>NW_019174393.1:15476816-15647134 GCF_002260705.1 Seriola dumerili
ATCACACACACACACCACACACACACCAAAGCACTGAAATGAAAATTTTGAAATCAAAGTACTTCACCTCCCTTTTGACATCCATTCTAATAACATGCACACATCTCAGCAATCAAACACAGACACACAACACACAACACACACACACACACACACACACACCAACACACACAACATGTGTGTGTGCGTGTGTGTGTGTGTGTGTGTGTGTGTGTGTGTGTGTGTGTGTGTGTGTGTGTGTGTGTGTGTGTGTGTATGTGTGTGTGTGTGTGTGTCTGTGTGATGCTGAATGTGTGCATGTTATTAGGAATGGAGTGTCAAAGGGAGGTGAAGTACTTTGATTTCAAAATTTTCATTTCAGTGCTTTGGTGTGTGTGTGTGTGTGTGTGTGTGTGTGTGTGTGTGTGTGTGTGTGTTCCCCTGCACTGAACCGAGGTAGAAAGACGGTCGGGAGGAAAATCTCCAAGTGAGACAGAGGGCGAAGCAGAGGAAGTGTGATGATTTGAACCACAGGAAGCTCAAGCAGGCTAAACTTTGCTAATAAAGCGCCAGTATTAACACAACTTATCTGGGACAAGCAAATCCACACCTCCAGGCTAACGCTGCTCAGCGGGGAGAACTCAACATTATCTCAAGCAGTCGCTTCAGTTGACGATAATTTCAAAGTTGAAGACTGCGTTTGAACACGAGCAATAGATGTTAGCTTATTAGCTGTAGTGTTCAAAGGGTATGTATGAGCATGAGGCAGCCTGCAGCTCTTCTGTCTACTGTTGATATATCATCTCCCACTGATTGTTCTTTGCTCTTCAGTTGTGTTCATGGCCAGGGCAGAGTGAAATTCAGATATGGCACAAATGGATATTAAGTCAATGGGGCAAACATGCACAAACATACACTCCAGTCTATTATGAAGTTGGACAAAAGCCAGTCAGCACTGATGAGAATCCCACCAGGCCACCAGTGCATTGAGACAGAGGAGTAGCAACTGTATCATGTAAATGTACAGACTAAGAGTCCACAGCCATGTTGGTGGCGCTGTAAGGTTGTATTTAGGCCATAGGTTCATCATTAGTTTAGCATATTAGCATGCTACATTTGCTAATTAGCTATAATCACCAAGAACAGCAGAGGCTGATGGGAATTCTAGTCACCCCATGTATTATAAGAACCGGATACTGGACTCACGTTGTGCATCCCACTGCACATGCTCATTAATGTTTCCCCTGCTGGCCCCGCCCACTTGTTCCAACTCTGCATAGACTTTTCATTGTGATGAAGTCACAAAGATAAAATTCACTTTTCCAGATGCAGGGAAAATTTTACACGTTTAAAACGTCCATGGAATAGAAGTTCTTAACAGAAAGAGTAAGAACCAACCTGGTTTGCGGTTCTAGGTCTCATGTTCACAGTTTTACATTTGTGTTTTTTATAATCGTGATCTATGGGGAAGGTTTGGGGATTTTTTTATTGCAATACCGTGATTGACCACTGGAACATATTAACAGCATGGCAGAGTGGTGGCGCCATATCCAGCTCTCTTTATACATCAAAGTAACCCTACCATTATGATTAAAGATTTAAAAGATACTGGAAAATATGTTTTTTAATTTCTACAGTATATTCACATATTTTGAAGGCAGTCGGGTTTAGGTACACATCAGTAACTGGCATCTAACACTTACACAAGAGTGGTTTATGTTTTCACTTTGATCCCTGAGGATATATTATATTACCATCTGTTTCACATACATCATAAACGTTAGCTTCTCCAACAGGTGAACATAACCTGCACTTTATGTAACAACCAGGTTGTATTTTTTGGGTTAACATGCTACATACTACAAGAAAAAAATATTTCAATGCTATCTAAGGTCAGAAAAATGACAGATTATAAAACAAACAAACAAACAAACAAATTAAAAACGTCTTCTCATGGTGTCACATCCTCCCAGACACACACACTGGCTGTTAAACAAAGTCTGCAAGTTTGTTATGATAATTAATTTATGTTGGTTCTTAATCTAAAAGTACCATTAAGAATTCATTAATTTTATTTTAGCCAATAGCTAATCAATCCCAAAGTAAAATGAATATTCAACTTGTTGAGCAGCGAAGCATCAAAGAAACTTGAAACTGTCACAGACACAGTCTCTTCAGTGCTTTTTATCTAAACTCTTCCTGAACCTTTAGTTACAAATGCACTTTATATATTATTTAACTGGGGTGTAAACCAAAGGAGAAACCATTCAGGCTCAACATACTTTAATGTCTGGAAGAAACATCTGTAGACAATGTGTTTTGAATGCTTTAGCCCTAATAATATATCCCAACATGTGCCTCCAGCATTTGCAACATCTGTCTTGTGTCTGCTAAACATCTGCTGTACAGCATTTGTATATATAGGCTATATGTCGGTCAAAGTGTCTGGTGTCTGCTGTATATCATATTCGCACACAGAGAAATTTGTTTATATTTGTAGGAATATAGTCCTTATTCTCAGAATAAATAATACTAATAAGTCATCCTTGTTTTATTTTGTCAGAGATGCACACACACACGCACGCACGCACGCACGCACGCACACACACACACACACGCACACACACAAAAAAGATAAGGGTAAGGAGTAATGTTACGATCATTCAGGATTTATTCCAGGAGAAAAGACAAACAAAACACAATCAGTCGCTCTGGCCTGTGTCGTCATGGTAACTCTGATATGTGCACATGATTGTCGAAGGCATCGGAT
Source organism: Seriola dumerili (assembly GCF_002260705.1). Taxonomy (NCBI): domain Eukaryota; kingdom Metazoa; phylum Chordata; class Actinopteri; order Carangiformes; family Carangidae; genus Seriola; species Seriola dumerili. The sequence continues at coordinate 15,479,566 of NW_019174393.1, forward strand.
ATACAAGCCCCATTAACAGAAAGTCATCATCATCATCATCATCATCACAGCACAATAAGTGCGGCAGGCAGCGCCCGCTCTGACACATGAGGGTGTCGTCAACGTGACGACGGTGCACAAGATGGGAATTTGTTGTGGTCACATGCAGAGAGTAAATACAGCCGGCTAACTCAGCAGGCTCTGGACGAGGACACGCACAGGCAGACACCGGGTCCCAAGAAGCAGCATGTGGAGTCTGAGTGCTACAAACAGTTTTCAGAGGCAGAGCTGTTGTCAACGTTGAGGGCAGAAGCAAAGAACAGTTTTACATTAGACTGACACACAGCTGCTGGCGGGGCAGATTTACTGAAGCTGACAACAATCCAGCAGATTCTTCAGTCCATGGAAGAAAATGCTGATATTATGACTCCTAAAGCTTCATAAGAGACACTTGCGTCCGTCTAGTTCAAAGAAGTCTGATGATGATGGACCATGTGTTTATTGGCTCGACATTTTCAATGTGTTGTCAAAGCACAATTCCAATCATTCAATGTTAAAAAAAAAAGGATCCTCTGATAAATACACAGCCAATTATACTTTACTTCCTTGGAAGAAGAGTTGGCAACAGGGCTGAACTTTGTGTGTCTACAAACATTTCAGCCACAATCCAGCTGTCTAGACAGGCCACATAACGGCCTCGCGTTTTACTCACACGATTCATCTGTAAACGTGACCCAAAGCAGGTTTTTACTGCCCAAATCCATTTTCCTGAGTGCTCCCAAAACACAGGTGACCTACACCTCAATCCTGCGCCTGAACGCCTCCTGTGTGGACACTTAAAGAGCCGCTGCTAACGTGCTGCTAATGCTACACATTCTGTTGTACACACATTGATAATCACTTTGGATCCCTTGATAAAAATAATTGAGAGAAATTAATTTAGATTATATTTAGTCTCAAAGCGATTTCAGTTAGCCTAGCTAGGCTATAGCTCACGAGCTAAGCTAACATACTGACTTTAAAGGTCATAAATGCATGAAAAACATGAAAAAATATCTGTATTTTTGATTAGATTTTTTGCCATGTTTATGAAGGCCCTAGAAGCAGTGCTTAGCTATTAGGCTATTTTGCTGTAGGAACCGGAGTCATTACTGAAGATAACTCCTACACAACTGTGACAAAACATCAGCTCAAACACATATAAATCACTTCGTTTTCTCACAATTTGTGCTCTTTGGTACAACAAAGCCTTGAAATACCAATCAATAAATTGTTTTCACATTATTCACGTTGCAGCAGTTTTCATTGGAACACAGTATCTTGTGGTAAATATTTGCCGGTTTGTATCAATGAGATTCTTTCTGCCTCTGAAAACTGTTCGTAGAACTGACACTCATCTGCACTGAGTGATCTCAGCTTTTCGTGGACTCAGGCATCTCGACCTGTGTTTGTCTTTACATAATACAGAGATACTAACATCATACAAGGGCATATAAGATTATGCAAACACTCATGGTGAAGTTGAACTCTTGAAGCACTTTTTTCGACATGCTTGTGTTTTCATCTTTTGTGACGATGCACTTCAGCAGCGCCTTCTTTAAAAAAAAGAAAAAAAAAAAAAAAGTTTCAGAGAGGAGTGTGAGCTCACGGGGTAATGAGCGGACGAGAGCAGCCCGTCGTCGCCTCAGCGCCCACAACAGTGTGTTTCTGAGTCGGTCACAGCTTTGGATTTCTTCCTTTAGAATGGCAAAAACGTAAGCCTGAGTTCAGTAAACGATGCTTTCACTTTCAGTTGGAGTGACACTGAAGTGGCGGTGGAACACTGATGGCATTAGACTGTGCTGCGCAGCTCTGCAGGTGGCAGTCACACAGTGCTGGACAGTAGAAAAGCAAACTGCAGTGGGGAGTAAAGGGAAAGCTTTTTTTTTTTTCTTTTCTTTTTTCTTTTTTTTTTTTACATTAAACATTCCATAGAGAATACAATCAACTTCCCTCCGCACTCACTCACTCTCTCATTTACTCACACATGCCTGAAAAGCAAAACATTCGTGTATATTATCTTGAAAATGATCATTCATATTCACAATCTATTTACAGTAGCATCTTTAACATGGAAAGATTCATTCAGAAAACTTTTCTTTTTTTCTCACTCTCTCTCTTTAGCGAACAAAAACAGCAGACATAAAACCACAGAGGAGCGTGAACCTGAACCCTCTGCCTGCCTCACAGCACATCCGTAAAACCCAACGACATCATATTTAATGAAAATACACTTACAGTCTTGGCTGACCATCCTCTAACATCTGTGCCAGATAAAAACCTGGTACACCATTTTTACAATGTAGCTCATTCAATAATAATAATGATGATAGTTAAGTGTATAATAGTAAAGTGATTGAAATCGTATAGGATCTGGCAGGGATTCGGTGTCTTGCACTTACATATATTTTTTTTTTAACTATAGCTGCTGATGTTTCCTTATTCCACCTTCAAGAAAAAAGCACTGAAAAAACATGTTAAAAAAATGCATAGCAGTAAATGGGTACGTGTAGATGATTACAGTGAATAATCAGATTAAGGTGATCATTGGAATAAAGCCCTTACATGGTTAAAAGGTTCCCTTAGTGACATGTGGGTAATTACGAGGATTGACTTTAAAGTGTGGTTAGTAGAGAAAAATGTAACACAAGACCCCGCTGTAAAAAACGTCAAGAATAAATACAGGTTTCTGAAGCTGAACTGTGTCGACATGTAGAAGGAGGAGACACGTGGGTGTTGGAATTCAGTAAGAAACACTAAAAAGTTAGCTTTCTCTATGACTGCTTTGAGAAGTGCACATTTAAAAAACACAATAAATCAGGTTAGCTGGCCTTAACTCAGACACCTTACTCTACTATACCTCTACTGTGACTGGAGTAACCGCTGGGACCACATGCATAAAGTAACTGCAGTGTTTTCATCCAAAATGCTCTGAAAATCTGTCGTCAGTCTCCATAACGACAAGTGTCTGTTCCATGACAGTGCTGTCACCACATATGCAACTAGCTGAAGTGAATGAATTATTCTGAATAACAATGCAGCAAATGTGCTGTGTGTGTGTAACTGCACATTCAGACCTGAAGCGGCGAGCGTAAAAATTTGCTCTGGCTGCTCTGACAAGGACGCTGTTGAAGTTTGTGGTCGCTCTGACGTAGATGACTTCAACCTTTTTTTTTTCTTACGCCCACGCTGCTCGGGACGCACCGCCAACTGGCGTGCTGCTGCTCGCCGGCAAGAGACGCCTGCTCACAGAGAAAAAGAATGACTCCCAGTCACTTTGACATTCTCGCCACTTTCAGTCTGAACGTACAATTATTAGTCCAAACATATGAATGAGTCAAGGACAATTCCAGTGTGATTAACACCACAGCAACAGAAGATGACACATCTAGTATAGGTCAAGCCCAAAAAATGCTGGCTCATACATATCCCATAATGCAATTCAAAGCAACTTTCATTAACCCTCCCTGCCTCCTAAATGCCAACATTTCAAACCCCACACTTGTAGTTTGAACTGCTGCAGAGACAACCCTGATGACATCATCAGGGTTATTTTTTCAAACACATCATCACGATTAATGCACCGTGGAAAACAGTCCCAAAAAAATGCACTACTTACTCCTGTTAGAGTGACATTTGCTAAAAACTACAGCAGCAAGTGACAAGTAGGAACCAATGGACTGAAGGCCGCAGACAGGGTAGGTAGGTTGGACATGATTTTGGTCTTTCCGTGGGATTTATAAACAATAAGAAAAAGATATATATATATATATAGCCATCGTTATGAGTGATAAAAGCTAGAGATCATATAAAACTGAGGAAACATGGGGAAAAAGCATAAAATCCAAACACACTGGAATTGTCCTTGCAGAGCAGAGTGAGGAGGTTTATTCACAAATGTCTTGTTATGGTTTGTTTTAGTCAGTTAGTTGTTCAGTGCCAAATAGGTTGGCCTTCATACACAAAACAATGCAGCGAGCCAAAAGTGAATTCCAGAAAGCTTGGGTGAGTGTTGATTTACTGTTATTTTTTTACCTTGATTTGACTTGACTTGTGGTTTCACACTCACTAAGCAAAAACGGATTAAACTATTATTAAACAAACTACTATTAATAATTTGCAGATACTTTTCAGCAGCACTCTGTGGAGATAGTAAAAAAAGATTAGGAAGAGAAAGTCTCAAGTCTTCTTCTCTCCAGATTAATTTGCAGCTGGAGTTCAGCCCTTAGTTTTACTTCACTGTCTTGAACAACTTCAGATCTGACTGGTTCTGTTCAAGCTAGTTCACCAAGTACTGCAGAATGAATCTAATTATCTTTGTACCTCGCACTAGTCTTTGGCTACAATTCACAATAAAGGGATCAGTAGAATTGCATGTAATAAAGACGTGACAATCTGATATGTGTGACAGAGCACCCAGCATTGTACACTTCTGCATTCTGAATTATGTCTGAAAGGCCATTACCACAATTTAAGCTACTGTCAAGTCACGTTCAAGTAAAGTCTGAGTTCCATTAAGAACAACAAGAAAAAAACTTAAAAAAAACTTAAATAAAAAGTCTTTTATCACTTTAAATGAGACATTAACTTGCTTTTAAGAAAAACTTGAAGAGCTCCAAATTACACAAAAAACTGTTGCCTCACTCAGATTTCAAGTCCACTGATGTTTTCTGATTCAGATTTTCTACAAGTTGGCCAATGGTGTGAACCAACCAGGTGATCAGGTGACACTTTTCAGTATCGATACCCAGTCCTTGGTGGTTCACTCTGAAACCATGTCCTCAATATTCAATATTCACTACAACGACACAGCTAACTCCTTGAGTCCTGGGTCACTGACTATGTTGCCACGACGCCTGGACCATGACAGAAACCCCTAAACCGGGATACCGGTGTTTGCCGGCACACAGTGCAGCTGCAGTTTTCCCTGAGCACGTCTGAACTGGGTGCAGCCTGACAATGCAAGAAGGTGAGATCATGGCTTCATTAGAGGGGGAATGAACAACGGCAGGCAACAGCTTCGTGGGCCAAATACTCTGAGGACCCATGTGGGAGGCAGTTAAATACCTCTGAGACGGTGTCTAACATGTCTTGTATATTTTAGCTACCTTGAAACTGCATTGCGCTGCTTGTGGCTCCTTAGTTTGGGAAGTCAAATGACAAACTATCTCTAATCACAAACACTCTCAACTGGAGGCAGTTTGCCAGTAAATACACATCTCTATCTTTTCCTATCCTATCCTAAACCTGCTGCATGCTTCATAGTAACCTGTACGTGCGCCCGTTAAAGGGCGATTGTTATAAAAGTCTTATAAAGTAAGAAAATAATAAACAAATCAGAATCTTTCAGACAATAAACAACTTGTACAATGCTCTGACATCCACATTTTTTTTTTTTTTATAAAGGTTTACAATCTCTACTCTCTGTCAGAAAAACATAAGTGGATGGCGGCTAATCTGTGTCTGAGAACATATCTAACCCTCTCTGTGCAAAATAGATAAAGCGCTTACTCATGTTTTCACATCTCAACAGTTGTATGGTACTTTTAAAGCACTTCTTAAAGCACAAACAAACAGACAAAACAAGCTTGTAAGGATATAGAAAAGATCTTAAAGGTGCTATGTGTAGCATTTTAACATGGATAAATCATTGTCTCATCAGTTTGCAAAATTAGTAGAATTTGTGTAAACAAGTGAGGTCATTGCTCAGAAGACTGTTGGCCTCTATTCTGCATTTTACTCAGATACTCGGTCAGATTTGAAGGGAAATCTTCATTGCTGTACGGAGAAGGGTGCCTATTCCAGAGAATGTGGTGATGGAGGAAGCCAGAAGAAACAATGGGCTTCTGGGAAATGCGGTCTCAATCTAGAGAAACTCTCTTCTTGGCTATGGTCTTATTTATTTACAGTCACAATACCAAAGTAGCACTATCAATCTGACAATGATATGTTTGTTTGAAGTTACACATAGCACCTTTAAAATGAACAGTAATAATAGAAAATAAAACAATCCAGTTGCCAACAGTCAAACCTAAGTTGGAAAAAAGCTAAATAACGTTGTGCAGGAAAGACCAGATTCAAGAGGGAAGTTGATGTTGACTGACAGTGAATAATATGATACCACCGGCCCCTCCTGAACCACTAATTACAGCTCAAGCTTGGAGCAGTCGACGCCCGTTTATCATTAAATAGCAAACGATCACAGCATTCCACACGAACATCCTCAATGAGAGTCAGTGGCCGTGCTGTTGTTGTTCTGGTGGGCGGGTGGTGGGTGTACAGTATGGCGCTGTGTGGCTTGAATCGGTGGGGTGGAGGTAAAGTCCTCTGCTCTCCCGGGAGCAGGGCGGGGAACTGGCTGGGTGGCATCCAAGAGGAAGTACAGTAAGGAGAGGAAGGGAGAAGAGGGTGATCCTTCTCCTCTCCTGTTGTCCTCTGTTTCTCTCTGCCTCACAGCGCCGTGGCCTCCCAGCTGGTTCCCCGCGGGACCTGGCGTCACTTGGTCTCTGTGAGCACTGGGGCGGGCACCGCCGAGGGGTGTGGCCGGTTCAGCTCCGCCCCTGCAGCAGGAGAAGAGGCTGCGGATGCCAGACTGCAGGGCGTGGCTGGCGCAGTGACACCTGAGAGGGAGCACTTAGCTGTTACACCAGCAACATTTTTATAATTTGACTGTTTGCTAAGCCCTGCTGCACTTAGTTACTGTTGCTCCACATATCAAGTCTTGCGTTCTCGCACAACACGTTCACAGTTTACAGTGATAATGGTGACAGATTCATCATTCCAAATTTTTGTAATTTTTGAAACAATGGGTCCTTGATTAGATGAGCTGTAGCTAGCTAGCTATTTAAGCTAACATTAGCTCGATGAGTTGGACGAAAACACCATGTCCAGCTGATCTTTTTAAAGCCAGTTGATGCTGATTTGTTTTAAAATAAGACTCTTGTGAAAGCGTCTTAAATATAGGCTTGATGTCACAGCACTTGACATGGCATCATGCAAAAAGCCTAAGGCTAAAGCTAATGTCCCCTGTAGCGGGACTACTGCAACACTTGCAGCTGAAGTGTAGCAGACATGTTGCAGTGTCAAGCCATATAGTCCCAGTATTATGACAAGTGTGACAAGTAAAAATGTAAAATGACCAATGTAGTTCTGTCATTTCATTTTAACCATTTGACTAATTAGCTTATGTGTAGCCTATACTTTCATTCTTTTTATACTTTATTGTTTGTACTTTAAAATAGTTTGGTTTACTTTAGGCCTTTAGGATAAGGTTTTGCAGTGTGAACACAACACTATTTTGGATAATTTTGTTTGGCGGAGGTTGCTGAAATGTAAACTACCCCAAATACATCAGTACATTGCTGCTAATGTTAGCCTACACTCTGATATGCTGCTGTAGCACAGGACTGGCTCCTAAACAGTTGGAAAATATCACACAATGAATGTGCTATTGTGTAAAGTGTGTGTGCTTTTTTATGAAACCTTTAACGACAAAATAACAAAGTAGTTAGTGGGTCGTTAGCGTGTAAGCTAGTTAGTTGGACACGCTAACATTTGAAGCTCACATCAAAACAGAGAAACAGTGTTTAATTTAATCCCTACATTTTTGCTCTTGTGTTTTGGTTTTGGAAATGCTAAAAAACAGAGATACCACCCTCTAAACTCTTCATATATGTAGTGTGTCTCTTACTACAGCCCCACACATCACTTCAGCTTGTGGGGAGATTCAGAACTTGCTACGCTATGATTGGACACTTGCTGTTTGGAGAGAGTTTTAGCAAATAATCAAGTCATTAACTTTTTGGTCCTGCACATATGTTCGTCTTGCCTCTCTGGTGCCACTGATACTATTCACTCATACTCACATTCCTTGCGTGGAGCTGCTATGTTGTTGTCAGTGGAAGTGGTTTTGCTGGCGGCTATGTTGGTGCTCTGGCTCTGAGCCGCCTGGCCGGTGTTTTGGCTCTGAGCTGGCTGGTTCTGGCCCGCCTGGCTCTGGCTTTGAGCCGGCTTCTGTGTCTGGCTCAGCCTGGTCGGCGGGTTGGAGGCGTCCATGCTGCTCCCCATGCTGCTGCCAAGCTGTAGCCGCCTCATGTGTCGAACCACGGCGGTGGCATTGAACGCTTGCTGGATGGATGGAGAATTTTGGTAAAATAAAAGCCATTGCAAAACACCATTTTAATAGCATCGTTTATTTTATATGATGCGTTTCTTGTTAAAATAGGATGTTTTGGTGAGACACATCACTGAGGGCTTATCAGTTAGACAGAGTCAAGGCCGTGATGGTTTAATTAACTGAAGTTTTTATTTCAACCTGTTGGTTGGCATGAGATCAACGCACTGTCTCACGAGTGGGGGGGGATTATTTTTGGTGATTTTTCATTTCATCTTGACTTTGAAGTTATAGACATGTACAATCTGCTTTCAATGAACTATCACTAGTGTTAAAGGGCCATGATATGGCTTTCTGCTGTATTTTATCTTCCATCAAAAACATCTGAGGTTGAAAACGAGCTGGATGCACAGTGAAGAGCTGAAGCTGACAGACTGTTCCTAAACAAAGTGTCTTCTGAGAGCCTCAGGAGGAACGTGGCCGACTCCTGACCATATGGCTGGCCAGGTATATGACTACAGAGTGATTCATCCTCTAGAAACAGTCGTTTGAGGAGTTGTCCTGGAGCGATACGTGCAACAGAGCCATGACCACAGAGAATAAACTGTAGTAAAAAAAAATTTACCCTCCATTTGCTCTTGGCGAAGTTCTTTCTGATCTGTCGGCTGACTGACTCATGGATGTTCTTACAGAGAGCCGTATCCCCAGCGATCCTAAAACACACACACACACACAAACACACCCAAATTCTCTGTTAACACCTCTGAATGTACATCAATATCTTTATTGATTTTATGCCTTTTTGTTAGCCTGTTTGACACTGTGTATGTGTGTGTGTGTGTGTTTCTCACCAAGGGTGTCTGAGTGCCTGTTCACAGGTGAAACGCTTGGCTGGATCTTTTTCCATCAGACTGCTGATGAAATCCTTGGCTGAGAGAGAAAAACATTATAAAGGTCATAAACTGTCAATAACTTCATACCATCATACCAACTTGAAATACTTTTTTTATTTCTTTATTCTGGGGCAGCAGTTTATATTACAAAACATGCATCAGGAAAAGACACTCTACTTTCCTCTGCCGTCCACAGTTTTTCAAAATTTCAGAACTTTATACAGTTTGGGGAGGTAAAGTGTGCACATAAGAACAATGGAAAGCATCTGAGGGGGGCTGGAAGTAAATAAAATAAAGTAAACAATGAGGTCAGAGTAAAATAACATTACAGGGTCAATCATTCAATACTTCCTGTAATTTAGGGGCCTTACATATTTGATCCACTCGATAGACTTTCCCATGACATAACTGTCATTTACTGTACAGTATCTATCAACTCCTGTATTGTTGGGGTTCAGGAAGTAAGCGCTTTTTTACAAGCAGGAATCAAAAGAAATAATTTTTCTGGACAATTCATGCTTTAAAAAGCAGTTTGATGAAGATGAAGCTAAAATTAGCTAATTAGGCTGATGGGAATATCATTAGTTTTGAAGGTTTTCTATAAACCAGTGGTTGTCAAACTTTTTCACATCAAGGACCCTAAACTGACACATATGAGACCACAGACCCCCATCTGGTAAGACTTTTTCTTTTAGATATTTAATTACAGAAAGCGTTTGAAGCCCATGATTGAAATAGTTTTATACTCTCAATGTGTTACTTGGGCTGAACCAATCAGAGCACAGCTGGACAACACTGTCTGATCCGACCACATGGGGGATGGGGCATGCCTCTGTAGAGAGGACACAAACAACTCCAAACCTAAGTCAAAATTCAGTGTCATAAAAATATAACTGTTGACCTGATGATGGCGCTAGATGAAAAGTTGAAAAGACCTTGGATACCTGCACCAAGTTTCATGGAAATCCATCAGAAAGTTGTTGAGATATTTCAATCTAGATCCACGTCACTAGCATGACTAAAAACACTCTCTACCAGACTGACAACAATATGTAGTCTGGCTTTTCAAACACACAAGTTGGTTTTACTGCCAGGCTGTGCACATTAAAGTGTGGTTGAGTGACCCTGCACACAACACAAACACCCACAACACACACACACACACACACACACACACACACACACACACACACACACACACACACACACACACACACACTAACACACACACAACATTCCCACATACATTCATTCCAGGCAGATGATGTCAGAGGCCGTGATGGAGGTGGTCTGTGTTCCATATGTGCCACATGTTGGACGAAGAAGGACAATTAGTCAAAGAAGAAGAAGGAGGAGGCGGAGGAAGACTCACCTGAGTCGGATATGTCGTCCCAGTACGGAGCGTCAAACTCGTAGTCGGCTTTCAGGATCTGCTCAAAGAGCTTGGAGTCGTTTTCGTCGTAGAACGGAGGATAACCACAGAGTCTGCACACAAAGTCATTTATTCAGTTTTTCATTCTTTTCATTCATTTATCCAGCTACTCATTCAGTCATTGATGCATTTATTAACACTTACACATTTCATTTGCTAAAAATCAAGTTTTTAGTAATTGATCTATTAGTCAATATATCATTCATTTATTGATTATTTATTACTGCATATTCTACGATCATATTGGTATAATATAATATAATATAATACCATATCATATATAAATGTTTATTTCAATTTGTTCTTTACAGTTTTTTTTTTTTTATCTGAATAAAGATTTAATGTGATTTTCATTACTGGGCAGTGTTCATAATATTTATTCCTCTGCCTGCTCTATCATGTTGTATCTACTGTGTGCAGCTTGTTTCCTCTTGTGCTGCTGTAATGTCTAATTCCTCCCCCTCGGATCAATAACGTAAAATAAAATTTTTAGGTTATTAAAATCTCATCTTGTCTTTTAACTCTGGCTCTGGGAAACTGTGATGGACACTTTTCATTATTTTCTGATTGATATTTCTGATTTCTGAGTGAAATCTGTATGCTGTATACTGTATACGGCAGAGGTGATGTTAGTCACAGCAGTGGTTCATGTGACAGCCCCTCCGCTCTCTGTGTTAGCAGTTGTTGTCTGTATCATTGTAATCAAGTGAACATGAGATTACTGGTTCCCAGTCTACACCAGTCTGAGTCTCCACAGCCACCTGAACCAACAGCAGAGCTGACCAAAAACATCATCTGCACCTCATTACTCAAGTTCTGGATGCACCAAGAGATTTTCATAGAAACTCATTAAAATGCCGTTCTCCATCAATACACACACACACACATACGCACACGCACACACACACACACACACACACACACACACACACACACACACACACACACACACAAAGAAAAACACCCCAGGAAAAAAGAAAGGGAGGAGAGTTCTGCCTGCCATGAGGATAGAAAGGTTTTCAATTTGTTTTTCTGGTGTCTCATTTAAAAACTCACCCCAAGCTCACCCTCCACTTCATTGAACACACACCCACACACAAACACACACACACACATGCACACACACAGACAAACCAGGAAGGACGGTACCACCTGGTGTGAAGGGATGCTTCTCTTTTATTTTCTACTTTCATGACTCAGACGTCACACACACACACACACACACACACACACACACACACACACACACACACACACAGCCACCACACACACACACACACACACACACACACACACACACACACAGAATCCTGAGTGATTATCATGGCTGATTACCTGATGTGATCTTTCCACCTGAGCAACAGCTAAAAGCTAACAAGGTCTGAGTCCCAGCGCTAATTGTGCTAATTGCCAGCAGGGAGCTGCTCTTTCTCTCCACGTGCGTGCGCACACACACACACACACACACACACACACACACACACAGTCACTTTCTCCATTGAACTCCTACTTTTATAGAAAAAGCTGAATTAATTTCACATGGTGGTTTACAGATATACAAAGGCACACACACGATGTGACACACACATTTACTTTATGTGACAGAAAAAGTGAGGGAGAGATGGAGAGAGAGAGGGTGAGAGACATTCATTTCAAACATTAGACACAAATCACAGACACACAAACATTTGTTAAGTCTGTGCGTGCCTTATACTCTCTGCCACATCCCACACTCTGCATCCCATTAACCTGCTGCTGACCTCTGACCCCTGATCTGACCTCATGCTCAAGATAGTAATGTGTGTATCAGGTGGAACACACACACACACACATAAATGGAGACAGATGGAGAAACACTCACACCTTAAAATAATTAAAGCGGTGGCTTCAGGTGTCAACAGTGTGGAACACACTTTAGGGGTCATGCTCTACACACACACACACACACACACACACACACACACACACACACACACACACCCACCCACCCACCCACATGTAAGTGGGCAGGACACGCACGCACAATGACCCGTAACATTGTACACATTCCACACACACTCTAAAAGTACTTCATGCACATCACAGTAACACATATATTATTACTAACACATATACACATTATTGTGGATTTCTAGCATGTGCACACACACACACACATACTGCAAGTGAATGTATGTGTGTGTGTGTGAAGGGGAGTGCAGGAGGTGGGGGTGACACAGCAGAAGAAAAACAAAGCAAAAAACAAAAAAAAAACAAAAGTGGAAAAGAAATCTACCCTGCAGCTCCATGTCCATACAAGGAAATTCAGCAGAGCTCCATCTGGCTCTGATGATGGCACACACACACACACATGCACACGCACGCACGCACGCACGCACACACTCACACACACACTCACACACACACACACACACACACACACACAAGCAAATACAAGCAGGGTAATATCAACAAACACTTGTCATCACAAGTGCTTCATGTTCAGTAACAGTGTAGAGTTAGTGCTACATGACCTTTGAGGGCTTCAGGGTCTGTACACACATTAGCATACATTAGCATTGCTATCTGTGCAGTTACTGGTACATGACAAATCAGTGCTATCAAGCTTGATGGAGAGAATGTGAAGGTGGTTTAAAGTGTGTCTAACCCTAACCCATGGCATAACTGTGTCTGACTCTTAGATTCAGCAGCTGTGGTGCTCTGACCAACTGCTAGGAAAGGAGAGGAAAGACTGAAAGGCAGAGCTGCTTCAATGGAGGTGCAAGTTCTGTAACACTGTACTTTTACACTGGTCAAAAAACCCACCAAGACCCGCAAACATCAGGCTTTAGTCGGCAATGGGAAAGGGTACAATCAGTATTCACTCCAGGTTCAAATGACTGCAGCAGTCACAAGTATTTATCGGCTCCGGGCCGATCGGCACTGATGTAAACACAACACCTGGGTGAACCGCTAATTTTCCTGCCCCTTTTCCTGCCCCTTTTCCTGCTGTAACATCTTTCAAAGCACAAACACTGTAAACACACCTGTCACCTGTCCAGCACGGTGCTGTTAAACCAGAAACGCCATGGCTACACTCCGCTCAGGGATGAAAGATTGAGCCGCAGCCCTGAAATAAGTTTTAAAAACACAATCGCTGATCAATGCGTCTCACACGGAGGCTCCGACACTTACAGGAGCACCAACCCGTGCATGAGACATGACAGCCCCTCTCAGTGTCCTCTCTGAACGGAAAGGCCTCAACTCGAATCTCACGTCTTTCAGAGCAAGTTACAGTTTAAGACTGAAATCTGGATGAATGTACGAACGCGGATAATTGTCCAGTCAAATGACACAAAACCAGTTTTCTTAAATTAAAGTTACTCTAATCAAAAATGTATTTATTGTATAAGTATAGCAGCATCTTACAACGTGCAGCACACATAAACACGTCCAAAAAAAGCAATAACCCAAAAAAAAGAAAGGAAAGAAAAGCTTGTTCAGTACAAAATATGACAATTATCAGACAGTTATCAATTTGCAGTGTCCCCAAATCAATTTTTTTTTATTAACAATGGATCAAATGACATGTGATGAACCAATGAGAATGAAAGTTGTCCTGTGTGGGTAGACATTTAAGCACTCAAGTCACAATCTCCACATTGAGTCAAACACAGGTTTGTCTGCAAGTCTTAAGTCTCTAGTCTGCCCATCTACTCATGTTAGTGACAATAATTACACAGTGATTACGGTAATAATATTATTGTAATGTAATGTAATTGTATTATGCGGCGAGGATCCACAATTCACAGTCTTAATGTCGTTCCCTGGTGAGAAACTATAAACTGAAATTGAAGTGATGTCAGTTTGAGAGCTTGGATAAAACCTGTACGGTGTGATGTCATACTTCCTGTACAGAGTGATGTCATAAAAAGAGGACGAGTTGGTACTTACAGGATGTAGGCAATCACTCCGATGGACCAGCAGTCCACTGCCTTACTGTACGGCTTCTGAGCGAGGACCTCTGGAGCTGAGAGCCAGAGAAAGAAGTGATCAGTTATTTTAGGTACATTCAGTTCTTACTACTAGTACTATGACTCCATTTTAAAGTAGCCTGGTTGTTGTTTAATGAAGCTTAAGTCTGGACTGTGTTTTCAGTAGCATTTCACTTTAGGGTCTAGTTAAAGCTGTATGTGGCTTTTACGTGAAAATGTAGCTGTTTATGAGCCTGAATACAGAGAAAGTATGCAGACTCTCAGTGTCTACCAAAATTAAAATCACATGGCAGTTTGGTTAATGGTGGGAAATTTTCTGTGGGAGGTACACGTTCATGTTCTGTACCTGAAATCAGAGAGATGACTATCAAACCCAAGACATGTCTGCCGTTCTCTCATGGTCTTTGTGAAGCTGACTGGCCTGACCTGCCTCTGCAGCTCATTACCGAGGCCCCGGACAGAGCAAATTACTGCTGACAATGAGCTCACCATCACATCACCTCGCACATACACACATAAGGCTGGCTCGAAATAGATTTGGCACACACACATACACACACACAGACATAGCAAGATATGAAGAAATACCACTCATATCTGGGGCAAAACATAAACTTTGCACACGTGTGGTGAATCAGAGAGCTGAAGTTTGTTTATAGGTCTGCTCTGACTCATTGTGAAGGTGTGTGTGTGTGTGTGTGTGTGTGTGTGTGTGTGTCCTTGTTGTGCTGGATTCAGAATTAGGACATTTTTACACGCTGAGGTCATTCTGTCTGGTGCTCACTACTTCAAAAAATAAGTTGGGTCAAGATGTTACTTAGGTTTAGAACTAATAGAAAGTAAATATATGTAATATTATTATAGCAGTAACCTGATATTTTTTTATTGTCATTTCCTGTAACTCATAAATACTCTAAATACTAATGAGTGAGTGTTTTGTATCCTGCATGCTCTTCAAATATGTCAAACACTGGCTGGGACTTCATAGACTCTGGATTTTTAGTTAATGAAGTTTGAGAGTCGGTTTCAGCCCATGATAATGACTCAGTTCTTCCTTTTTTATTTCCAAACAAGCTGCTGTTGCTGTTGATTGTGTTGTGTCTCGTTTTCATGAGCTTTCAGATGTTTGTCTCATTTTATTGTGGAAGAAAACAACAAAATCCAATAAGTCCTCCAATTTACTGTTGTTTTGGTGACAATAATAAGACCTGTATAGGAGCATACTAGCGGACCTTCATCGTCATAGTAACAACAATTATAAACTTTCGGTTAAAGGGGTTACATGTAAGAGTGTGTACTGGGTGAAAACCTATTGGGCCACTGTTTTTACTGGCCCTCTCTGTGTACCTGTCTACTACTGCGTCTGTGTTCCAGTACTGGGCTCACTGGCCAATCACAAACCTTCACATTGAAGTTAAATAAATCTAACCTCTGGATAGGGCAGTTATTTACATGTTGCCAATGCTGCATAGATTGGGTCACAAACCAAGAAACTTAAAGCCTCCAGTTTTTGTAAGAAAAAAAGTTACGTGTTGTCAGGGTTACTAGGCGATATTTTTTCATTGTCAGTGAAAACACGCATTGAGCAGTATTTTGTGAGGGCGGGCACAGTTGGTGACGCAAAGCAGAAATCCTCTGGAGACCAGACCGTCTTGTTTAGATTCGGCCGTAGTGGTCTATGACGGCTACGAAGGCCACACCTTTGAAGACTGCGTGCTTTGAAGGTGTGGCCTTCTGGGACACGCCTACTATCGCCTCTTGAAGTGTAAAGATGTTTTAAAAGAAGGGTCGGGCTGGGACTAGCTGATTAGCATGCTAACCTCAATAGATATCTCTGCAACACAATACATAGACGTCTTTGACGCAAAGTCAAAACTGGTATTTCTTTACATTCTGTTGATAATCTTAGTTAATTGTTTAATGTCTTAAATTAAAATACTTACATATAGAACCTTTAAAGTTGTGGGGATCAATCCTACACATAAACCAATAGATCAATATGTTATGAAAGGCATTGTGAAAGGCATTGTGTTTTTTCAGGATGATAAAAATCAACGACTGTTAAAACACTTTTTTGTTGAATAAACTGGTTGGACTGAGGTCGACCACTGTTACCCAGGAATTTATAGTTCTCTAGCGCCCATTTAATTTAAATTTAACACTTAGTTTTACTGCACTTCATGTCATGTCATCCAACTACTTTATCACTCATCACATACTTGCTGCAGATTGTCTGGATCTACTTTTGGTGTGTTAGTAGGATCAGTTCAGTTTGGTGAGCTGTTACAACACCGGCCTACTGAAGTAACTTTTGTGGAATGAAGTATGTCGTAAAAAAAAAAAAACGTGTCATTGCACACGCACATACTCATGCTAATTCTTCGGATCTGGTTTTCATTTGGTGAGTTCCAGGGTTATTTATACCTAAGTTATATTTAGACACAAATTGTCTGGAGTGGAAATACCCTGTGGTCAAGTAAACCTCTGCAGGAGAGCAAGAGGGGGGTCGACTGTGAAGGCCATAATGATGAAGGATAGATGGATGAGGAAAGTAAAGAGAGATGAGTGGAGAGAGTGGAGGAGAGTGACTGATGCTAGGGTATGAACATTTAAAGTCAAGTCCTGGGTGATTTGATTTTTGTGTGTGTGTGTATATGTGTGTGTGTGTGTGTGTGTTTGAGTAAATAGCACCTACAGTTTTATCAAAGTCAAATTTCAGAAGTATCAAACCAAAGGCAAAGCAGGCAGTGTGTGAGCAGCTGATGAAAATACAATAACTCCAGACTGTAATGTGTTACAGCTGGCCTGATGGGGGCGCTGCAAAATTAATTTCAAAACATTAAAATGAAAACAGTTATTCATGAATCTGCCTGTGTTTCTACAACAGATTTGTTTATGAGAGAGTTCGTACAATGTTTGTCAGAAACATGATCAGAGCAAACAGTCTGTTTGTGTTCCACCACAGAAGTTTGTGTACTGTCAACACTGAACATCTGTCTCTTACAACAACAACACACACTCACACACACACACACACACACACACACACACAGAAATGCTCAAACACACACAAGCAGCAGCACTCACATGTATACACAAATGTGCACATATTCACACAAAATATGAAATACTGTATATGCATATGCATTCACACATGTACAACATAACATATGCATGCACGACAACACACACACACACACACACACACACACACACACACACACACACACCTACACACAAAGCAGCGCTCTGTGTTGACTCTACAGAGGGGGGTTGTCTGTCAGGGAGTGATAAGCATGATTGGTGTGTGTGTTTGTAAGCTGTACACAGACTATCTGAGCACCACACACACACACACACACACACACACACACACACACACACACACACACACACACACAGGAAAACATAAATGGTGTCAGATGGAAATGACATGTGATTCACACCTGCACTAAAGACAGCTCAGTTCATATTCACATTTACCCTCACAACCTTTCCGAAACCAAATGATAAAAAAAAACGTAAGGAGCACATTAAGCAGTGTTTATCTGCTCTGATGTAAGGTGGCGAGCTACACCCATCCACCACAACATTAAAACAGGTAACTGGTTTGAATGCTGCGGCTGATCGGTGTATTGTCTACACTGTGTGGAAGCTGGTCCTGGACGCTATCAGAGGTTAGGCTAACATTAACAAGCTATGTTCAACTCTTCATTGGATTTGGAGAAGCAGGGTTACCCAAGATAACGTTACCATTTCCCAACATTGTGTAGTGAGAAACGACTTTTCGCTTGTAGCGATAAAAGTCAAACTTACGATTTCAAATTCTGAACAATGACATGGGAGTGTAACCTTTGTCTTGTTTGTCCAAGCATGTTAGCAAGGACGCTAAACAGGGTTGTGCTAAAATGGCATAAGTCTGATCTTAAATTTTTCCTCATTATACTTGTAATGGTAGAACTAAGTATACTGCAATAGAAGAAGAAAGCTGTTTCTTCTAGACGAATGTGATGTGATGTGTTTGGCCTCAGTCACTTCTCATGTACAGTGTACAGCCACCATGTGTATATACTGTATGAGACCCTTTTAAAGACTGACCAACTTACCCACGTATCCTGGGGTGCCACAGGCAGTGGACATGACGTCACCGCTGCCCTCCATCTTGGAAAGTCCGAAGTCGCTGATCATGATCTTTGACTCGTCTTGAGGATTAAAATACAACAAGTTCTCCGGCTGCAGAGAGGAGACAGACGGAGAGAAAGATTTCATGTCTGTGACTTTCAATGGTTTTAAAATTCACGGTTGTTTTGCTGAATAATTCGTTAACACAAGTCTCCTGTAGGAGACAAACCTGAGCAGATAATATGAATGTGATTATAAAAGAAAGTGTCAGACACCCTCTTTTCTTCCTCCTTTTACACCCAGCCGCTTTATGGAGGTTGCTCTAACCAATCCCCTCTCTTCCAACAGCCGGCACGCGCCACGCTGACCCACAATGCACTGCATGTGTTGGGCCACTGCCCTTATTGCTGCAGTAAATCACAGGCTGCCAAGTGAGAACAAACCACTTGTGTGCATTTAAAATCTGGGAGTGGAGAGTGAGAGTGTGTGTGTATGTGTGGTCAGGCCTCAGTGAAGAGGCAGGGAATGTGTATGCGTGTGCATGTGTGTGTGTGTGTGTGTGTGTGTGTGTGTGTGTGTGTGTTGCAGTACCTTCAGGTCTCGGTGTACGATGCCCATCCTGTGCAGGTAGTTAACAGCGTCCAGGACTTGTCGGATCAGCGTGCTCGCGTCCTTCTCCGTGTAGAAACCTTTTTCCACGATACGGTCGAACAGCTCGCCGCCGGACACCCTGCAGAATAGGAAGAAGTGCTTAGTGTGCGTGTCAGTGTGTGTGTGTGTACTGTGCACCGTCACACATACCAACACACACACACACACATACACACATGGCAGTAACTGGCAACAAGCAGGGAGGGTGCTGGGTTGAGATTTCTGGTAATTTATGAGCTGTAGATGTTTCCAGCCAAGAGTGTGTGGAAGCTGTGAGCCATGTGCTACCTCACACACACACACACACACACACACACACACACACACACACACACACACACACACACACACACAGATGCACATATTCCTGTAAAGTGCTTCCTTCCATCCTTCATACTAATTCCCAACTGGGCTTTTAAAAATTCTCTGATTTCTCTCTGACTGGAATCCAGTTCTATAATATTTCAAAATTAATCTTTGAACTTTATGAAATCTGTGGGGTTTTTTTTTCCATTTTTGATTCATGTTCTTTCCCGAGCAGCAGCAGCAGCAGCAGCAGCAGCAGCAAGAGAAAGCCTTAAGGATGACAGTGGAGCAATGGGAAGTTAGAGATGGGGAAGACTGTGAGCTTTAAACATGAGACTGTTTCACATTTTTATGATTCAGGTCCAAATCTTTCAGTGAGGCAAATCAACCTCCTTTGTGTTATCCTAAAATACTGAATGGATTTTGGAAATAAATGAAATGCCACCAATATCAGAGCAGCAAATTTTGAGAAAAATCTGATTCTCAGACTCAAAGTTTTTTTTTTGCAGCTTCTCTGTCAAAGAATTCATGAACCATTAAGTCAAAAATATAAAAAGAAAAAAATCTGAACATGTACTTTTCAAGGTTAAAAAAAAAAAAAAGTACAAATAAAAATGTTTGTTTAAGCCGACAGAATGAAATCAGCTGCGGCAGGAAGAAAAACAAAAGAAAGAAAAAAGCTCGCATTTGACCCAAGAAAAACATTGAAGTCAATCTGCAGGTTCTCCCTCTGGCAGATTCTTTCAGGAGTTAGTTTGATGTTTTATGACTCCAGACCACATGAAATAACTTGTTCAGGCGTATAGTGCATACAGTGTGTACAGATGAGAACAGGCTCATTACCTGCTGTACAGACGCATAGCTCCCCCTGCTGGAGGATCACCTCCTCTATCAGCTGAGACAACACAATCTAAAAATCTCCTGTGTAACTGTCACTGCAGCTGTTCACAAGTCAAGCTGTGGCAGTAGTGACTGTAATTTTACAAGTAATAATAATAGTAGTCAAAGTAACAGCAGCAGTGATGAACCTACCCTCTATATATACTGCTTGTGTATACTTTGTGCTTTCAAGAACATTAAAGGACTAACAAACACAAACACACAAGCACAAAAGTGCACCAGGGGGTCACAAACGTGCACATACAACACACAAGAATGCACAAGGGCAAACACACGCTCGCACACACACACATACACGCAGTTGCCCGGTGTATCTGTGGGGCATCGTCACGGCGACAGATCAGATTAGAGCCTGTGGAAGTTAAACTCTAATGAAGTTTCTGGAAAAAAAGAGATCAGAATTAATTGCTAATCCTCTCTCTCGCTCTTCAAAGAGGGCAGCGACTCGCTCGGTTTCAGAGGCTGTCGTGTCTGGGAATGACAAGAAAGGGCTAAACACGCACGCGCGCGCGCGCACACAGACACACACACACACATACATGGCAAAAAGGAGATCAGCCACCAGGCTGCATGGTTGCGTAAGCGTTTGCGTAAGGAGACCATGGCAATCAGACAGGAGCACCCACACAAGTACACACACACGCACACACACGTACACACACATAGACAAAAACATATAAAACAAATACACAAAAAGACTAGCATTAAAAAACACAAGACACACATATAACACATGTACACACACACAGACAGACACACACACACACACCAAAGCCGAACACACAGTGCACACAAAATTAACACAGTGTCACGCACATGTAAACACACACGCACGTACGCACGCACGCACGCGCACACACACACACACACACACACACAAACACACACACACACACACAGAGAGTCTGTGAAACGACTCTGAAAGTTGTCAGATTACCTACGTTCAGCTTTTCTCATTTGATATACTCTAAATAAAGTCACAGGACATCCAGCAGTGAGGAGGTCAAAGGTCACAGAAGCCTGGTCATTTTCATAATGTCTCAGGATGTGTTTGACATGATGATGATGATGTGTGAGTGAAATTTATGCACTTCCAATTTATGGACTGAAAAAATCCTGACATGTACACAACACATTACAATGAGTCGAACACAATCACCGCAGTGTGGCTGTACAGCTGTCAGCGATTGATTTGTCACTACAGAGTAAATGTATATATATATATATATATATATGGAGAGTAATCACCTCTTCACTTCAAAAACACATGCTACTAGAAACTCTGTAGGCGTCACACCCACAGTCCATCCACACACATCATTTATTTAGGCTGATCTGAGGACTGTGTCGCTGCGTACTGTGCTTTCAGAGGGTGGGCTCCAAAACCCCGCAGCTGCTTGGGTGTGGTTTCAACTGGACTCACAATATTGTGTTTACGCCGCCCTGAATCGACGCCACTGCGAGGCATGTCAACAAAATACCACATGTACCCGCANTGTATATATATATATATATATATATGGAGAGTAATCACCTCTTCACTTCAAAAACACATGCTACTAGAAACTCTGTAGGCGTCACACCCACAGTCCATCCACACACATCATTTATTTAGGCTGATCTGAGGACTGTGTCGCTGCGTACAGACTGTGCTTTCAGAGGGTGGGCTCCAAAACCCCGCAGCTGCTTGGGTGTGGTTTCAACTGGACTCACAATATTGTGTTTACGCCGCCCTGAATCGACGCCACTGCGAGGCATGTCAACAAAATACCACATGTACCCGCAGCATCATTTACACAGACTGAAAAAACACTTGATGAGGCTGAGTTCAGATGGAAACTGAACTGAACTAAACCTGCTGCTGTTTCTCAGCTCATAGATTCAACCTCAACGGCAACACTAATACAAAAACAAACCTCATTTGATATGACAAACTGGGGGAGTTTGTGTGTGTGTATGTGTGTGTGTGTGTGTGTGTGTGTGTGTGTGTGTGTGTGTGTGTGTTTGTGAACTAAAATTTAAAATGATATTACAAAATAAAAATAAAAAAAGAGTCATCATCAAAGAGTCATCGCTGTTTTTCAGGAACCAACATTCTTCTGGAGGAAACATTGCATCATCCCTTCTCCTTCCTCCCGCTCCACCATCTCTCTCCATCCATCTCTCCTCCATCAGCTGATCCGTTTAGAGGCAGGCATTCGTAACGCTCTCCCGAGGCGACAGTCGTGCATCATGGCTGACAGCGAGTCTTAATTTCAAGTGTCTGGTGTGTGTGTGTGTGTGTGTGTGTGTGTGATGCACGCTGTTCACCATGTCAGAGATGAAGAGCTGTTGCAGTCTTTGCAGGGTCAGACTAACTAATCACAGCAGAGCATCACAGATCTGACTGGAGCTATTGAGCTGCTGCGCTGATTAGTCGCCATCAAGGGAGGAAACCCCGCTGTTTCTGTGGCCGCACTGAGACTCCCGTTTGCCTCCTTTCATCCAGTCCATCTTTGTTTTGTTCACATAACCACTTCCTCAGATTACTGTGGAAACGGTCATGTAGACACTATCATTATACTAATTGCATTAAACTCCAAATCTGTGTAGACAGCTGGACAGTTATTAAGCAATAATGCAAAAATATTAGAAATAAAATAAAATAAATCTGATTTGGTAATTTGTTCTTGATTCGAATTTGTGTGTATGAGCTAACAAATACAGTGGACAACAATAAAACATTTCCATTTTCTGTTTCTTATTTTGTAGAAGTTCATCTGTGATGTTTTTATGTTTTGTGTGGACTGCAAAAAGAGCAGCTGACGCTCTAATAAAATCATAGATCATAGAATTAATAAAGATGACCAGTAGGTTACCTCACATCCTCACAGACATGAATCAAATTATAAAACAAACTAAGGAAAATACTATGAACCATGTAAACGCTGTAATGAATGTCTTCTTTAACAAGGTTATGCAAAGTAATCGTGTAATGTGTGCATATAAACACAGCATTTTTATTTATAAATATCACAATATCACAAATGTTTAGGGACTGAATGTTAAAATCCCTGATTTTATTTATTTTATTATTATTTCCATCATTGTCCCTGGTGTTTAAAGGTCCCATATAGTATAAAGGTAGATGTCCATGTGTTGTTTGATTATAAAGCAGGTCTAGGTTCTATATTAATACTGTGAAAGTATCAAAGCGCTCAGTCCACAGAGAAATGCACACAGCCTGTATTCAGAAACTGAGCCTGAAAACCAGCCATCTGGACTTCTGTAACTTTGTGATGTCCCAAGCAGTCATCGCCATCAGCCATGCCCCAAGCCCCGCCCACCTGGACCCACCATCCAACCTTGCAGGATTTGGTTTCTCTGAGTGTTTACCTGAAATCTGATATATTTTTATTTGATCACTCAGAAAACAGTCAGCCAATGAGAAGAGAGGCTCAGAGCCTCCTCTCTTCTGATTGGCTCACCAACCTGTTGTTACTAGATTTCCAGAGAGAAGCCTGAGAGACAAGATGGAAAACTACATAGAGTTTGTTTTTGGTTCTTAAAACCACAAATATATTTTCTTATGATCAACACTTCAAATAAAACACATAGTGGACCTTTAACCTTATCTGGACAGTGTCTGCGATTTAAAAAATAATAGAAAATAGGAAGTAATAAACAATAATGAACTACAAAAAGTAATCAAAAAATAGAAAAATCAACACAAACACAAGATTAAATGGAGCGTACAATAAATGTAGTCTACTTGACGACAAGTTAGGTACTGGCAATATGGCTGAAATGAGAATCAATGGGCCAGGCTTCGGGCATGGCTGAGAGCAATGACTGCTTTATTGTGACATCACAAAGTTACAGAAGTCTTGATGGCTCATTTTAAGCCTCAGTTTCTGAATACAGGCTGTGTGCATTTCTCTGTGGACTGAGCGCTTTGATACTTTCACAGTATTAACATAGAGCCTAGACCTGCTTTATAATCAAACAACACATGGACATCTACCTTTATACTATATGGGACCTTTAACCCCAGAGTACTACACCACACCAGTGTTTTCACATAGTGCATCTGATTTGACCTCTAGTCAGGCTGAAGTATGATGTCATAAAACAATAAAAACCAGTAAAAAAAGTGTGCAACAGAACTACCAGGATAGCGAGGGAGTGCAGTTTATGCCTTACTACTTTCTTATAGATTTTTTCAAAGCCAGTTTGTCTCTCTACTGTATGTGTTTCATATTTTATTAACATGCAATTCACAGCACAAACAATATCAATATAAAGCCCACATTGCACTCGGTTGCATCGATTTTCATAGCGGCGCGGACTGATTGCCTCCCTGCGGTCGAGGTTACGTAAGACAAGCTGTGATGAACGGGAATGAAAGAAACGCTGTCAGACAGCATCGATCCACCACACTGCAATTACACAGAAAATATTCAAAATCCTTTCTCCTAAATGAGATTTCTGTCTGTTGGAAAAAAAGAACTGACATCTCAATAAAATGCAAATAATTATAACAAATTACATTTATTACAGGGGTGGTTGGAACAAATTCATGTAGCAGAGAGATCGACTTTCTGGAGGAAAGAGAGTTTGTGCTCCTTCAAAAACAGTTTTTGCTGGAGCTTTTTTTTTCAAGATAAGATGGACACAAATGCTTTATGTAAAAACAGATCAGTTGTATAGTGATGAAGCTGCTTAAGGAAGAACAGCCTGCAGCAATGAGGACAGATAAAAGGGAGACTGAAATACTCTGATGTTTTTACACTGACTCTACATATTTCTCACATTTTTCTCCAAAGTAAAACACGTCCGTCTGTAATTCTGTCTGTTGTTAACATGTACGAGCTTAAAACAAAACTATCAGCACACGGTAGTAAAAAGAAGCACAAAAAAAATACAAATTACAACATTAATAAGCCTTACTATTTACATTAGTAAGGCTGATAGGGTCTGGATGTTGCTTTTAGATTATTTAGAAGCCAGACTTAACAAGTTGCTGCTTGATTAAAGCTGCATTAAGTAGGCCTGAACAATATCCAAATCACAGGAGCTGCAATTTTTTTTGGATAAAGGTAAAATGTGTCACAACAGACCATAAATGAAGCGCTGTGGTGCAACAGCGATGCTAAAAAATCCTATCCTTCACTTGTAAATTTGTTTGGTACAAGCCCTAACGAGAATCTCTTCTTCATCATTTTTATATATTTTTTTCAGTGTAAATGAAATGCAAAAATTACCATTCCAACTGAAATCATGACCTGTATCGAAAATCTTTTCTGCGTATCATTCAGCCTAAGCGTTACGTATATATGTTTTGGGGCAGTAGAAATAGCTGAAATTACAATATCTGACATATTATCACCTTACAAGGTTGTTACGGTGAACATGTGAGCAAACAGACTGAACAGTTTCTTACTTACACATCCAGCAGTTTTAATTTTAAAACGCATCTCTTTTGCTACGTTTACTCCTGGTGTCCACACTACTCCGGAGTTTTCGAGCCCCTAAAACTGAGACCTTTGGAAACAA
Organism: Seriola dumerili; assembly: GCF_002260705.1. Classification (NCBI taxonomy): domain Eukaryota; kingdom Metazoa; phylum Chordata; class Actinopteri; order Carangiformes; family Carangidae; genus Seriola; species Seriola dumerili. The sequence continues at coordinate 15,505,510 of NW_019174393.1, forward strand.
TGACTGACAATGATACCCACGTTCGCCCTCTAATTGGGTCTCATCAGCCTGGACTACCAGTGGTGAATACAACATGGATAATGAATTACAAGTGTTACTGACGTGTAACAATGTGGACAATGTGCTTCCCGTTTGCACGTGAACGGTCACGTGATATGTGTTTTTCACATTACACAGGCATCCGATCCATTGTTAATCTAAACACATGGTTCAATTCAGCTGTTTGTTCATTCAAGGAAGGAAGAATTGGTGTTTGGAATGAGAAAGTTCAATGTTAATGGCAAATTTCAATAACATTTGCACCATATTGTTGTAAAATGGTTACAGCTCCATTATCTACGTACATAGCAATGAGTGTATGTATGTAACTAACTTACTGCCCAAATGCAAAATGAGGTTTCCCTCTGGTGATGTCTGTATTCAGACGTCTGTATTCTTCACTTTGTTTTATCTTCAGACAGTGTGAAACATGTCTGACATTAAAATATGATGAAGACAAACAGTATCTTGTTTTTTCTGTGAGTTGTTAAGTTGTTGACATGTTTATTAAATTCAACCCGGTGGATAGAAACGCAGCTACTTCACATTTTATGTTTGGGGGCATTTCAAAACCACCATTTTTCAAGGTTGCTCTAAAATGTAATAACCCAGATGTAACCTTTGACCCTGTAACTATGGCAACTCACCCATATTCAATGAGCAGATGGTAAGAGAGAGGGAAAATGGAAGTGAGCAGGAGGTGGTGGCAACGGAAATAAGGTGTGAGAGCGGAGAAAGCAATGACGCGAGCGAAGCAGAGGGCAGAGACTGTGAGAGAGGAGAGACAAAAGATGCAGGGATGGAGGAAGGTGTGGAGGAGGACGGAGGAGCAGAGGTGAGGTCCTCGCTCTTACTGTCTCTCACTGCCGCCCCGTGCTAGAATTTGAGACATCATTCACTGCTGGTAGAAAATGCTGTTAAAGAACTAAAATAAAACAACAGCTTGGACAATGAAAACCTCTCGGGACAATTAGCAGTAAACGTAACAAACAGCCGACCAGGGAACAGTAATACTCTGTGAACTGGTTTAGTCATGACAACAGGAAACTCAATCAAAAGGTTAACACTGTAGGTAAACAGCTTAATCAGAGTAAGACCTCTGACTGGAGTCTGGCCAACGGGCAGCTTTCAGGCTGTGTAACTTCTCAGCAGGTGGGTTGAAGGAACTTCAGCTCTGAGAAAAGCTGAATGTGTTTCTTTGTTTACCGTTTGTCTGCCTGAAAAGAGCTGAGCAGACCTGATGAAGTCATTTATTTCCATTGCGCTAGCTTGTTAGCTACGTAGCCATGGACGAGAGATGAAAATTAGCCTCAAAAAAAGTAAAATTTAACTTCAGTATGTAACACTGGATGGTGATGATATCACATTCTTTCTCTTAATAATGAAAACTTTAATTACTAAACAATTAACTACCAATTGCTCAATATAGTGCTGCAGGAATAAGTCCTAAAACCAGGAAATTAATTTGGATGCACACCTTTACAAAATCCAGGAGTAGATCACAGAGTAGTTTTTATGTTGATTAGATGTTGGACGGATTAATAAGTAAAAGCATTTTCTGTAGTTCATGAAATCTTTTAAGATTCTTGCTGCGTGGTCTTTGCAGTGAAGATTCCTCCTCAAGACGTTTTTCCCTTTTTCCAAAAGCAACACAGTTTGTTTGGAGCGAATACAAGCGCGTGGAAGAAATATCCAAAGCTGCAACCTACACTCCTGTGTGTCCTCATTATTGAAGCATCCACAGAGCCTCGTGGATTAGCTGTTTAATGCCATTTAAAAGCAACACGTCAGCCTCGACCTAAGAGTTCATTCTTTACAGTATCTCATGAGAGATCGTGTGTTTTTTTGTATTTTGGCCAGAGTTGGTGTAGAAACAGAAAGACTTGAACACATGCAGCAGGTGAACAGATAATCCGCGGACACCGGGTTGTAAACACAGCCGCTGTTGTGTAATCCACAGCCGCGACTTCCAACCTGGACTTGACTTGAAATTTTTCCAGTGTGAATGCCAAGCTTCCAGATCCAACTTCTCCTCTTACATAAGCAGCAGTAACCTTGCAGAGGAGGTTAGTGGGGCACCCATGGGTGAACCATGGGCGATCCTACTTCCCTCTATTGCTGACCATCAAAGCAGAGATGGTACTGATGTAACAGAGGGCTTGGAGCTGCGTGGTGTGTGCGAGCGTGTGGGAGGACGGGTGGGCTTTTTGTGTGTGTGTGTGTGTGTGTGTGTGTTAGTGTGTGAAATGTTTTTGTCATCTCAGTGTAGCTGTCATTGAAGTGAAAAGTGTGTGTGTGTATGTGTGTGTATGTGTGTGTGTGTGTGTGTGTGCATGTGTGTGTATGTGTGTGCATGTGTGTGTGTGTGTGTGTGTGTGTGTGTGTGTGTGTTGATGGGTAGGCAGCAGAATAGGATTAAAAGTGTGAAAAAGACAGAGATGAGGTAATAGGAATTTCTGGCACATGTATAATGTGAGTAAATCATTATATTTTAACAAATCCCCATGCATATTTATCAAATAAGAAAATTGCACTCCAACTTTATTAAGCTAAATACACTGATTCAATTTAAAACTGAGACATAATACTCTGCATGTTTAGTGGTAAAATGTTGACAGGTTGTGTAGTTATTTTACAGCTTGTTCAATGTTGAATTTTGAATAAAGATTCGATTTTCATGCTCCTACATTCTCGCAAGCATATTAAATTATAGGTCTAAAAAAAACCCCCAAAAAACAAACAAACTACAAAGTAAGCCAGATTTCATATTCAAAGTTTAGAGATCTGGTTTCCAGACCAGTGGTTTGAGACCCCTGCATTAGACCATCCCTGCCTTCATCAGGGTTGTTTTTTCAAACTTTGAAAAGCTCCCTCCAGATAACCGGAAAACACTGTCCGACTGTTTTGACAGGCTGAACAGTGCTGCCTTCAAGTTTCAGCACAGAGCTCACCTGAGACGTTGTTCTCATCAGTCACACTGAACAACATAACCATCACTCAAGTAGAGAGCAACGATAAAAAACTTGAACTCACAGCTGCATGATCAGGTAGAGGTGGTCCGGACTCTCGTAGATGTCCTCCAGAGCCACAATGTTCTCGTGCTTGATCCTGCAGAGCAAAGACAAACCATTAGCGAAGCTTTTTATGTCAGTGCAGTCACGCACAATAACCCATTACCACAGCTAAATGACTCTTAATCCCCATGATTGCTTTTGGACTGCAGAAAGTTCCCCATTAAGTTTCTGCCACATGAATTAACATGACTGTTAATCCAGAATAATCTGACAGCGTTTCACCCAGTGTGGCCTCATAATCCAGACTTTACCCCCCAGGTCTGGACATTTACTTCTCTTTGTGCTGAGGGAAAAAGAAAAATATGATTTGACAAAAATGCTTCGTATTTTTCTGGGGCTTTCAACTGTATTTCATGGTCTTCATCAGATGTCAACAAGAGTCCGGAGAAACTCCCCTGTGAGCGCTGCCATTACAAATAAAGTTTAGCTTCAAAGTTCATTCTTGACATTTGAAACATCAGTTTCCATTTAGTAGCTGTTCTGGGGCTTTCATATAACATGATCTTCATCAGCAAGCAGAGTTGGCCCGGTTGTTATGAAATGTTTATGTTCATATTTCCATTTCATATTTTACCCAGATTTTGGCAAATTAGATCTGTTGATGAAGATCATGTGATATGATCAAAAGCTCCAGAACAGCTGCTAAATGGACCGGCAGTAGTCTGTTCCACAGTCAAGAAAGCTCAGTTGTCTCAAGGTATAACTGACTGAGTCTGATTAGCAGATGAAGGCTCTATGACATCTGATGAAAACTGTGAGAAGCAGCTGAAAGCTTCAGGAATATAGTAAGTGTGTCTTGAGTTGAAATTATTTTGCCAAAGTCTAGTGTGAACTTTCACACTCGATCCTTATTTTTTATTTCCTAACAGCACAAAACTCTTTCATGGATTTGAATCAATAACTTGTTCTCAAGGAGCCAATCAGTTCTCACCTGATGTCGCCATGGTTACGGTGTTGTGATGAGGGTGTTTCCTCACTCTGTGTGTGTATGTGTAGGTAAGCATTCGTTATCCTAATTCCTCATACCTTGTAGAGACACAACTGATTTTGTGTATGGGTGTGTGGGTTAATCATCTTTTGCATTGTGAACAGAGGTAATTCCTCTCTCTCTCTCGCGCTCTCTCTCTCTCTGTACCACACACACACACACACGCACATACAGCAGGTGCACAGGTGAGCATCTATCACTTATTATGGCAGCGTATCTCTGAGATGGCAGGCAGGTGATGAACCGCAGAGCTGAGGCGTGACTCACTCACATACACACACACACACACACACACACACACACACACACACACACACACACACACACACACACACACACACAACACACACTTTGTTTCCCCCATAATGTGACTGTGTGAACAGATGTAGGTCCCCACAACATGAGTAATACCTGGACCACACACATACACACAAACACAAACACACACACAAACACACACACACACACACACACACACACACACACACACACACACAGGCGTGCAGGTGGAAAAGGGATAATGTGTGTGTATTTAAGCCCTGTCTGGGATAATGAAGGACTGGCAGTCTGAGTGTAATGGCAGAGCAGAATCAGGGAGCATTCAGACAAACCCTCTCATACAGTACAGGCTTCATGCTTCATGCTAGCTCTGACTTATTCTGAAATTACAAGTTGATAAATTGTTTAATTGATGGACGGAAAATTAATTGACGGCAATTTTGGTAATCAATTAATTTATCAAGTAAAATTTCTAAATACTCTATAATTTCAGCTTTTCTATAGGGAGTATTTGCTGTGTTTCTCTGTTTTACATAAGTGAAAATTGAAAACGTTGAAGTTTTGGAAAAAGACAAGAAAAAGAAAGCAATTTGAAGATGAAACTTTAGGCTTAACAATTAATAAATTAATCAAATTATAAAATATATATATGCCCTACGTCTGATTCCAGTCAGGGACCTGTGCTGTTTGTCAAACCCTCCTCGTTCTCCCTGTTTCGTGTCTATGTCTGTCTGCACTGCTCACTATCAAATTAAGGCAGAAGACCAAGAAATGTAGACAAAAAAGAGAATTTTAATGAATCAGCTGAGAGTTAATCAGAATTAATTTTTTTTCTTTTAATGTTACAAACATGTGGCTCCTCTGAATGATGTAACAATAATACAGCTTTATGTAATGACCACCAGCTTTACTTCAAACTTTATTTCGACATGGTTGTTAATCTCTTGTAGTGATAATTTAGAGAAAATCAAGTGTTTAACCTTGTTAACATCCATATGGTGTTTTTTATATAATACTATATAAAACATATGATAAGTGAAATAATCATCAACTCCATGACTGAGTGTTTCCACCTTGACCTGCAGTGAACCAATGACAATGTCTCATAACAACAGATTCAGACAGCCAGGGTTTCATACGTCACAAACCTAAGGAACCAATCCTGTCAACTTGTGGGGATGGGGGCGGGGCTAAATAAACCTGAAACCTTGTCAGTACAGAGAGAGAGTTAGCATTAGCACAACCACTAACACTGTGTCAGCCACTGCCAGTTACAAGCTAACAAACAACATAAACAGATAAAAGATGCTAACTACGCTAACCGTTCTGATCCGTCTGCTAGTCTCTGGTTCTGGTCTCAACAGACTCCTCATCTGAGTCTGGGTCTGACTGAGGCTCAAACATGTGGCTGAGTCTCTCTGATGTTTCCTCCTCTAACCATCTTGATACTCTCTGCTCTTTCACCTGTCCATCTAGAGCAAGCAGGTGGTGGGCGGGGCACAAGGCCCGAACCAGAATTTCTCAATGAGGAAGTAAAAGTAATTGGGATTCCAACCTCAAACATTTTTTTTATCATTTTTTATGTGGGAAAACTGTGTTAAACAATTTTTTTTTTTTTTACAGAGTTTCTGGAGAGGAACTTTAACTGAGAGAGTTTCATGCTGATTGAAGCTGTACAGTAGAAATGCTGCAACTGCAAGTCACTAACATTGTATGAGGAAAATTAATGGAACCCTCTAATGNTGATAATTTAGAGAAAATCAAGTGTTTAACCTTGTTAACATCCATATGGTGTTTTTTATATAATACTATATAAAACATATGATAAGTGAAATAATCATCAACTCCATGACTGAGTGTTTCCACCTTGACCTGCAGTGAACCAATGACAATGTCTCATAACAACAGATTCAGACAGCCAGGGTTTCATACGTCACAAACCTAAGGAACCAATCCTGTCAACTTGTGGGGATGGGGGCGGGGCTAAATAAACCTGAAACCTTGTCAGTACAGAGAGAGAGTTAGCATTAGCACAACCACTAACACTGTGTCAGCCACTGCCAGTTACAAGCTAACAAACAACATAAACAGATAAAAGATGCTAACTACGCTAACCGTTCTGATCCGTCTGCTAGTCTCTGGTTCTGGTCTCAACAGACTCCTCATCTGAGTCTGGGTCTGACTGAGGCTCAAACATGTGGCTGAGTCTCTCTGATGTTTCCTCCTCTAACCATCTTGATACTCTCTGCTCTTTCACCTGTCCATCTAGAGCAAGCAGGTGGTGGGCGGGGCACAAGGCCCGAACCAGAATTTCTCAATGAGGAAGTAAAAGTAATTGGGATTCCAACCTCAAACATTTTTTTTATCATTTTTTATGTGGGAAAACTGTGTTAAACAATTTTTTTTTTTTTTACAGAGTTTCTGGAGAGGAACTTTAACTGAGAGAGTTTCATGCTGATTGAAGCTGTACAGTAGAAATGCTGCAACTGCAAGTCACTAACATTGTATGAGGAAAATTAATGGAACCCTCTAATGATGGCACATAAGTTGCTTTATTTACATTTATATGACAAATTCCCAACGTTGTGATTAATTTTGATTACTTTGTTCCTAATACAAGTTGAATGGTCTCAACATGTTGAAATAAGTGTTGCAAATCAACTGTCAGACAATATAATATGAGGATAAAGAAGATTTTGCCTGTGTGGTTTTTAAACATAGCTGAATGTATTACGTGTTGTTCATTAATGGCTCAGTGACTAGTGCGTCAGAGGATAGCAGTCTCTATTATTATCATTGAGGTGATTCCTTGGTACCACTTCTGTAAACTAATGAGACCATTATGTTGCACTCTGCCTATTTTTATCACTCAGGCTGGGACACTCCCTGGAAAATGTGTGCCATGGGAAACGGGGATGAAATGTCAACAGTCAACATGATGCTGTTGGCCTCTGCCTAACACAAGTGATTGTTGTTGGCATTTGTGTTCCTCCAAAATAAGACAATTTTTTTTTTTCTTGATTTCTCTTTTAAATCATTCCTTCCACCGCCTGCAGCCACAAGAATCTCACAAACTTTTAGTTCTGTTTGTTGGGCTCGATAAAAAAAAATCTATATCAATTCTTAAAATCCCAAGACAGACTTTGCATTTGCACTAAATGTTGCGTGTATGCTGTGGTAACTTGTAAGTGGTTCAGTTAGGGCTGCATGATGTGGAAAAAGTTAGGAAATTGAGTTATTGCAAAGTCCACAAAAAGTTTATTTTAAGTCGAAAAGTCATACAGATGATAGCTGTGACCTGCTTTGAGTCACGACAGTCTCTTAAAGTTTCTCTCCAGACATTTTTACCACCTACTACCACATAAAAAGTGCGAAAAAAAATGGAAAACTGGGTCTGAAGCTCATCTACTCTTACTTCCTGCCCCGCCCACCACCTGCTTGCTCCAGGTGGACAGGTGAAAGAGCAGAGAGTATGAAGATGGTCAGAGGAGGAAACATCAGAGAGACTCAGCCTCATGTTTGAGCCTCAGTCAGACCCAGACTCAGAGGAGGAGTCTGTTGAGACCAGACTCAGAACAGTTAGCGTACGTAGCATCTTTTATCTGTTTATGTTGTTTGTTAGCTTGTAACTGGCATCCTGACTCAGAATGGTTAACTGACTGGCTATGTCGCGAATCTACAGGACAGATAGACTGAAAAAACTCTGCACACTGATCTGAGCTCAGTTTGTGTTTACTGAAGAGGCCGTGGAAGTCGACTGAACAGCGTGTGGATTCTACTTTATTCAGCTGTCCTGGACATGGAGCTAACACTAGCTAGCAGCTGTCTGCAGAGATCAAGCTGATGTGTGTCTTGTCAACACAAACAGTGCAGATGAATTAGTGAGATTTATTTTATCATCCTTGCTCAACTGTTTTGCACATGTAGACCTACAAAAATATGTCTGTGTCTGGTTTTAGTCGTTTGCCAAGGAAGATAAATCCTTGATCCAAGTGCTTACAACTGACCGTATAATGTTACAGTTTCATATTCAAGGGAACAACAAGTGCTGTCACTTGCTGAATGAAGCTCCCAACATTTGTATTTATCTGATGTAACCAAGCAACATTTTCCTGTTTTGTGCCATAAAGTAATTCAGCAGATTTCCCTCCAAAAACTGACCTGGCGTCTCACAGTGAGACTGCCAGTCTGCTCAGTGATGCTCTCATTCGTCTACATGAATGTCTGCGTCTCTCCCTCATTACTGCAGGCGATTGCCATTTTCTCTAATGTTAAACAAAACAGCCAAATTAGCAAATGTATTGTATAGCATAATACATCTGTATGGTCAAAGCAAACAGAAGCCCGACAGTGTAATTGTGTCATTTCTGTGTAGTTGTGTGGTAACATGCTTGCGTGTAAGAGGGAGACAAAGAGAGTCCTCATTGTTTTTTTCCTTTTGAAACTTGTCTGTGTATCAGGTGCACTGTACTGCCCTTGTTCCCCTGTTAACTAGCTGCGTGTGCTGAGTAATTATTCCTATGGGTCTGTGTTAAACACTGCCTTATGGATACAAACATGGTGCCTCACTCAGTGCAATTATAACCTGCTCACCTGCAGAAGACGTTTCTGTGGCTTCCACCCAACACCTGAGCTTTGCTTGAGTTTGATGAAAAGTGTGGTTTATGGGTGCTTGTGTATTCAAAATAAAGTAGAAATTTCCAAACACTAAAAGGAAACGCACAATGGAAACACCCCACCTCCTGCATGGTTTTTATATGTCAGCTCAGACACTCGGTCTCATCAAGACCAGCATCATTGCAGTTGATGTATGTTGCTGCTTCAAGCTTGTGCGTAGTAATACAGTAGTTCAACGGTTGAGAAACTTCAACTGATATTAGCTTTACTCGGTGGCCATTTTTTTTTAAAGTGGTTAAAACTGTTTTTCTTGCTGACCCCATAAACAGCAGCTCATCACTCAGATTCTGTGCCGGTGCTCCTGCTGCTTCTCTAAACTGAGAGTGCACCGATCTGACTCTACCACAGGTAATACACTGACAAAACCCCACGTCAAGTAATCTATAATAATAATCTATAAACTATCACTTCAAGTGTTAGTTTATATCAAATAAATGGAAACCTTTTCAACAGGTCGCTGTGTAGGCAAACCATCCACAGTATTAATAATAATACCCATAGTAACATCTTTAAGTACATACTAAAGGGTTGCCATAGCAATACTATAAGAGTAAACATAGCAAGATCTCTAGGTAGCATCAGTGCTTTGACCATCCAGAACTATAACAGCACACTGTGTGAAAATGCTGTTAATGGGAGTGTTAATGAGACATGTCCTGTACTCTGAGGGCTCTACTGCTTCTGACCTCATGTGGTGTTTTCTTCTCATCTTGTGTCACGTCTTTTCAAAATCAACTAAATCAGCCAAACTTCAGGACTTCTTCAGCCATTAGAGGCCAATACTACTTCCATTCACATTGTCTTCAAACACCAACACAGAGCTCAGCATCCAAACCTGATTCTTGTTGTTAATACCGTGCAGCTGTTTTGTGCTCTGTTCTACAGACAGACTGAAGTTTCAGTCGTGATGCGTGTACGTATGTGTGGTAGGTGGGCTGTGGATCGTGACCTGGGGGTGGGGGTGGTGGGGGAGTGTGGGGGTCGTGATGTCTGGAAGAGAGAGGAGATGCACAGTTGCCCCGGTAACCAAGAATTATGAGGCTCATGTTCATTTGTGTGTGTGTGTGTGTGTGTTTGTGTCACCTTCTCAGCACAGCGATCTCGTTCTCGATGCTGCTCTCCTTCCCCTTCAGGGCCTTTTTAGGGATGCACTTCACCGCAAACATCCGGCCGGTCAGCCTCTCCTGGGCCAGGACCACCTCTGAAAACGCTCCTCTGTGAATACATCAAAAACATGTCTTGTGAGACACCAGCAGCTCATTTGTTACATAACGTGAACTTCCCTCCTCTGGTTTTCACATAAAGTAAGTTCTCACGATGCCGAGAAACAAATCTTTGATCTGTGGAGGGGAGCTGTGCTGTACACGCTGCAGTGACCTGTCTACAGCAAAATCACATGAAACAGATCAACTCAGCCTTGAACCTCCACCCTTATATAAACCAGTATGGTGCTGTGTTTATTTAGAAGATATTCCTGCACGAGCAAGGATTTGAATACAAGGACAAGTTGCTGTCCTTAAATAAAAATATGTTTCGTTAAAGGCTGAAACTGAGCCTTAAAACGAGCCATCAGGATTTCTGTAACTTTGTGATGTCACAACAAAGCAGACACTGCTCTCAGCCATGCCCCAAGCCCCACCAACCTGGACCCACCATCCAAGCTTGCAGGATTTGGTCTCTCTGAGTGTTTTTCTCGAGCTCTAGTGACAACAGGTCGGTGAGCCAATCAGAGGAGAGGAGGCTCTGAGTCTCTCTTCTGATTGGCTGATTGTTTTCTGAGTAATTGAATAAAAATACAGCAGATTTCAGGTAAACACTCAGAGAAACATAATCCTGCAAGGTTGGATGGTGGGTCCAGGTGGGCGGGGTTTGGGGCATGGCTGATGGTGATGATGACTTTGTTGTGACATCACAAAGTTAAGCATGTCCTGACGGCTGGTTTTAAGGTTCAGTTTCTGAATACAGGCTGTGAGCATTTCTCTGTGGACTGAGCACTTCGATACTTTCACAGTATTAATATAGAACCTAGACCTGCTTTATAATCAAACAACACATGGACATCTACCTTTATACAATATGGGGCCTTTAATAGATGAACCTTTACCTCATTAAGAATTAATTTTAGTAAGTAAGTAGCATCTTTTGTAATTCAATGTTTTTCACAAAAGTGAGGATGGCTACATCACACATTAATATTGTTTAATGGTCAGTTACATTTTGTCGCTGTAATTCCCGACAGAGAACTCAGATTTTCATCAGTGCTCTTAATGCTGCTAAAGTCAATAAAGCCAACAGAAAGAAAAACAGAGTCAGTGTAACTCCAGGTTTAACACTCTGTGAACTCAGTAATTCAACCATTTAGATCCCATTTACAACAGGTGCAGTCAGTATCTGATTATCTTAATATGCAGAAAATTACACTGCAATGGTAATGTGATTGGATCTGCCAAGTGTAACATTGGAACATTAGCAATTCTTTTTTATTTATTCACTTAGAATGACTGCTAAGGTTGATAATAATTTCAAATCTTCGTTTCTCGCATCATAAAACCTGACGATCCTCAATAACAATCACGGCACCAATATTAGGCAAAATAATTGGAAATTTAAATTCAGTCAAAGCCTTTCAGTTGTTGTATGTGTGTGTATGAGTGTGTGTGTGTGTGTGTGTGTCTGTTTGTGTATGTGTGTGCGTCATGAAGACGAGCAGGGTGATGAATGAAGATGAGCCCATTGCCAGTTAATCTGCCTGAACCGAGCGTTGACTCCTATGTTGATCTGCCTTCAGCTTCACCAACGTCACATTAGAGTAAACATCTCTCTGCCCTTATCTCCTCTCTCCTTGTTTTCTCTTCCTGTCCAACATTCAGGCGACCTGCAGCTGACACAAACCCAGATCTATAACATTCAAAGAATTTTGAATCTAAGGCTTTTCATGGCCTGGCTCTTTGCTATATTTCTGACCTTTTAGTCCCGTATGAGCTTGTAGGTATTGTGTGGTGAAATCCTCAGCCAGAGGTCCTTTGTTCTGTTCTGGAGCCCAGGGTTAGAGCTAAAGAATCTGAAGCTCTAGAACAGCCTGCCTACGGAAGTGAGTCTGGCTGAGTCAGTACCGTCATTTAAATCTCTTTATAAAACACACTTTTATAAGAGAGTCTCATTTCCCTTGCACTAAAGAACAAGCTGTTAACGGTGAAATATTATCACCTTATAAAGTTGTTGTTGTGAACGTGTTAGCTACGGTGGCTGACAAGGGCAAATGCGTCAAAGCTGTTTCACTAGTTGTTTCACAAGCTGCAAATTCAGAAACGATGTGAAAATAAAAAACAAAAACAACAACAACGGGAACGCGCTGCAGGAAGTCAAAACAAAGATATTAACAGCAAACACGCGATAGTACAGAAATGCAACAACACACACACACACAAAAAAAAACCCCAAAACAAATGCAACAGAAAAAAACACTGCATATTCAGACAACACAACAGAAGCGCTCCAGGCCTAAAGGGTGAACGCTAAATGTAACACCTTGAGCAAAAGCCTGAGCTTTGACCTGAGAGGCCAGACCTACAACTTGACCTTTGACCTTTGACCAAACGAGAGCGAATGAGGAAAGACAGAAGAGGTGACATTAAAAAGTGCTAACTAACTTACTATACTAATACTATAAAAGAGCAACAGATAACGTAGCATGTGTTAGCGTGCTTATATACAGTCTATGGGTGAGTGCTCCCCCTAGAGGCCTGGAGCTCTTCTGTTGTGTTGTCTGAATATGCCGGTGCTTTTTTCTGTTGCATTTGTTTTGGGGGTTTGTGTGTTCTTGTTTTTGCATCATTTCTGTATTTGCAGCGTGTTTGCTGTTCATGTATATGGCGACATGCAGTACACTGTAAATACCCGGGCTGGTTCACTCAAAATGGTCAAAAAGTTGAGTGTGAAATGATGGACACTTCTCACCCTCAACCGTCGCCATCTTGGCTACGTAGCAGAAGGGGGAGGGACCATCGAGGACGGCGGATACGTTGTCGGCGCAAGTGGCGGCCTAATTTCCATGTCGCATGGAACATCGCACACTCAGGAGGTTAAAACGGAAAGTCAAGCGGGCAAAGCAGCAGGCGGGCGGACAACAATCGTGGTCACATGTTGTGATCGTCATTTCTGGTGAGCGCACAACGGCACAACCTCGTTTGCAAAAGCGCTTTACAAATAAAACTGTTTTTACAAAAAGAAAGAGAGCTGAGAGCAGTCAGGTTCATAGGAAAGAATCTAAAACTACACAGGAAAGAAAGACAGGCAGAAAGCATGGATTAGATTGTCTATGTTTTAAAATGACTCTAACCTTGTTCTATTGATTAAATATTTCATTCTGCCACGGTCTGATAGTTACATCAGTCAAGACTCATTCAGAGGCTTCAAGAAGCTGCAGATGAAATAATTTCCATATCTTCATCCACCTTACACACCTGCCTGTCTGGAAAATGAATTTCACACCAGGTTGCTCTCCATACAGACGACCACCACGCCTTCATCCTTCATCCTCCTCCTTCTCTTTGCTGATGGTTGCCATTCATTCGCAGTTTCGTTTGCGTGTATTTTGGTGTGCGTGTTTGTGTGTTTCACGCTCCTGATTCAAGGGGAAAGCAGCTGTTGTGTGTGAGCTCTCTGTCGCATCAATATCTGTGTGTGTGTGTGTGTGTGTGTGTGTGTGTGTGTGTGCGCACGTGGTGGCATGTAGAAAGCCCTTGAGCCCTATAGACTGAAGCACATTTTACAAGCCACCCATCTGCCACCAGGCCGACTGGTATTAAAAACACCAGCGTACCATCACAGTGGTACACACACACACACACACACACACACAGAAAAATGCTTGTTGTTCTCACGCCTCTCAGCAAGAATCTCATTTTCTCTTCCTCCTCCTCCTCCTCCTCCTGTGTCATTCTGTCTTTGTCTCTCCCCTCACGTGCCGCACATCTTTTACAGTGACAAGAGATCACACTGCTGGTTGCCCCTGGTGATCAAAGTGGACAGTCCGGCAACCAATCCAATCAATTCACTTGCCTCACACTTACACACAAACACACACACACACACCTGTTTGCACTAATAATGGCTATTGTGGGTTCTGATGACGTCAAAGCCAGACATAAGTGGGCCGTGCTGTTTTCTCACACACACACACACACACACACACACACACACACACACACACACACACACACACACATACACACACACACTTGGAGCTTTTCATTCATTACCCTCAGAGACAGAGAAAGTGACTGGAACGGAGATGAATGAGCATCCACTGAGGAAACAGATACATATGCACATAAGCTCTCAATCTCTCTCACACACAATCCAGGCTGTGTGTGTGTGTGTGTGTGTGTGTGTGTGTGTGTGTGTGTGTGTGTGTGTGTGTGTGTGTATGTGTGTGCGTGCGCGCATGTGTGTGTGTGCGCGCATGTGTGTGTGTGTGTATGTGTGTATGGGATCTGTCGTCTACCCAACCAACCAAGCTTCGTACTGGGACTTTAGTTAAGCCAGGATTTGATTTCAAGCAAAATAATTAAGTGATAATACATTTTAAATCACAGGAACAACTGTTAAAAGCCACTATAATCAATATTTTATAATAACAATGGATCAATTGACTGTATGTTATGTTAAAGAGAAGGCTTGTCGTGACAAACCTACTGAGAATTATCACTTAACTCCACATGTTGTCATCTCTCAGCTCATTGTTTTATTTTTGAGTCCACAGCTGTTATGATTCTGGTTCAGTCTCACAGTTCTCATGATGATATTTTAGGCGCAGGAGCATTTTAGTAACAAAGTTGTACAAACACACACTACACCTGACCAAAATGGCACCAATCGGGAGCGCAACAACAGGGGCTGACTTCTTTCAGTAGAGACTCTTATGCTAAGCTAAAATCAAACAAGTGCACATACATTTGGTTGATGCTCAGACTGTCAGCACTGATGTGACTGTCAACAAAATGTGGATAAAATCTGATCTACAGTCAGCAACTATGATGTGATGATGTGCACTTACACACAGTCGCACAGGCACACTGTTCATTCATGCTGAACATTATGTCTGAATGGTGGGAAGAAGAAAAATGAAGCTGAACTGTACTGAAATGAGGAAAAAGGTCAGAAGAGAGAGAGAAGGGGAGAGAGAGAGAGAGAGAGAGTGTGTGTGTGTGTGTGTGTGTGTGTGTGTGTGAGAGAGAGAGATGTGAATGGATGAATGAGGAATGGGCCTAATAAAAAAGCTACTGTACATACAGGCTCACATGCACACACACACACACATGCACACACACACACACACACACACACACACACACACACCACCACAACCACAACAGCAGGAACACAGCATGGTCCACTTCACATTTTGTCATTAGCTTGCAACACACACACATACACACACACACACACACACACACACACACACACACACACACACACACACACCCTGAGACACAGTAAAGGGCTTGTGTGGTTCATTTGATTGGAGGAGGGGAGCTTGTATAACATCTGGCAGTTGACTCCACACACTGAGCTGTGTTTGTGTTTGTGTGTGCGTGTGTGTATGTCGGGGGTTGACTAGCTGGCAGTCCCCACTTGCCGTTACCCGCGGCAACAATGATTGCATTTCCTCCAGCATGAACCTGTGTAACTGTGTCAGTCGAGCTCCACTGCCTCTGTCAATGCACCGAGCAGGAAATGTATTGGCAGCAACAGTGCGTGCGTTCATTCGTGTGTGTTTTCTCCATCATGCACGTATCCGAAAATCTGTAATAGACACACACACACATGCACACGAACACACACACACACAGTGTAAGACAGAGATAGAAATGAGATAGACTAGAATAGGCTGACAAGGTGACAGTGACACAATTAACATGGAAACTGACAGCAGCCACTAGTGCTTCTCAATGTCAGGCTGAAAATACATTCATCCTGAAAACGTTCAGTCAGTCACTCACAAACACAGATCACAGATTTGATCTTGTGTATGTTTTTTTTTGTTGTTGTAAGTTACCGGGCACCTCCTCCAGCTGCAGCAGTGTGAGGTGGGAAATGTTTCGGGGATCTTTACACAGCAGCGGGAACCATGAGGTGTCGAAGAGCAACAGCTTGTCTCTGAGGGCGACCATCAAACAATCATTCACGGCCAAATCCATTACAGAAGAGGCTAAGAGGTCATAGCAGAAAAACAGACCAGACTGTAATGCAGCAACAAGACTAAACCACAAGACAGGACAAGTTGAACATCTGTCCTGATGATGGTGCTACAGGAAAAAGTGATACACAATTCATCTAGAGAAGGAACATGAATGTATGAACCAAATTTTATGGCAATTCATCCAATAACAGTTGAGACTCATAGAAAAATGTCAACTTAATAGTGGTTCTGGAGGATAAAGCGAAAGAATAGCTGTATAAATATGCGTTTCACTCTGGACCAAAGTGGTGAACTGACAGACTGAGTTATGCTTCCAGCGTGGCTAAAAAACACAAGGTACTGTTCACCACTGTAGATGCTGTAGGCACTTCTTTTACAGCATCTACCTTCAAAGACGAAATGAGAATCTGCTCTCTGGGCTCTGTACAGGAGGTGGGAGAGAAATGAATGATGGCCAAACTGGCAGTCATGACCAACACCTCCCACTGCCTACATGAAACCTTGAGCACTCTGTCAGACTGTTCAATCACTGTTCATTCTTGCGTTCATTCATTCTCTGCTTGCCTTTTTCATATTACTAAATCTCCTGCTTTTTCAGACCCTGCAACCGCCATCCGCCTACTGTTTGTCCTTGCTTGCTTCTCCCTGCCAATGATTTTCTCGATTAATCATTTGGTCTTCAAAATATCAGTCTTGAAAAGATGAAAGTCCCGCACAATGCTCTCGCTTAGCATCACAATTTATTGATCATCCTAACGTATCGATCTCTGTGGACCTTCGTCAGATGAAGGTAGTCTCTTGAAGGTCTACAGAGACCGATATGTTAGGATGATGAAGGTCTGAAGGTCTAGAGAAGGTCAGACGAAGGTCTAGAGAGTCCAACACGTTAGGATGATGAAGGTCTGACGAAGGTCTAGAAAAGGTCTAAAAAAGGTCTGATGGAGATCTAGAGATGGTCTGATGAAGGTCAGGAGAAACGAACATGTTAGGAGGACAAAGGTCTAAAGATCTAGAGAAGGACTAGAGAAGGCCTTACAATGGTCTAGACGGACTGATATGTTAGGATTATGAAGGTCTGACGAAGGTCTGGAAAGACTGATACATTAGGATGATCAATAAATCGTGATGTGAAGCAAGAGCAGTGTACAGGATATTCTTCTTTTCAAGACAGAAGTGAAACTTTCCAGTGCACCTGTATGTACGACAATTGGATGGGCGAGTATCTTCATTGAGAAAATAGTCTTCAAAATATCAGAAAATAGAACAAAATCAAATGTTGGTCACAGTTTCCTAAATCACCCAGAGTTCTCTCATCTCATCATCTCACAGCTAATGTCATCTGTTGGTTGGCTAATCCACTGATTGACTGACATTAGCACTGTGTTCATGTTAGTGAGGTTATTGCTTTGAAAAAGTTGGGTCGATAACAAAATGAAGAAACAAAACGAAAAAAAAAACACTGGTTAATTTAGGAAAGAAGCAGAACCTTCCCTAACGTTTGCCACGATGCTGTGTGACAGCGACAGGGAGCACTGGCCAATCGAATTTTTGCAAAGTGAATGCCATAGCTCTACTGTTAATTTCAAAGTCATCTGTTTGTAAAATCCATCCTCATAGTTTTATGCATCGGTATCTGATAAGCCTTCAAACTCATGGATGGCCTCCCCTGAGGAGCTGTGGCTGACGCTGGTCTATTAATAGTCAAAAATGTAAATCCCTTTTTAATAAACAAAGCAACCTAATGATGGAGTGAAAATGGCTCAAACTTTTGTCTAACTGGCATAATTTCACACCGGTATCAACGAAACCAACATAAACAGGGTCGTTAAACAAGCGACGAGTCAATGATGCAGACGTCTATCTGCCATATCCATCAATGCCTTTGTGTCGGCTCAGAAAATGGTACAGTACAGTGGAACAGACATAAAGTGAGGCTCTGAAACGGCACTAATGGCTCTCAGTAATTGCATTTAATTCATTTAGGGAGAAATGTTAACACATCTCTCACGAGATCAGGAGCAAACACAAACCTCCTCCCTGCACAATCTAATCTGGAGCCCTTTGTTAACTCCTCCTACTCAGTGTTTGGAGAACATTGCTCCATTTTCCTCTGCTTCTCAACAAAGTCCTAATGTTTCCAGGTTTTCTTCCCTGCTCCTATCATTGTAAAAGGGCTTTTATCTGCAGAATTTCAATTTTACAAGTGTTATTTTCCGTGTAACAGTATCAGTTTGAAGTCAAAATGCAACTGGGTCTGAACAGAACTGTTTATTAAAATGAAATCAAGTGGAGCTTCAAAAACGCTGATTTAATGGATGAGAAAGGAACTGAATAATAAAAAGTGCTTCAGAAAAAGGCAGCTGGGAAGGAAGCGGTAAGCTTTGTGGGTTCACACACACACACACACACACACACACACATACAGAGATGGATAATGTCAGCTCTGTAGATATGTTCCTGCCTGATCAATACCTAGCAGTTTAATCAAAGCAGGAGCAGGAGCCTCCTAATGGACTCATGCACACGCACCCACACACGCATCCACACACACACACATGCACCCACACACACACACGCACACACACACGAACCCACACCCACACACACACACACACACACGCACACAGACATAGCAGGAGGCCTGATAATGACAGAACATGGACAAGGACAAAATATACAGCGCCAAGCTAACGTCATCACTGAGCAGACCACATACACACACATTCACACACATGCATCATTATTTTCATGTGCTTTGAATACAAAGTAATCTGCTTGAACTGTGTGTCGTTGCCAATATGCGTGCACACACACACAAAGAGAGAGAGAGAAGAGAGAATGTAATGACAGGAAGAATAACAGTGACATGATTGGAGGGTTTGTCTGCAGCAGATATGGAGGAAACGGCACTGATAGAGAGAGAGATAGAGAGAGAGAGAGAGAAAGAGAGAGAGAGAGGGAGAGAGAGAGAGATGAAATGCAGGTAGTTGGTATGGTTTGGTGGAAAGAGGCCTGGAGCGCTGCTGCTTCAGTTCTGGGCTCATGCCACTTGGCTCCCAGACAGAAACATTTCTTCTGAGGCATATTCCACTACCCAGCAGGCCGAGCGGTGAACGCATGACCTCAGCACTGTCCATGCCACGCTCAGCTCTCCGAACCAGGAGGAAGAAGAGAAGGAAGGGTGTGTACAGTGCTGCGTCCATGTAGTCTTACATTTCCCACTCAGAATATTTGACCAACAAGTTTATTAGCTAAGTTTTAGTAACCAGTCATTCTTCACCCATAATTCCTTGCATTTGTTGCGGTTGAGTTTGGTCACCATTATAAAGACAAGACAAAGACAAGACATAGCAATCTCACGATAACCCCCCCCCAATATTGCTGTACAAGACGCACTTTTCATCTTGTACCTGTTATTCATCACCTAATATGCAATCAATTTGCTGCCTAATGATATCAATAAGCTTATAATTAGTTGTTTGTCTGTGACACCAGAAGGGTAAAAAAAATAATTAAAATGAAGAGAAAAAAAATCAATTTCTCCGTCCCAAACAAATTGAACTACAGCTGTAAAAAACACCCTCAGTGTTGCTTTGTGGTTCAAACAGAATCTGCTGAGTTCAGAGAAGCTGCTCAGAACACGCTGCCTGTGAACGCTGCCTGTTGTTTCACACCGAGGACTGTGTGGAGAAGTCTCTTCACAGGTGAACTTGGTGACTTAGAAAAAGGTGGGGATTCACTGAAGCCAAGTTACCATGGTAACATAAAACACAGCATAGTCTACTACTATAACTCAGTCCAAGTAATAACACAAAGGTATCAACAACAACATGTAACATCATTTTCAATTGTACAGTGAAATTGAGCTCATTTACTGAATATGTTGGACTGAATATTTTCATTTCACATTCATCTTGAGCTTAAATATTTTATTCTTTAGAGGCAGTGTCTTGTAGTAGCTTCAGTAAATCACAAGAACAAGATGGTACAGAACACATACAGTGTGTGAAACTGATGTGCAGAGTGGAGAAAAGGTTTTTGTACCATAAGAGAAGTTTTTAAGGTCTGATTTACTGCACCGATTCAACTTTTTCTTTCCTGATATGATGACACCACATCTCTTACAAAACCGAGTACAGATCCAATAAAAGCAATAATGGTGATGATAAAATATTTCATTTAAACATTGTGGTCTTCCTTCTGCTTAACTGAGTTGCTCCTCGGGCTCAAACAACAAAAGTCTCATCAAGAATCATGGGAAAACAAGATCTCACTGAGCCTGGAGCCGTTTCAAACCAGAATCTCCCAAAAGACGCAAACAGAACGATTTTACTCTAGTAACTCAGTTAGAATCGCGGCTACTGTACACTGTTGATATCTCCTCTAACTTGGGGGCATTTTATCTTTATTACAGGCAGTGGAGAAATGACAGGAAATAAGGGACGGAGATGCAACAAAGATAAGATACAAGACTGAACATTAAGTCACACAAGGAAAAGGTTTTTTTTTTTTTCCCGCTTCATCTAATTAGATTAAAATTCAGTCGAGGCCGAAGGATCAGCAGCAAGGGACATAACTTAAACTTTACAGAGTACAAATGTTTCATCGTCTCATAAACTTTCCGAAATGATCTCAGGACCTGATGGTCCCAACGCACAGGTGGAAAGCTGCTGATCGGAATCACCATGGTGACAGGAGGCAAAGTGTCATGGGTAAGAGTTTTATTACAGCTGGTGTGTACAGGCAATGGAGCATTAAAAACCGCACAGGTGAAATATGAACACGAACACACACACACACACACACACACACACACACACACACACACACACACACACACACACACACACACACCCGAACTAGTCTACGAAAGAAAAAAAAAAACATAAACACTTCAATGAGGGAAAAGGAGCTAAGAGCCTCCCTGCTCGTGTGTCTTCCTTCCTCTTTTCTGTGAGTGTGCGTGCACTATAGGCCTTTGTTGCAGAGTGTGTAGGCTTAAATAGCACGGTTGCCACGGCAGCAATTAAGTGCCAATTATAGTCTGTATTCTCACTGTGACTCCGACGGCAGAAGATGAGTAGAGAGAGAGTAAGAGAGAGAGAGAGAGAGAGAGAGAGAGAGAGAGGGAGGCAGGTAGCACTGAAAGAAAATGCCTGTATAGGCTTCTCTGCAATTAAGACAAAAACCCACAAAACAGACATGTGAACCAGAATGCGCTCTAACAGCTCCAGACGCCACTGTGATCAACCCGGTGTCCATATGGAGGTGACGAATGGGCCTCACTCCACCCAGCGCCACGACAGATGGGACGTGCATGCAGAGCTCTGCGGGACAAAATTAAACATTAACATTAACATGCATCAGTGCATGCAGGGCGAGATCACTACAGGTCGCTATCCACTGGACGTATGTCAAAGAGATCTCAGGTGTGCAAACCCAAGAAATGTGATAGACAACATGATTTAAAACCACGGTCAAGCCTGCCTGTCTGGACATGAGACGACTCCACCTTTCAGACTAAACAACCTGTTTTCGGGACCTAACCTGTGAGGTGTCTGATTCAAAGGTGCCAATTTTCCTCAGAAAAAGAGGTAAAGCTGTGATCAGTACCCAGAACAATCAGGAACCACAGTCAGACAAGATGAACAGTCTACAGCCACACTCTCAGCTCTGTGAGGTTGTACTTTGACTGAGACATGCTCTGAGCTCAGTGCTAATATCAGGATGCTCACAATCACAATGTTAACATGCTCGTTATTAGCAGGTGTAATGTTTAAAATTTTCAACAACTTAATGTTAGCACGCTAACATTTTCAAACAGGCATAAATCATAAACATAAAGTACTGGACGAATTTTAAGTTTTTAAAATTTGTCAAGAAAATTCGATTGAAACACCAAATGTGGACATGAGGATGCTGGAGGAAAATTCAGAGGGATCACCAAAGTAATTTGAATTTATCTTCTTGTCACCATGACGGTCTGTAAAACCTTTCATGGCCACGCTGCTAGCATGGCTAAAAAAAAAAAAAAACACAAAACAAGCGCTCAGCCAACAGAACCAGCTCCACGAAAGCTCCTTAAACCTGTTCGACTCAAACCAGGGAAGTACTAGGGAAGTAATAAGGAAGTAATAAATGAACAGAGCTGCTCCAAAAACAATGACGCTCATCAACAGGCTGGAAAAACATAGATTAAACTGCAGCAGATACAGGGACTACGTCAAAATTCAGACAGTGTAACTGCTGCTACGGGAACACGTGCAAATCAACCGATCAAAATGCAGAATGAAATCATTCAGAATAAACTGCAGAGAAATTTTTTTTTTTTTTTTTTTTTTTTAATGACAGCAACATAGACGGATGATGTCAGCTGATGATGGGTCTCTGCTTGTGTATTTTTTTTCTTTGCAACATTACTCAAATCTGATATTTCACAGTCTGACACGTATTGATACCAAGATTTGATCAGATCAGTGTCACACTCTGAGATGCAACTTCAAGATCGACCTACAAGACTGCTGTTAGAGCAGAGTGGACAGAGCCTGAAGTGATCACTGTGTCTAAAGATGATGTACAAGGCAGCAGGCAACATGCTGAAGGTTTTTCCACCGGAACAATCGCCACTGTTAACGTTTCATATTTTATTTATTTTCTTTTTTTTTTCTGGCAGCATTTATTTTTTTTGCCAATGTTCAATATTTGATATTTGATAGATATTTTGGCAACATTGTTTTTATAGGATTCATATCACTAAGGCCGTGAGACAAGAGAGTTTGCATATGAGTGTGTGTGTGTGTGTGTGTGTGTGTGTGTGTGTGTGTGTGTGTGTCCGTGACTGCACAGGAAGGAACGGAAGACGATGATTCCTGTCTGCTTTGTGTGGACACATCACACACATATAGATGCACAAGAACACACAAACACAGCCATTGAGGTATGGCTTTGCCATGGCAACAGCCCTGACCACAACTGTGATGTCAGGAGACTTCCCCTCTGTTTACATTAATTACCATGGAAACAGCTTCTGCCTGTGCGCGGGGAAGTGCTCGCACTCTGGGTAATCCAGCGTTCATGGTCATTTCTGGTTTTGTGTGTGTGTGTGTGTCTATGACGGTGTGTGTGTGTAATAATGTGGAACAGGTTGTGAGAGCACAGTTGATATTTTAAGACTAAAATGACAGAACACAAAAGAGAAGGAAAAAAAAAAAGAAAACATGACAAACAACCTGTCAGACAACATCACGGCTCGCAGGAGCAATTACAAGTCAGCCACTAAGATCCAGCACAACAGACTCACTACCAGGAGCTAATATAGTCAGACTGTTGTTGTTAATGTCAGGATGAATCCAAGGTGGATTCTGCTCTCTGCTTCATTCTTGTATAATCACGTTGTATAATGTATGAAAACACTGCCCCTGCTAACTTCATTTTATTCACTTCTGTGATGCTAAAAAGCCCTGAAACTTTACTTAAAGCTGCATTAATCAATATTTCTGTATTAACAATGGATCAATTGACAATGTGTAATGTGAAAGGAATCGCTTGTAGCTGGGACCCAACAGATAGTTCGGACTCCATTTCAGCAGGTTTCTGACCCTTGTTTTGGTTTTCTGACTTCTTTTCACTGCTCTCATCAACCTTCCTTCCCGTCAAAACAGGCAACTGTTATCAGAGTAAAAGCTAGCAGCTACTGCCAGGAACACACTGCCTGCATTGCGTGTGCATGTCTGCTGCATCGCTGCTGCTGCCAGCTCTACCTTTCTACATAGAGTCTGCAGGCTATTCGAAGGTTTTTCCCAATGATTTCTTTTCCTTACAAATTAATTTCTGATTTACCTTTGACAGAAAATGTCACTAAAATGCTACTGTCTCCACATGCAGCTGCAAAAATGGTTAAAAAATGAAATATTTTAGTCAGAACTTGACTTTTTCTTGAATGATACTTCGAAACAGTTTTGTTCTGAATGGCCTTAAATTCACAATGAAAACAGTGGAGCTTCCCTTTAACACAGAGAGAGAGAGCGAGAGAGAGAGAGAGAGAGAGAGAGAGAGAGGGAGAGAGCTGTTGTGATGAGAGAGCAGTAGGTGACTCAGCAGCTTGTCTCCTCTGACCTTGGAGATTCCTCTCACACACACTCACACACACACACACACACACCCACACACACACACACACACACACACACACACCCAATAGCATCAATTGTGGCAAAAAGGTGCGCGGCTGACTGCAGTGACAGTTACACAAATACTGCCAGCACAGCAGCAGAGACTCCCAGTCAGTATTACCACAGCCATGCTGAGAGTGAGAAACAGTGAAAGAATCGGAGTGACAGACAGAGGGGAGACAAAGAGCAACACAGCATTTCCTCGCTCTTTTTTTTTTTCCCCCCTAATATGTTGAAGGCCGCGGCTCAGCTCTGAAGAGGAAAATGGATTTGACAGGGGATGATATCCAGTCTGGGAGGAGGAGGAGGGGTAACATGCGTGGAGCTAGTTAACGAGAAGTGTAGCACAGTACAGTTTCCAATCCGATTTATTCTGACATACTGACTTTGGACAGTAAACGAGTCATATTTTCTGTATTGTGAAATAAAAATACAACTTTAACTCCTGCCTTGGTCCAACCCATTCTGAAGAGACTGGAACATGTGAGCACAAAGAGACTTGTTTACATTTTGAGCTTTAATTTGAAAGAAAAGCTGCTCTCTACCCGCTCTATATCACCTGTTCTGTTTTAACTACATGTGTCACACACTTTGAGTAAACAGCACTATATTTGCCTATGATACAGCCCTTTCATTATGTTTCCATTCCCTTTATCTGAACAGAGCGGAGTCTTGTTCAGAGGCAGGAGGCTAACATATCGACCTCCTCTGAGTACTCTGTGGGCCGGAGACGGCCGTCTAGTATTAAAAGTATAATGGATCCTGAAAACCCACAGTACAAAACAATCTAGATGCCAAATCCCCCTGTTTTTGAAGCTAAAATCATCCTTTTCAAAACTAACTGTGTAACCATTAGTTACGGATGGTCAATTCTTTGACGTGTCTCTGACTGGATTGTAATTAACTATGTAGAAAACAGCTGACATGCTGGCACAGCAAACTTTATTGAAGGAATGAAGTCGCTCTCATGAACATTTTGTATTTTATATTTCCAAGGCCTGAACACTCCAGTACCAGTGTCTATTTAAAGAGTTATAGTAGAATATAAAATCACCTTTGCAAACAAAAATGTGACAGTTGCAGATTAAAGGTTCTGTAGAAACAATTAAGGGTAACAATGAGCTCTACTTGGGGGAAAAGAGAAAACCTCCCGGACTGTCGAATGAGAGTGTTACTGAATGGCTCTACAGCTTCACCACAAAAAGCTATTATATGTAGTTCTTTGTTTGCAGTCTGAGTAATGAGTAATTAAAAGGATATCTACATGTTCGCTTAAATAATTTGATAAAACTCTCTCTATTGTGTTGATTCTATAAATATAACAAGCCTAATGTAAATATTTAAAGGTATTTTTTTTGTAAGGTATTAGCTCTCTACAATTTCCATTACTAACACATATGTACGCTCCTACTTGTTCTTCCTTCTGATGAAACTATGCAGTCATTCTCCCAGCAGCTCTGCTGTATTGTATCTCTATCAGATATAAACCTAACCAAATACAGTGGCTTCACAGACACACACACACACACACACACACACACACACACACACACCCAGACACAGTCACGCGCAGGAGAACAGGTGTTAGCAGGACCTTGTTCTAGCAGGACAGTTATTTAGTCAGCTTTATCTCGGCTTTGTTCGACAGATTACAAATTCATTTTATCACTGCTTCATCACAGAAACACAAGTTAAATACATACACACACACACACACACACGCACTATAAAGGAGTTGTGTCAACAGGAGCAGAAGGTTGTTCAGGGCGCGGCTGGTCGTGAGGTTACAAAGAGTGAAATGGACCCACCAGCAGCAGCGCTCATGTATTAACAGTGATGTGAAGATGCATGAGAAAGAGTCAGTATCTATCAGTTGTTCAGCTTTGTGTAAAAAATGCTAAAGCATGTTGAGAGTTTCATCAGAGTCTACTTAGAGGTGTCGGAGACATTCAGCATGTTTTCATGCTCTGAATATCATGAAAGGTTTGACCCTCAATCAGATGGGTTTTCTACCAAGTGTAAAAACTACAAGTTGTTGTTTTACAGGGAGGTTATGTGCTGGACTTTTGCATGTAGCTGCCAGGCCAAGAAACAGTCCGGTACATAAAACCACAATGTGTTGTTTTTACGCTTTGGTTTTTGGCTGGACCGCAACAGGCCTATAATCCATGAATGACCCTGACTGACTGACTAAGTGATCATAGTTCCACCATTGGTCAGCTGAAAGCCACGTGACTGAGTTGGTGTTTCCCCATTGGTCGTTGCTCTTTCAAAATGAATTTTCTATGTAGGTGTTCAAAGCAGCAGTGTTGCCGACATAGCATCTCGCACCTGAAGCGAAGTGCGCTTCAAGCCTGCATTGCGGTTCACTTCGCCTGTGAATTGTGAGCGGAAAGCACTCCAGGTTCAGTTCCCCTTTTGCTGTTGTATTTTAGCCCTGCTGTTGCACTGGGACGATCGAAAAAACATCTACGGAACCACGGCCGCTGGTGATGACAGCGTCCACCGTGAGCACAGACAGGAGGAGAGAAGCGAACAGATAAAGAGCTGAAACAGGCCGACACTCTGCAGAACGCTAATAGCCTACGACACGGCCCAGCCATATACTTGGTTTGGACCTTGGCTTGTTGTACAGATGAAACGTGTGAATCAGTGAGCTTTAGATGTGCTGATAGTTGGATTTTGATACCTTTGGACAGAGTCAGGCTAGCTGTTTTCCCTGTTTCCAGTCTTTATGCTAAGCTAAGCTGACTAGCTGTTGGGTGAAGCTTCATATTTAGCATGTTTAGGATAAGGATGTGTCACTATGTGTACTAATCTCTCCTTTCAAAATGATTATTTTAGCATTTTGCCTTTATTGGGTAGCAACAGCTGGGCGACAGACAGGAAACATGGCAGAGAGACAAGTGTGACATCATCTCAGATCCTGCACATGAAGTACGGAGGGTTTTTCTCACTGTAGACAAAATGTGGACGATGACTGTCATGACACAATCATGTCATGACATCAACACACAAATTAAACAATGAAACACACATCTGTTCGGGAGCTCTGACAACACACACTGCATGTACTGTATGTGAGTACAGTGCAGCGAGATAAGAAGGCTGCACCACGACGCACGCAACACACACACAAAAACACACTCCGCTGGGACATTTTAAAACTTCAGGATTTGTGTGTATCTGGCGTGCATGTGTTGCATTGTGTTCTGCTCAAGGACGACTTGAGTGTAACTGGGCCAAGCTGAGCCTGATAAACAGCCACACACACACACACACACGCAGGCACACACACACACACACTGATCTAAGTACAGTAGTGGGACTCAGTGAAAGTAGGTCTGCTATAATACAGAAAAAGCCTCCAAGGTGCAGATGAGTGTGTGTGTATGTGTGTGTCACGCTTGTGAAGTGTAATGCTTACCAGAGCAGAAAGTGTGTGTATGTGCGTGTCATTTTACTGTATCATTATGTGTGAGTGAGAGTGTGTGCGTTAGTTCTGGTATGTTTTAAACAAAAAGTGGATTAACAAAAATATGTTACGAGTGTGTGTGTGTGTGTGTGTGTGTGTGTGTGTGTGCGCGCGCGTTCAGTCTGCCCTAAATTACCTGTCCAGAAGACAGAGTGTGTGCTGGCCAGCAGTGGAGATGCTGCGGCGCTGCTTCCATTAACGGCAGCGATCATTCACAATCTGATGGGCAACAGCTAGCCGTTACCACAGCAACCTGCTGCACGCCCGCTAAATATTATTTGGGTACAAGTTGTTACACGACAGCTAATCACAGCCGTCCGACTGCTATAAGATAAAGACAGAGAAAGGTTCTTACAGTGAAGTAAATGTTAAACAAAGACAAGAAGCAATAAAATGTGATAAATGGGGCAAAGATTTAGTGAATCTGGGGCTTTTTATGAGGCTGGAAAAAAAAAAGCAGAAAAATGCAAAGTAATTCCACACTCATTATTCATTCACTGTAAATCAATCATGCTTTTGTTGCCTCACCCACAGACAAATCCAGGTTGTAGGTGGAAGTAAACAGTGGACTGCAGTGGAATCTCGCCTGTGTGTAAAGGAATTCACGTTTTAAAGCGCCTCTATACACATGGCTTCAAATTCAAGATGGTCGAAAGGAGTGACAGAACCCCTCTCCTCTCTGTAAATATCTTTAGTAAATGGAAGACATCACCTTTGCCTCTGGAAGATTATGGAGGCTGTTTTTCACTACTGTCTGACGATTCCTGGTTAAAATAATTGATGTAAGAAAAGCTGCAGCCTTTTTGTCCCTGCTTGGTCATGTACCTCTTTCTTCCTCAAGCACACGTCTCCTTGCCTCCTCTAACAAAGAGAACGGCAGGCACACACCGGTTGAGGTCAGGGTGCAGCAGCTGACGTGTCGATCCAGGGAGCGAATGTGATAAAACTGCTGCTTTTCAATTATCGTGCGTCAAGACGCCACCGGTGTTTAGGACTATACATTGAACACAAGAGGCGTGGGTGTTCTGATGCATGTCATGCTGTCAGCTACACCACCTCAAGAGATGAACCGCTGACATACAGAACAGGCTCGCATTGCTAATAACTGAAAAGCTAATGTCTCAGTTTGAAAAAGCTAACGTTCGTAGCTCAATTAAACAGAAAGATTTCACGTAACAGCAACCACAAACAGTTTGCATCACAAACATAGGTCAAGCACGGTCCTGCATCAAGTGCAGGTATGTCTGCCCAGACAGAGTGTTGGATCTACATGAATCATCATGACACATACCCCTAAAATCTTTTTCCCAAAAAATATGTCGAGGAGCTCCTGCTCCTCTGGAACAACCTGCTACATGTGAAAATATATCAATAAGCTAAAGCTTTGCAATGAAATTCA
This sequence comes from Seriola dumerili, assembly GCF_002260705.1. NCBI lineage: Eukaryota > Metazoa > Chordata > Actinopteri > Carangiformes > Carangidae > Seriola > Seriola dumerili. The sequence goes on from NW_019174393.1 coordinate 15,534,816, forward strand.
GCCCATTACTTTGCAAGTAAATTAACCCATGCTCTGTCTGAAACCATTCAATGGACACAAAGAGGTAGACTTCAAATCTGCAATGGTGAATTTCATCTGACACAAGAAATTATAATAATTTTATTTTTTATTTTAAACTACAAAACTACAATTTTAAATGGTGTATTAATGTTAAGAATAGTTTTTTCTCCCAGAGCCAATGTGGGTGACCATCAACCATCATTCCCTAAGGCGACCTCCACTTGTCGCCTCATCACAGGGTGATTACTGATCAACCCAAACCAACAGGTCAGCGGGCGGGTCAGTCTACAGCTGGAACATCAGCAGCTGTTATTGCTGCCTGTCATCATCAAATCTGGTTGTAACTGCACAATGTGTACGAGAGGTAAGAAGGTTACAAGAATGTGGCAGCTACTGAAAAATGAATGAAATGAATTCATGCTTTTGACGACCACCGATAACAATTTAACAGCTGGAGAAACTACTCTGAACAGCAACTTCTGCTGGAATGAACCTGGTCATCTTATATAAGCTTTGACTCTGTTTTTGTTTGTTCTAGGACAGACGGACAAGAAGAACTGGTTCAGGAGATAAAAAGTCTCTGAATCCCACAACACCCAGTCACACATATACAACCAAACATGTTCCTCCATGCCTGTTACCTGACGACAGGCCGACAATCTGAAGCCTCACATGCATCAGTAAACAAATTCGAGCTGGTATAAGGTTCCTGGGAGTGTGACTGAGCTCCGTTAATACAGACTGCTTTATGGTGATCGCCTCGGGTCAAACGTAACCCACATTTTTATTCACCACCGCATCGCTGGACTGCGCTGGATAAATCTTTCTCCACGTCTCGCTCTGAAAATCAATCGCAACCTGTTCTCTTGCTCTCTGCCATCGCAACAGGAGCCCGAGAAGAAAGACAGGAGCGCTCAGATCTCTGTGTTCCTGCAGCGGAGAGACGGACAGACCCAGACTGAGACAGTCTTATTGATGATTCATTGTGGATTCTGAACCGTGTCCCACATCCCAACACTGCTGCTGCTGCCGCTGCTGCAGCTTACCATTCACTGTATATGCAGACTGTAAGCGTCTATCAGTTTCTACTCCCAGGTTTACATGGAGGGAAATCTTAAATGCTTTACAGCACAAAACAGGAATGCTGTTCTTTCAGAGCAAAAGCACTCAGAGTGTGTGGTGATGGCAGATGGTGGAAGGAATGCTGAGTGAAAAATCACTTCCAACACGTTTCTCCAGGACACCGCTGGGGGCCCCTGAGGCCACCCCCCCCTTAGGCTTATATGTGCTTCCATTCCCCACCCTCATTCCTTTTCATTACAATTCCTCATTTCTCAGTTCTCCGTTATCTCTTCTTCCTCCTCCTCCTCCTCCTCCTCCTGTGCTCTGGTATTTTGTTACATTTTGCAGTGCCTCTGTCAGAAACAGCAGAGCCTCAAGGGAAAATATGCTAAGCTGCTTTCTGCCGCTCTGCACGAAGAAACTGTCAGCAGTCAGGTGGTATCACAGCCATCAGGGTTTACTGTGGTGGTTTCATTCAAAATAAACGTCTCAAATGTTGACCTGTGACATTTTCATAAAAAAATAAACATATTCCTTTAACAGTGATCTGGTTCACAAGAGCATTACATGTGGCAGGAATATGAAGAAGCCACAGTATCTCACTCATGAGATACTGTGGCTTCTGCTGCGATTTACACGAGTTATGCAAGATCTGAAAATGAATTAAAGGTCTATATTTTACACTTTTCCTGTGTTTTATTTTGAAGCTTCGATATTCATAAGAAGATATATTTGTGGTTTTAAGAACCAAAAACCGTCTCAATGTAGTTTTACATCTCCTCTCTCAGGCTTCTCTCTGGAGCTCTAGTAACAACAGGCCAATCAGAAGAGAGGAGGCTCTGTGGCTCTATGACAAATCCTGCAAGGTTGGATGGTGAACCTGGCTGGGAGTGGTGACTGCTTTGTTGTGACATCACAAAGTTACAGAAGTCCTGACAGCTGGTTTTAAGGCTCAGTTTCTGAATACAGGCTGTGTGCATTTCTCTGTGGACTGAGGCTTTGATACTTTCACAGTATTAATATAGAACCTAAAACCAGCTGTATAATCAGAAAATACATGGAAATCTACCTTTATACTATATGGATAAGAAGCGACCAGAAGCCCAGATGTGTGATAAATATGACGCTTAAGCTAATCACTGTTAAGTTTGCAGGATGAAGGCATTTGGCTGCTTTGGCTCCATGTTTTAGTTTTTCTAAAAGTATAACGGTGTATGGAAACTACAAACAATGTAATTCCAACACACAATCCAGTCTGAAGGCATTTCCCTGTGAGTAATCACAACGCCCGCTGACAACGCCTCGATCTATCCAGGAAACAGGTCTGCTTTGTCTCAGCAACACCGCGCCTCACAATCACATCTGACCACAGGATGAGCAGTCATTGTTCCAGTGTCTTGCTTTCACTTTCAGATGTGACTGGCTGGATCAACATGCTTGTGTCCCGCGGCTTTTATTTTCTTTTGCCAAAACACACGCTTGTGGTTTTTTGGTGGCGAGGAGGGCAGCCAGGGTCTGAGCAACACTCAGGTCAAGAGTCTCAATTCTCCCAAACGCAACCCCGTCAAAGACATTTTCAATCAGCCAACAAAAATACTGACAAATTTTATTTTAATTAAAAACATCCCCATTTTATTTATTCATCCAGTCAATTTCATGATACACGACGCTGGTGTTTTAAAGCCTGCTTCACACGGCCACGATGCTCTCAGATACTGAATCTCCCCGGCTCCCGGAAACAATCCCAAGGAACGTGACCTCAGTGTGAATCCTCAGATTCGCCAACAACCATATTACTCATCAGAAACGTGTCATCATTAACGATGTTTGAACCAGAATTAAAGGCCTGGATAACAAATGTTCTCAGTCTGCTTCAGACTCTGAGTAACTGGCTCCTACATGAACTCAAATTTGCAGTAGCGAGGGATCATGGGAGTTGTTGTCTTCACCACCATTGCCGTCAGCTTCTCCTTGTTGGGATTCCTTCAGTGTCGGTCACTCAGGAGGTTCTTACCACAGAAGTCTCCTCCTCTCCAAATCAAACAGACCAGCTGAGTATAACCGTTCAAAACACTGAATAAAGCAAAACACTGATTTGAAGTCAGTGGCTGGAAGCTGAGCTGTCTCACATTTACTTGGCTTGTTTCTCTGATACCTTAAGATCCAGATGTCCGATGACTAAAATCCTTCATTCAGTTGAAATATATAGTTGAAAACAACCAAGGTGTAAAAAGTGTGTCTTAAAAATGTGTCCTAAAACTGGATAAAAGTCAACTTTGAGCTTCTGGCAGACAACCAGACAACACTGACACATGCACACAAGAGATACGACGTCATCGACCAAATGAAATTACCATTACCATAATTAAAATCAGTGACATCTTAATGTGGAAAAGTTACATATTATAACTTAAAGTCTTAAAATAACTCTTTATCTTTATTTACGAGTGTGCTATTTTGTTTGTGCTCTTTTCACTGTTCTGAAGTGGGCGGGGCTCAGCTGGAGAACAGTGATGTCACAAATTTCCATGCACCAATCAAGATTTATCAACATTTAACGCAGAATCTGTCAATAATAATAATAATAATAATACTATAATAATGTTTTTCTCTGAACTTTAATCCACATTGTTCCTTAGTTACCCATGAATATTTCATGATAGGGACTTTCCTTTAACCGATTTTCTTGGCTACTTGAGGGCATGTTTTTGGAGTCATGTTTGCGGCCACCTGATAAATTCAAGTCCATATTCAACATATTATTCTCCTCTGGTTATGCTCCTCTCTGCTGAGCTATAATACATTTATTCAGGCACAAATTACCGCATCATGTCCTCTGCTGACTTCTAATCATGTTTTGAGAGGTCAACAGCCTGCAGGAAAGAGTCGCCGCGACTCTACTGACCCACAACACCCTGTCGTCCTTCATCACTAAAATAGGGTCGCCCAGCACCTGCTAAATTCATCATAACAAGCGCTTGCGTCCCAGCAGGCTGTATCCCTGATCTCCCTCCCGGACGGCAGATGTTGTTGTCGAGACCCTTCAGGATTGCGCAACAGGACTGAAAAAAAAAAAAATCCTGCAGCAGAAACTAACTGAAGCATTACCGCCGAGTATCCCATAATACCTGCATTAGTTTTGCCCTCCTGCAAAGTTCATGTGCGTCTCTGTGTCTGCAGATCGAGTAAAAGAAAGAATGGGAAATGTATTTTGTGTGCGTATGTGCACTCAAGCATAACATCTCTCATCTAGAATTCTCTTGGAGGAATTGTCGACGGGTCACGAGGACGCAGCGTCTCGTCTCGCTCCCATCACTGACAAAGATGGAGTCACAGTGGGACATCGGGGCAAGATGTCCCAAACTAATATGGAACGTGTGAAGTGTTTTTGATGCATAATGTCAAGCTTCACCGCTACCTGACTTTATTGCGTGCGACAAATGATCCAGCATGAAGTAAATGCAAAAAAGTGAAGAAGTGAAAGGGTAAAAGAAAAAAAATGTTTTAAATGTCAAATTCTGACTGTTAATCATAAAAACGAGTGTTAGAACATGGAAAATTAGCTGAGCCATTCACATTTAATGACCGAAATGACTTCATTCAAACTTTCTTCCACATCAAACCCATCAAGGGTTTCTCTGTATACCTTTTGGAACATGTGGCCGTGTTGACATACATGAACAGCAGCACAGCCGTGTGCACACAGCTGTCAGACAGGGCCATGTGTGTCACAACAGCACAGAGACAACAGACTTTGAGCTCGGGGCCATTATAAGCTGGATGTGGTCGCTGAGAGGCTTAAAATAGAGCGCTGATCCGATAATGGACTAAAGTTTATGATCATTAATACTCAGAGGTCTGGACACACGTGTCAATCTGTGCAGAGAGATGATGGGAAACCACCCCACGACCACACACCACACATCCACAACACACACACACACACACACACACACGCCCACTTTCACATTAAATGCATTTAGTGATGAGGAAAATCCTGACAGCTGGTAAATGCGTGTTTTATTTGCTCCATGTGCAAAGAGAAAAAAGTGACTTTTACCCTCTGTCGCTTTTAAATGTCCTGCTCAGTGTGTGTGTGTGTGTGTGCGTGTGTGTGTGTGCGTGTGTGTGGGCGGGTGTGTGACACGATTGCAGCTCAAATTTCGTAGCACTGAGATGCCAAACTGAGATCCATGTATTCAGCGTTGATCTGTGTTGAAATCCATTGTAACCAGAAGACAACAGCATCCACGTCAACAATGATGTCCATAACACCAGCATCACCGACAGAGTCGTGTTGCCAAAGCAACAATAGCAACAGCAGTACCACTGATGAGGACTCATTCTTAGTTTAATACAACTTGATCTCATTTTTGTTGCATTGGCTACAATTCATACTAGTGATGATGATAACGGTTGAAGTTCTGGAAAACAGAGAGTTTTCTACAACAGCAGGGCCAGGAACACGAGCTGGGAGATTATCAGACATTTTTCAAAAAAACGTCCAGTTTCTCCAAATTTATCTGGAAAAAGAAAACAAATATGAACTGAACTGAAATATTTACAGACATTTTCTCGGTTCAGGTTTGACCTGTGGTGCTTTACCGTAGGTGTGTGCACAGCATTTCCCGCCTAAAGAGAGATTTTGGGTGTGTTCGAGTGATGCGCAGATAGCAGTGATATCCACAGGCACTGCGGTTCTAAAACTTAACACTCTGATTAACAGTGGATGGGTTGCGTGTTGCGTATGAGGAAAATATTAATATCATTCTCTAAAATGTGGACATATTTTAAGCTTATTATTTAACTCAGACTGTGTTGGGACTCATTATGTTTTATTATTTATTTTGGCCAGCAGTAAAATGTTATCATGAGCATTTAAACTGTGTGTGTTCAGGAAGTAGCGGTGACATTCAGAACTGTAGTTTGAATGGATTAAAAATGTCAGACTGTGTTCAGACTATTGTAGAAAAACCTGATGCCACTTGCATTTCACCAAAAAAGAACCAAGAGAGAACTTTTACTGTAAATACAAGTTTGTTTGTTTAAAACCAGCCTACTTCAGTGAATTATGTTTCCATATTATCATCTGTAATATCCCACAGAGAAATAATGATGTGTGATCGGGTGCGGTTCTCTAAATCGGGGGAAAATAGTTCATTTGGGTGGCTGGTGGGTGGATGATTTATGCGTATGTGGATCTTGATGACATCAGAGCCGATCAGCGCATCATTAGTGTGTTCACTTTCAGTTTTTACGTCTGAATAAAGAACCAATCTGATCCAATCTGATCGTCTCACCGGTCACATTTCCTTTTACATCAGACTACGTTGTATTAATGTTGTTGTGGTCGTCAAACTATGAAAAGACCCACGTTGAGCGTGGAGGTTCATTCTTGACCTAGGAAACAGTAGTTTGATAAAATCTTAACTCAAGTCCGTCTTATTAGCTTTTTACCCCAAAGCTTTCAAATTATCTTGCAGTCTTCATCAGTTTGCTCACTTGTCGTCACCTGTTATCATCTGTTAACCAACTGAGCTATCTCCATGGCAACTGAGCAAACTGGGATGCAGTTGAAAGCTCTGGGAAAAACAAAACAAAACACAGAACTCTGAAGTGAACTTGAGTTAGGACTATTTTGTCAAAATACACCCAAACTGTTAGATAGATCAGAACTTTCATTTACATCAACATCAACAATTGATGAAGCTCAACTTCTAAACCGTCAAAACAGCTGCCACAACAAAGTCAACAGCAAAATCCAAACAAAGATGAGCAACACAATATAAGCACCAAAAACTGCACCACCCACGTCAAAACCACAACTTGTTGACAACAACAGCAATATAACAGTAACAGCAAATTCCAGCAACACCTACTCTGGTCAATGACATCATCCACCCAGTGTCATCAACAAAGAAAGAAAGAACAAAACAAACACCAATGACAACAGCAGCGGCCAATCACAGATCACCATGCAGAGAGAAAGACTGAAGAGATGGACAGGTGAACAGAGGATAAGCTTCACAAAAATGTGGGTACATATATTCAGATACACACACATACACATTATGGAAGTGTATCCAACAGTACTACACATTCAGACACACACACACACACACACACACACACACACACACACACACACACTGTGGGCTACAGTCCATGAAGTTGGTTTTGTCACATAGCAAACAATCATCTTTAGTTCTATTTATAGGACGTTATTTATAACAGGGATAAAAGAAAAGAGTTTGAAATCATCCACAGTCAGAACAGGAAGCTTGTTGGAGTTGAACACAGGGTCACACAGGGAGATATACGACGTGAAGAGGGAGATATGGAGAGACATAAAGACAGAGGAGGGGGGGGTGGGTGGTTGGGCGGAGGGGGTGCTCTGCAGTCCCAGAAACAGTGGAGAGAACAGTGCCAGCAGCAGGGAAGTGGAGCATCAATTAAGGGCAGCGTGCCCTAGATGGCACGGTAACGTTCCCACAATGCATCACCATCATCAAAACCACTTTACTTTCTGTCTCTGTCTCACAAACATACACTTTGTCTTTCTACAGGCCTCCTGTAACGACTGATATAACCTCATGTGGACATCGAACCTGAACCAAGAGTCCAAAACCTGCAGCTGATCCAAAGTTTTAGTTGGGTAAAATTTGCTCACAAGGACAAGTTTTTTTTTTTTGTTTTGTACTTCTTGTTCGTACTGTGATCCCTCCTGCTGAGAACTGTCTACCTGTGCCTCACAAACATACTGATACACACACACACACACACACAAAGAACACACCCCTGTTGGTATTGAATTATTGAATAGTGAGCGACAGGGACACACACAGAATACACACCAGGAGAGGGTAATACGACGCTGAGGAGAGCCTCATGTACATGTCTGCAAACAGTCACGCATGCACACACACACACACACACACACGTCCTAAGACTGGTGTGATTAATCCAGTGTTAGGGGACAGAAAACGGTACGTCACACACTTAATGGTATTAAGACCCCGAACAGAATAGGTGTTTAAGTACGTACACACACACACACACACACACACACACACACTGGCCAGCGGAGGCGAGGGTGACCCAGTGTGAGGAGACAAAACGTGATGGGTCAGTGTCAGATCTGTGACATCACATCCTGTCAGCACAGACTGCACACAATGTTTCTGCGTCAGCTCAAAAATGCTGACACAGAATCATCCAAACTGCAGAAGTGCTGCATTCACGTGCTCCTCGGACAGTCCCATTTGTTTCCCACAGTGTGTTCATGTGCTTTTAAATCAGAAACAAAATGGACGCTATGAAAATGCACTGTAGTTTATTGCTCACAGCATTAAAGCATCACGATGCTGTTTCCAGTATTTGTGTTACTTATTATCATAGTTCTGCTATTAATTAACTTTTCTAACTAATGCAGGTCACTCTACATAGAGAGGTTACAACCTAATACCATATTACAAATTAGCAAAATATTGATTTGCAATATATGAATTTGCACCATTTACTTACGTCTTTCATGTTTCTCTGTTCAAAAACTCCACAAGTCGTGTATCAAAATTTTTGCAGACTTTCAAAGTTGCTGTTCCAACATAAGTGCACGTTCACATGAATTTTCACGTTTTTTTAAGATTATTCCGACACCATATGAATGAAGGGTAACATTAACGCTAAATTAAGCTGCAGTTTTCCCACATGTGCTGCTGCACCTGAATACAACGCTGCTGTTGGTGAAGGTGACTTGCCCACCCTGCGAACACTGAACTCTGTATCTCGGTCAATGTCACTTTCTCATTGGCTGATCGTCCAATCAGCTGGCACATCTCGGACAACAACACATCTTTGATTAGTTCCATGCTGCTGATTTTATTTCTGCTCTCTGTTTGATCAAAACTCTCGTGTTCCTTATTCAAGCACTGCAACCACCTCTCCTCTTCCTCCTCTCCCTCATCCCGCTTTTCCATGGTAATCGCGAATCACTCCTCCAGCCCACACCCCACCCCACCCCCCCAGTCCCCTTTTCTGCTGATGCATCAGGTTCAAAGATCCGTCAGCAGCTCTGGTTAATGTGTGGCTGCAACATGGCCGACTCGGATCATTGAGTCCTGTACCAGTCTGCATCCAAAGTGTGTGTGTGTGTGTGTGTGTGTGTGTGTATGTGTGTGTCTGAGCCAGCTAGATGTCCATCCTTCGTCATTACACAACGTGACTGAACTTCCTTCTATTCAGGGGAAGTTTTCCTAATCCCTGCACAGTTAATCCCAATCTGCATCCGCCCCATGTTTCCCCCTCCAGGCTGCCGTCCAACCAGACGCAGCTCATTCCTCACAGCAGGAAAACAGACAGACGCTGACAGGGGCCGACTGTCAGAGGTTTACGGCATGTGGAATATCAATCATGGCATAAGAGATCAAGAGAAACACAACATGGTTCGCTATGAAACTACTAGAGAAATACAGAACATATTATCACCCAACAGTAATGATGCTGCAAGCAGTTTGTATACAAATTGAAGTGCTATACCTTATGTGATGACAGTATAAAGCTGTGATCAACAACCAGGGGAACCTGTACCCCAGGGGGAACTCCTGCAGTTACCAGGGTGTATGGGTAAAAACGGCTGGGTAGCTCAACTAATTTGGAAAAATAGAAATAACAATTTGATTTTTCCACATATTATGTCAGACGTTACACCTGAACACCACATTTTCCACTGGAGAGTGTAAAAATAGTTAGCAAGGATGAATGGCTGAAATACATACACAGCTAAAAGTACTGAATATAATTTACAATTCAAATAGTTCGAAATATAAAATGGATAAATACAAAATAACTCAAAGTAAAAGATAAATAGTTGAAATAGTTAACTATAGAGAAAGAGTTGATATAATTAGCTAAAAGTAATGGATACTGGTTGAAACTGAGAGTTATGTTCATAGATAAGCACTGTTAGCTGATAGTAATGGATCAATGGTCGACATAGCTGAAAGTTGTGCATGAACAGTTCAAAGAGATCGGTAAAAAGGATAAATTGAAAGGTATTCTTCACTAAAAAAGTAAGAGAAAATGATAAGTGGTTGAGATATTTAACACGAAAAGTAACAAATAACAAGTTCAAAGCTTTAGCTAATGCTAAAAGTAACGAATAACAAGTACACATAGTTAGCTAATTCTGAAGGTAATGGATAAATGACGAAAATAGCTAAAAGTAATGGCAATAGTTATAAAATCTAAATGAATGGATAGGCAGTTGAAGTTGTTAGCTAAAATAAATGAATAAATGGTTGAAATAGCTTAAAGTTTTGATAAATGGTTGAAAATTATTTAACTAAATTAACGGATAACAGTGATGTTGTTATGAAGTCACTGTGAACTGCCATGAGGAACCATTGGGGGAATAATTTCACTCAGCACAACAGACACATACAGGAATATTACAGAAACACTGCACTGTACAAATATATTATTATTGTTATTATTATTATCATTATTATTATTATTATAACAGTGATCCTGCAATAATAATAGAATAGAAAGCAAAACATTAGCCAGTGATGTGATTAAACCCCATCTGCCACAGACATCAAACATTGCACTACAGTAAGGCAGTAGAAGAAGAAACGTGTAAAACAATCCAGGTGTGTGAGGTTAGTACTGAGGTACATTTTGAGTCCCTATGGTAATATCATTGTATTACTGTAACATTACCAATAAGTGCAGTAAGGACACTGTAAACTCACTATGGAGCCCCACATGCAGACTGAATCCCAGGGGGAATATTACTGGCATATCAGAGCGAGATCTGAGGTGAAGTTAGTCAAAGCCGCGTGTACTCACGTTCCCAGGACTTCTTTAAAATCAAATATCTTCTTGATGTCGTCGACTTGTTTTTTCCACGTCTCTCCCCTGCCGGTGTCTCCGTTCTCCCGAGCCATGGCGCTGCTTTACCGGCCCAAGTCCGACCGACACTGGGCTGCGGGAGGAGGGATGCGAAAAAAAAGACAATAAAAACGGGAGAGTATTTTGAAAAAGGAGAATGAAGCCGAGCTGTGCGTAAGAGGTTTGGAGAGTACCGGTGGTCTGCGCTGCTGCTGCAGGACCATGTGAGTCCTCCTGCAGGTTACCGTGTCCCTGCTGCCTCCCTCCTCCTCTTCTTCTTTCTCTCTCCCTCCTCTCAACAGCCCCCCACCCCCCACTCCTCCTTTCTCCTCTCCGGCCGTCTGGACAGCAGCTGTCAAAATCGCGACAAGCTAACACCACTTCCCGTGGGAACTTTCAGACTAAAAGCCTGTTGATTAACACAATGTAGCAGCATGAGCGTGAAAACATTACATATTATTTATATTTGTTGTTTAGATGTTCCAATAAGGACAATTAGGTGTATATATTACTACTGCTATTATTACCACTATAAGGACGAATAATATTAAATATATATACACAGTCCTTAAAGAACTTAATGTATTTTCAACTTCATATAAACATGAATTAAACAGAAAAATCAAAGCAAGACACCTGAAACAAAAAGCTTTTAATACATACATACACACACTCACATGCAATAAATAAAATAAAGTAAAATTAAATAAGCAAACCAAATAGCAGAATGTTTGCTTTGTAATGGTTTAAGATATTTAACTTAGCTGTTTCTAATGTTTTCTGTAAAGTGTAAAAACTTCAAGTAGTTTTTAATTATTTTGTTGCTTTGAGATAATTTATGCTATTAGGGTTAGGGTTCAAACTCAAAATCAAAATCAAACTCAAATGCAAATTAATTTCACCAAAAGCAACAATTTCTCCTCATCGAACCCTCTATTTTTATTATTTAATCTAACAATTTCACAGTTAAGCCAATTTCATTACTTCAAGAAACAATTTCTTTCAATTACTTTCATTTTGAAACCAATACCCCACAACTTCCTGTACTACACTGGTTACGTATGTGCAGCTTGACCGCGGACCTGCTGCCACCTGCCACTCTCTAAACGCAGTTAATTGCTGTTGGCGTGTTTTCGGGGTTTCCACTTCTCCACTCGCATTACCAGTTTAAAAGCCTCGTGTCCCCTTGTTAAGTCTCGCCCCTGATAATATTTACTGTATAATTAGATTATACAGAAACCGAGTCTTATTGTGGCAGTGCGTGTTGTAGCAGTAAAGGCAGCTGATGGGATGCTGCTCCTGCATCCTGTCCGACACAGAGAGGTGTGTAGGAGTCTGGTCCGGACGTGGCAGCAGGAGCTAAATTCGCAATGCGCCAACTTGCTGACAACAACCATCATGCAACTATCAAAGGGATCCCCGAAGGCGTGTGCGTGGATCAGCGCGGCCACCCGGGGATCAGCAGTGACCCCCGGCTGCATCTGCATGTTCACCGCGGTTTAACCGGCCCGCATAACACCTGGATTACAAAGTTTCAGTTTGCAGAGGAACACTGATCCTCCGGACTGACAGCTGCAGGGCCTGAGGTCAGCTCAGGCCGGTTACTGGCCTCAACACAGGAACACACACACACACTCACACACACAACCCGACTTCTCCCCTTATTATGTGTGTGTAATACTGTAGGGAGACACAGACAGGAGGAGGGAGGGAGGGGGAGGGGGACGACAATGTGTTGCAGCCTCAGCTGCTCATGAGTATTCCGGCTGCAAACTACTGCAGCTCTTCCTCAGCAGCAACTGAGGAAAACTCCTCTCCCACCTCCCCTCATCCGTCTTCCCCCTTCCCTCCCCCTCCCCCTCATCCTTTACTCTGAGTCAGCAAATCTGACCCTCCCTCCCTACCCCCTGATGAAAGATGATTACCCCATTTGCAGAGAGGGGAGGAGAGGAGAGGAGGGCTTTAAAGAGATGGTTTAAGAAAGGATGATAGTGGGGGGAGATGAAGGGGGAGATTTCATGCTTGCAGCTTAAACACAGCCATAAATTGTAGTTGTGCACACATGCAGTAATTATTTCACTGGCTGGGTTAATAAGTGGAGCCAGAGAACCAATGAAGGACTGAGAAACTGATATCCATATGTCTTCTCACATCAAAAGTTAGTTAGATAGTTTTTCAGAGTGTGCAGATTTCTTTGTCAGACACTTGAGCCATCATCAATGTTATTAACAATATGTGCTTTTCCTACAGGTGGAAATGTCCGCTGTGGGAAAGGCTAATTAGATAACTTTCCCCAAGGAAGAAATAATGTCACTGGTTGAATTAAACGTCAGTGGGAGGTAGAGAAGAAGTTATTTTTCTAAGTTTAATTTAGCTAATGAAGACACTCTGTCAACTGGCTCTCTCCTCTGTGATGTGTCATCTTTTCCAGTGCTTTAAGGCTAACATCTTTTAACTTCGTGGACTGAGCGTCTTTGGCGCCGCACAAAGATTTTAGTCAAATGAGACCATTTTTTAAACCCTAAGAAGCTTTTTTCAGGCTGAAATATATCTTTGATCTACATTCAAGGTAACTAAGCAAATTTACCTTGGATCAGCATCAACTGATTTGTTGGCCATTTCGGGGCAGCACAAAGAGTTAGGGTTATTGTATCTCTTATTACATTATTATAAAAACAGCTGACTGAAGATGACACCGATGAGAGCTGTAAGACTCAACCAAGACAGAACAGCCGAGGGCCAGAAAACCAAAACAATAAGCTGAAAGATGCTAAACGCTCCGTAGAGCTGAGAGGAAACGCAGAGTAGTGATAATCCTTGCACCTTTGTCACTACAAGCAACGCCTTTTACATACCCACCATTATTTCATCCATTTGTTAATATAAAAATACTGATGATAGCAGCTTTAAATTGCATTAAAATACACTCAGTTGCCAGTTTATTAGGTACATATAGCTAAAACGAATGCGGCCTAATTCACCAGCCCTGCAATGAATTGTACTGCATTATACTGAGAAGCACTTCTAGTATTTTGTCCACTAAATATTAGACACACTTTTGCAATATAGTTGGGGGTTTGGATTAGTTGGATTTACAGTGGATTAAACTGCATTAGTTTTAGGGAGGTGTAGCAAATAAACCAGCGACTGCTTCTACCTCTTTTCAGGCAAATTAAATGTGCTACATAATGCTTTCTCTCACTGTTTATATAATAATAATAATAATTATTATGATTATTTTCTTGGCTTCAGACTGGAGTTCATCATTGGTCTGTCTTTCATTCTACCCTTACGCCACCAAAGAAAACCTGCAACAAGCATCAGACTCAATAACATTCAGACGTTTCCACATCTTTGGTCGGATGTTGATGTTTGCCTTTAACTCCACAAACCCTGTGCGCAGATATCAGCAGTGACGCTCATCCTCCACCGCAGGTCAAGCCAGGACACCACCTACAGGTCTGGATGGTTTGTTTACAGCCAGACTTCATTTTCATAATGGTGATTAATGTGAAACATTCCCCACAATATGTGCATTGTATACCGTTTCCCGTCCACAGCGTTTCACCCGGGGAGTTGTAACTCTCACCACCAGCTCTTTCCATCTCCCTGTAATTGCTCAGTCCTCTGAAGGAAGAGAAAAAAGAAAAAAAAAAAAAACCCCAAAAAGACAAAATGAAGTGCCCTGCGTCGTGCATGCACAGCTCATTTAGCTCCAGGCGTAATGAGAGCTTACGTAAAAGCACAATCAATTTCTAATGTGCTAGTTTACAGCACCCACCAGACTGACAGCCGAGTCAATACACGACAAGAAATTTAATGGTGTTTTTTGGAGCAGCAGTCTACAGCGATGCATGATGGAAAAACAGGAGTTGAAAAGAGGGCCCGGAGTGTCTCAGAGCAACGAGTGTGTCAAAACTGCTCAGAGGAAATTGGCAGGGGGAGATGGAGGAGCAGGGAAGGCTGGGAAGAAAAATGAAAGGTGACTCAGTGATGAACGGCTTTAGTGTTAAATGAAGACGTCTGTCACAGCCTCGTAAGACACAAACACAGAGTACAATGAAGAGAGTGTGTGTGTGTGTGTGTGAACTAGTTCATTTTAAATCCAGACACTGTTTGGACTGAAATTAGATACATAAACTAATATACAGACTTATTTTTAAGTATAAAAGCAGGCATTCTTTACAGTGTTAGAGAATACACACCCACTCTGCAGTAACATAATGTTTCTACTCATAAAAAAACAAATCATTTCACCAAATCTGAAATAACAAGACTATTCGACACTGCAGAGGCCTCCCTCCCCCTCCTCCTCCCCCTCTCACAGAGCCATTACGACTGGCAACACGGCTCTCAGCGGTGTCGCAGGCGGAGAACAAGTGCACAGAAAATGAATCCCTAAAAGAGCCGTTTTAACACGATCCTTTAATTTAACATGTTCCATTAAAACTAAGGCGAGAGAGACGTTCAAGAAACCCCGGGCACACCGCGTACCGTTTACCGGGAGGGCGCGAGAGAAACCAGGCAGAAATTAAAAAAAAGAAAAAAGAAATAAAAGAAGCTCAGACAGGACAGAGGGTGGAGAGTCACTTCATGCTGAAAACATTATACGGAGGACTGTTGACACTAGCAGCTATTCTTCAGTTTCAGGGGATGCGTGTCACTGTGGAGCGTTCTCCTCTTCCTCCTCCTCCTCCTCCTCAGACTCTTCCTGCTGGCTCTTCTTCTGTGGAAAGATGACAGCAGAGGAAACGTTAAGATAAACCCTCTATCGGAATAGATTCTACTTCTAACCATGTTTGGGGGCTGAACTAGATCTGCTCATCTGCACGGCAACTGTTAGCTTAACGCTCAAAAATGTGTGAGATGTCAAAACAGTAAATAAGTCTCTTGACATTTTCTCATTTATTTGAGCAGCCGAACGATCGGCGAACAGGATCTGAAACCTAGTTAAGAGGAGAAGGTGACTACTCACTCCACTACACTGAAGCCTGAAAGCCGGTTTGTGAAGCTTGTTTGAACGTCCTACCAGTTTGAGGAAGTCGATGAGTTTGTAAGCGTCCTCTCCCGTAGAGAGGTCCACAAAGTCCCGTGGGATCCTGTAGCTCAGACAGGGACTGGGCTGCACCGTCACGTCGCTGGTGGTGCAGCGGAACGCCGGGCCCTCCTGCACACACGCACCGACACCGTACATGTTAAATAATTACAGCTGAGGCCGTTGTCCACGTCCCGACGGAGCGCCAAATAAATAAATCTGCTGTATGAAAACATGGCTGACCTGCTGGTGGGCGGTTTCTCCTCCACACGTCAGCTCCTCCCAGCTGAACAGCAGTGAGTCAGTCACCTCTCCGAACGGGTTCAGGTCGATCAGCCACACCCTCCCCTGCAACACACACACACACACACACACACACACACACACACACACACACAATAAATGAGTGTAAACCTGTCTGCAAGGTGCATGTTTGGAAACGTTCTGTATCAGGATTCAGTAGTATGCTCACCTGGCTGTCTCTGTAGACGTCAAACACAACTGCAAAACAGAAAAAAAAAAACTAGATAAACCGCAGCACCTGCAGTAATTTGACATTTAAATAACTCTATCAGCTAGTTCCACAAAGTAAAAACTGTCAAGAAGTAAGAAACTGTTACTGCTACCTGAAATTAAATTTTAAAATCACAATTAAGTGAAAAATGACTCGCCGCGTTCGATCAATCTTTCCCCTGCCTCATTAACAGTTAATATTTCATGACTTTAAAAAGTAAAATGGAGTGAATAGAAGATGTGGAGAAAAAAAAAAAGATGGTGCTTACAATCTTCGTCCAGGAAGTTGTACTGGATGTGCTGGCTGAAGAACTCCTGTACGGCCTGACTGATCTGCTCCTCCTGCTTCAGGACGTGCTGGTAATACTGAGTGTAGTCTCTCTGGGAGATAGCTGAGAGTTCACACAGACGCAGCATCAGTCCAGCTCAAATTGAATTTTATAATTGTTTCTAAATTAGCCGGCTGAATATATGTACTGCTCAAACGTTATTTTATCACTGTTTAAGGTTGTTTCTCTCCGGATACAACTTGTGATGTTAGAAGTGATAGAGATGTAACAGTGTCGTTGGTTAATTATTACTAATATCTTTAAATGAATGTGTTGAAGGCCAAGTGAAGACTGATGGTCAGAGTGCGAGCGGAGGGTTTTTACCGATCAGTTTGTTTTCTTTGACGAAGCAGCGAAACTCTCCGCCAGGAATCAGCTCGCTCCACTTCCTCAGGACCAGCTGAGGACAGACGATAACACAGGTGAGAAAACACCTGGTGGTGTATGTTTGTGTGGAGACAAATACAAAATAACTATTGAGTTCCCCTGCACAATTTTCTCATCTGAAACACAGATTTAAAGGGGCTATTTGTACTTACATTTAGCTCCTTTAACGACATAAATATATTTTTTTAAAGTACATATAGTACATGGAGACAGTTTGGGACAATGTGTGCTAATGTTATATGTATAGTTTGTCTTTTGTTTTAACCATGAAGGACAAAAATACCTCATAGTTGATGACTGGATCTGGGGAGTCCTGGTCACTACACTGAAGGAATCTGCAAACAGAAATGAAAGAAGATTATAAATGCAAAGCAAAACCAAAAAAAGGAAATGAATAAAATAAAAATAAAATGATCTGTAGCATCACCAGCACAACCAGTGCAACCACACTGCAGACAGCTCGGCTGCTGTGATGTTCTCAGAAAGTTTGAAATAGAAGTTTTAAAAAGTCCAACAAACATACATCACATTGTTTCCTCTACACACACACACACACACACACACACACACACACACACACACACACACACACACACACACACACACACACAAAGAGCTTTCTGGAGGCTGTGCACTGCAGTAAACCACTGGCTGCATTTAATGTTTGTCATGCAGAGCCGAGAAGTGCGAGACATAAATTTACATCACAGCAACGTCTCCAGCCACCGCTTGTGTTAAACTGCACGTTCCAATCAGCCTGTGCACAGCGAGAGAACCCGGGCCCGTTTTTTGGTCTTGGTTGTCAAATACAGTCTCTTCGTAAAGTGTTCAGAACCCTTGTTTTGTAAATTTTAAATGGATAGAATTGCTATTTTTGCACATCAATCTATTAGATAAGTCTTCAGACCCTTAATTCAGAACTTTGTAGAAGCCTGTTTGGCAGCTTTTACAGTTTCAGGTCTTCTTGGTGAGTCTCCTCCAGCTTTGCGCACCTGGAGTTGGGCAGTTTATCTCATTCTTCCTGACAGATCCTCTCAAACTCTGTCAGATTGGATGGGAAGCATCTGTAAACTGCCACCTTCAGGTGTCTCCACAGATGATCTGTGGGGTCTGGTTCATTGTCGAGCTGAAAGGTGAACCGTCGCCCCCAGTTCCAGCTCTCCTGGACTCTGAATCAGGTTTTCTTCCGGGACCTCTCTGTATTTGGCTGCATTCATCCTTCGCAAAGTTCTGACTGGTCTCCCTGTCGCAGCCAGCCACTAAAGGCTGCTGAGACGGTCGTCCTTCTGACAGGTTCTCCATCTCTGCGGAGGATTTGTGGAGGACGGAGGCTCTGTTAGAGTGACTGTTGGGTTCTTGGTCTCCTCCCTGACCAAGACCCTTCTTGCTCGGTTACTCAGCCGACTCTAGTCCTGGTCCCAGACTTCTTCCATTTCACAGTTATTGAGGCCACTGTGCTCCTGGGAACACTCAGAGCTTTAGAAATGGTTTTATACCCTTGACCTGATCTATGCCTTGTCACAATTTTATTGCGGAGGTCTACAGAGAGTTCCTTAGACTTCATGGCTTAATTTTTGTCCTGACATGCAGAGTGAATTGTGAGACCTTATATACACACACACACGAGTGTGAGCCTTCCTAAACTATGGCTCATCAATTCAATATCCCATAGATGGACTCCAGTCAAGTTTTCAACACAGCTGAAGGATAATTCAAGCAAGCAGGAAGCAGCTGAATGCAGTTTGCCATTTTTGATTTCAAAAAACATGTTTTCCATTTGTCATTATGGATTATTGAGTTTAGATTTATAGTCAAAAATGTGTGTGTGTGTGTGTGTGTGTGTGTGTGTGTTGATGCGGGACAGCGAGGCTTACGGTTGCGTGAGGTCGTGGGTGATGAAGTCTGAACTTTTGAAGAGCAGAAATATATCACTGAGGCTGTGACACTGCAGGGAACTGTTCAGAGCAATCCAGTTAGCATCCTGGAGGAGAGACACACACACACACACATGTTGGCAGTGGTACAAGAAGTTCTTATTCTTCAATGTACTGAAATGAGCAACAGATAACTTTCTAATGATATAAATTACAAAACAACACACAGTGGGGTCCAAGAGTCGGACACTGACTCACCCGTGGAGCGCTCCAGTTGAGTTTAGGAAAGACACGCCCACCCAGGGCATTTATGGCCTCCAGCACTTTAGAGGTGAATTCTGGGAACTCGGGAGCCTGGCAGACACAGTCATCACTGCATTACTAAATTATATACATGCCACAAGCAAGGGAGGTTACCTGATACACAAATGTTTCAATGACTGAGGGCAGTGATGCACTATAAAAAGTGAAGAGGAAGACTTCAGACCTGTGCAAATGTAGGTTTAAAAAATAATGTTTTATCAAGTTGGAAATGGATTCAACATATGTGTTGGGTCTTAAGGATCCAGATAGAGCAATTTAGCATTTTAGCAAGAAACTGTTGATGTTCTTACTGTGACAGTGGTGGTTGTCTCATCATCTGACCACTGGAGGGGAGCAGAGAACAAGACACAGGACTAAACTGTTAATCTGCAGTTCCTCTGAGGTCATGTGTCCACCAGCTAAATTAGTTATATAACAAGATATTTCATGACAAAAACATGATGACTGAAACAGACTTCATTTCTGTTGCTATACCTGAATGTCTTCCTCTGCATCCGAGTCGCTGTTGTTAGTTTGTGTCTGCTGTGTGTTGTGGTCACTGGAGAGAGGAGAAACCACAGAGATATACTGGTCAATTGAGCAGCTGCATTATGAACTAGACACAAATTAAACCCATTCACAGGACACAAAACACAGCTCTGAGGATCATAGTGTCGACACTGTAAGATTAACAAACAGGTTGATCTGACAGAAACTGAAATAATCCTTAGCAAACAGAGGGTCAACCTGTAACATCACTCGCCTGCTACAAACCACCCCACAGCATCTTTAAATTGATACTACTCAAACACAGCATGATTTCCCCACCCACATGAAAATACAGAAGCCTATTTGGGATCCGTGCAGAAATATTTAATATATGTAAGCTATGCTATTTTTGTATTTACACACATCGGTGACATTTGGTCATCTTTGGTCATTCTAACAATGGCAACATGAACAGAGTATGTGTTTGTGTGTGGCCTCATACCTCCCAGAGACTACCAGTGTCCCATCGTCCAGTAAATAGTCTATTACATTCTGAGGCAGTGGGAGAATCAGGCTGGAGAAAAAGAAAAGTGATTATTCCAAGTATAAACACATGCAAATGCTAAAATCAACAGAGGTGCAAGGAAGAAGGAGGTCGAAAGAAACTGGTCTGAACAGGATTTAAGTACAGTTATTATTTAGTACTAAACACGATGAAGATGAAGACAGGCAGTCAGATAGAGATGGCAGCTATCTGTTTCTGCTGCTAGCTAACGTTAGCTGCTCATTAGCCTGTGTTTCACTGCAACAACTATGAAAATATTTCCTCCTGGATTCCTGAACAACAGACAACGACTGCTGTTTACCTTTTAATCGTATGTTTCTTGAATATCGGATACCAAACCGAAAACTGACAGTTGACAACTTGCTCCTTCTTCATGCTGCAATATCCTGTAATGGAAAAGTGTCCATCAGTAATTATCGTCCGAACCCCTAGTATTTTGCTGAGGCTCTGGGCAGCATTTTCATTCAACGCCTTGAAATTCAGAGCCAATATTTGCACACCTATTAATTATGTTTAATTTACATTTGTAAACAGCCAAGAAAATTATTTTTATTGCTGGAATTTTGTGATAAAATTTAGCTTTCAGACGGGGAGGTCTTTCTGAGGTGCACATGTGGGCGTGGTCGAAGTAAAACCCGCTGACTTGCGGCATAGATCGTTTATTGGAAAGAATTGTCACTCAATACCTTAAAAACTACAAGCGTAACTTCAATTTTCAAAAAAAAATTCTACAATGTTACATATTGAACATAGCTAACATTGCCATTATACAGATTTAATATGAAGGCGGCACTGAGTTTGAATGGATTAATTTGCTCTCAACTAACTATAGTTACTTATTTATTGTAAAAAAAATTGTTTTTACTCATATAAAAAAATGTAGTTAAGAGAATAGTTGCTGAATGTATTGAATAAATAAATTTTAGAAATTACTCCAAAAACATTAATTATTCAATGTATCACAAAAATGGTCTCGGGGACGTTTGCTGTCACCGGAAGTGGTAGCAGAGTGACACCTCTATACTTCTGTACGATCTCAACTACTACTTACACACGGTTGGGATTTCACGTGAGTTAAGTTTAGTTTTTTTCCATTTTACATGGTTGTTTAAAGTTTAAAATAGACGAGCTCTGAACTCCTATTGCGTCGTAAAGTGTGAAGCAGCGAGCAAACGTCAAATGAATAAAGAAACAAGCAGAAAAATGTGGAAATGTAACGGTCGTTGTTGAACTGTAGCAGCTAATTGAGCAACTCATGATCAGAAACGTCTCGTCTAGCCTTCACTGAAGATGTGGTTATAACGCTGCATGTTGTCTGAATTGTCATTTGAGCTTGTAGTGAAGCTTGTATTCCGATTTAAAGTTTTCTAACTCGTCTTTTCATCCATTTTCAGTTGTCCAGATATTGACAATGAGCAACTCTGAGGAACCCAACGTGACTACAGCTCCACACATAGTGAAAGAGGAGGTACGTCTGTTTGAAGCCTGTGATGTCACCTGTAGTGACATGAGGCTATGATGTACAGTAGACCTGCTAATGCTAATTTGATACAGCCACACGGCAAAAGTAAACGTGTTTCTAACATTCTGACTCCATTAGTGGTGGACTCACTCAACACCTATTTATAACTTGTTTATTGGGTTTTGCAAAAACATAAAATTGAGTCATCACAACATTTACAAAATGGACATAAATATATAGTTATATTTGGATTTTAGTTATTATAGGTGATAATTAACAAATTGCTAAACACCAGAAAGCGAAAATAGACAAACAGACCAACAAACTGCAAAATACACATACCAAAATAAAGAAAACTAAAACAAAATCTAATGGTAAACTGTGCCACTTTAATTTTATATATATATATATATATATTTATACACACACACTAATATGGGATAGAAAAGTTTGCAATAGACTATAATTGAACATAACTGTAAAACACACCATGTTACAATCAATATTCAAAATATTCTTTCCCAAATGTGTTTCACTTTAACCTGTCAGTGAATATAAAGGTTAAATCCTACACAAAGTTCCTTTTATTGAGCTGTTTAGCTGTAACGTGTTGTGATTACAAAGCAACACTGGATACCTCTCAGATCATCTCAGCTCACTGTGTCCATGCTGCTCTTTCTGTTCCAGCTCATAGCAGCAGGGAAATGGGTGAAACTGGAGAAAACGACATACGTGGACCCAGCTGGAAACACCAGGTACTGTTCTGTCACTCACTAACCCAGCTTCAAAATCCCACAATCTCCCTCTGTGCTGCTTTCAGTCCCTGTTTTCATCCACTAGAACCTGGGAGACTGTGAAGAGGACAACAAGGCAAACCAACACAGAAGCAGATGGTGAGCATACCCATTTTTTTTCTCTGGTTGTTCAGCATGTAATTCAGGGTGTCCAGAGTGTAACCCGATTTTCCTGCAGGTGTGGGAATCATCGCCCTCCTGAAACGGACGCTCCATAAAGACTGTGTAGTGATGGTGAAGCAGTTTCGTCCTCCTCTGGGATGCTGCACTTTGGAGTTCCCTGCGGGTCAGAAAGTTCATCACTCACGATCATTGGCATTGATCTGATTGATTTGGCCTTTAGCAGAGATTTGGGGAAGACATGGGAAAGTTTCTTTGTTTGGACTTCCTCTTGTTGACTCAAAACAGACTGTGATCGCTGCTGTTGGAGATCGTGTTAGTTACTGATGCCAGGTTGTGGTTTCCTGTCTCTGCTGTGCTCAGGCTTGATCGACGAAGGGGAAACTGCAGAAGCTGCTGCACTGAGGGAGCTGAAGGAAGAAACCGGCTACAAAGGGGAAGTAGTAGGAGTCACTCCAGGTATCATTACCCAGAGACACACTGGACACTTGATTGCATTAGTTGCCTGTATCTTATCTCTTGTTTGTGTTGGAGAGGTTCAGGGGTCCCATACTCACTTTTATCTAAGCGAACTAAAAAAGCAGCGGTGATAGATTTTGAAAGTTTGGGAGTGTGCATGAGTGTGTAGCGGTATGTGATGTTATTGCTGTGATTGTAGTGACCTGTCTGGACCCCGGCCTGTCTAACTGCACCACCCAAATCGTCCTGGTCAACATCAATGGAGACGAGGCGGGGAATATTAACCCGACACAACAGCTTGGTAAGAGGATGGGCAAGACCTCATATATATCTCATATGTACTGTATGTTAAGAATATATTTGCCTGTAGCATACGATAAAAACATGTTGGATAATCTTCTTCTCTTGTGTTTTTCCACAGGTGATGGAGGTGAGTTGTTTATATTTTTTACTTATTTTTTACTTACTGAAATATTGTTCTTCCATCATAAAGCAGATTATCACACAAACCCTTTATCTTCTCTTTGCAGAATTCGTTGAAGTCATTCTTTTGCCTCTCGATGAATTCCAGACGAAAATAGATGGTGAGACCTCAGTTTGTTTTACAGTGAAATTATTACGAGAGCGATATGAGCGCGCAGACAGTCCAAAACGCACTAACATCACACTCGGCTTGTTTGCTCCTGCAGATCTGCTGAAGAAAGAGAAAATCGTGGTGGATGCTAAAGTTTACATCTTTGCCATGGGAATGGTTCAGGCCTTCTTCAAACCGAGGGAGCTCCCCGTCCTGAAGCAGTGAAGCAAAACGTCGAGGATGAGAATGGGAGGAAGAGATAGTCTTTTCTGTTGCACAGGGCTCCTACACAGGACAGGAACATTTGGAAATGTATTGAAACGGATGATTTCCAAATTCTAATAAGACACTGAATGAAGAATTACTCTTGCATTGTGGTTTTAGACCCCTTGCAACCTCATATTTTAATATTTGTGTCTATGAAGTGTAATGACCATCCATAAAGCGATGTGGCAGTTAGAAAGCACAATGCAACTGTGTGTTTAGATCATAGTGAACACAAAAATCTGGAAATCAAATTATGAAAAAGCCTTGGATATAGAAATTGAACCTATGAAGGAGCCCTGTTTACACTACATGTACTGGACCACTTGTTGCTCTCAGTATGGAGGTACTACAATACATTTCCTAGGGTGGAAACATACTCTGGTGGCCAAATTTCAGTTTGCACACTTAAAACAGAATTTGTTCCAGCCTTTAGTCTTGTATGCCTTAAGTGACTAACAGTCATTTCCAGTTTTTTTTTTTTTTTTATGAGATTAGAAGTCATATAATGGGATGCAATTTATTGTGATTTTTATTTAGTGATTGTAAAACATTCCTTCCATGTGCTAACATGATGTTTTTCTGACTATAGGAGAAAAAGAAAATCACCTCAAAACATTGATACTGTTAAAAACTGGCTGTGAGTGAAGTATGTTGCAACATTTGCCCCATTAGTTTGGTATATTCATCATTTTCTCTTGGATAACATCAGTGGTGAATATCAGGTCATACAGAAATATCAGTCAATCAATCGAAAAAAAATCAGAAAGCACTGGACAAATAAATCACTCAAACAAATATTCCCTAAAGGCATCCTGGGAGTTGAAGGAATTTGCTCATTAACATTAGAGAAAGTAAATGATCCATTAGTCACAATAACTCCTGCAATGTAATGACAGTAACATACTTTGTCTATTAACAGTGTTAAGCAGCTGAGTTTTTTTTTTCTTCCGATGCCACTGTAATATATAACAGAGGTACTGTACTGATAAAAGCAGTTACTGATTAATATGAAATATTCAATGCTGTGCCTCCAACCTCATGATGGTGCAATTAACTGGATACTGATGTTGTACTTTCCCTAGAAACTAGAAATTACTGACCAATGAATAAATGTGATACTACCTTTGCTCTTACTGGAGTCTGGGCTTCTGTCTCAAACTGACCTGTCAGCAACTAAAGTGCTTTTTAAAGTGTATGTGCCTGAGCTGCTGTTGATGCATGCAATATGTTAGTAGTATATGACATAAGCAACTATAAATAGCTATGTAAGTGGCAATGCCCTGTTGTGATTTGGGATTTTACCCCATGGGAAAAAAAATCTATTTTTTTAGTTCTGTAATAATGCAGAGCAAACAAAAAAATAAAAATAAAAGAAGCATAATAGGTGCAAAGAAATATATTTAAAAAAAAATCATAGATTTCAGAGTATTGTGTAGGATTTCAACAAATTGAGTGTTTAATGTATATGAAGTTGCACAATAGAAATTGAATGTGTATTTAAACCTAGATGATTAAAAAAAAAAAATGTGAAAGATGCCGTATTCAACATACTACCTGTACAGGGTTTGTTACTGGGTGTCATATTTTCTTTGTGTACACCATTAGTTCTCAAGTTAAGGGCTTTTTCAGCTTCTTAGTGGCCATTTGCTTTGTTAAATGTACAAAACATAATATTCAAGTAACTCTGTTTAACATAAAAGCACTTGTCACTTGTTTTTCTGCGATTGTACCTGCCATCTCCACACTCCAATCCAGTAGGTGGCGATAATGCACCTTTAAACTCGTGAGCCAATGAAATTGAAAAGTCGAAGCGCGGGCCGATCACGTGATTTGGTCACCAATACAAACTGAGTTGCTTGAATAGAAGCTTCATATTCTTTTTTTTTCTTTTTTTTAACGGTAAATACAACAAGTCAGGATTGGCGGCAAAATGAACTGCATTTGAGTTTTCGGGGGAAGGTCATAGGTCAGTAGAGAGGAAATGCTAAAGTATAACGTTAAACAAGCTAGCGACAGTCGTTGTTTACTATCATGTAGTCGTAGCGCTAACATTTCGAGTCTGGATTTTTGTACAAATAAATAACAATAATCACAATTTCTGATCAATTATATCTGCTTACTTTGACTTGTATGTCGCGTTGGATTAAAGCGACTGCCAAAAAAGTACATGTAAATGTGTAATGTACTTTAATTTCAGACTGGCGAATGCACGACGATGGAGGTGGCTGTGAACGGTGAGTTAATTCATAATAAAGAGGAATAGCTGAACATACTCTGTCCATTTAGCACAGAAGACGGTTATGTGCTAACTCTACCTAATGTAACCAGTATGTAGCGAGTTCTGTGTCCGACATTGCCATTTGACTGGTGATGACAACACCAACCTTGGACTCACAAACGTTAAAGTTAGTTCTTTAAAGTTTGCTTGATTAAGAGGATGAACCAACGTCTTATCAAAGAACAGGCCTGGCTGGTAATTCCTGCATAACTGTCATGTTTGTTTAACCCCAGCCCTTCACTGAAGAATGAGCGTACCATTGTTGAAAGCATGTGAGCTAATGGATGGCTGATACAAGACAGGGACAATCCCATTACTGTAGTTTGTGTTGTGCCGACGTGACTGAATCTTGTGTGGTTTTCAAGGAAAGGCCAAGAGGAGACACTTGGGTCCTGAGGAGTGTGGTGAGCTAGCAGCAGAGGGCATTAATGCCCTTGCACATCCCCACACCCTTAACCGGGGGCGGGGAAACCGGGACCCCAACAGGGGGCTTTACCCCACCAAGCGACGGAAGTGGGGTAAGTTGCTCTAAACCTTCTGCTTCACACTTATTTTATGAATGTGATTGTAAACAGAGTGACAGTGACAGCAGACAGTGCCCATCTTTCAAGTGCTGTATTCATAAAATTCATGTTTGACACTGAATCTCTGTCCTTTCTCTTAGCTGCCCCAATGGTTGCAATGAGCCAGCTGGAGGATGAGGATAAGGATGATGTTGAAGATGATATTGATGATGCCACTTTTTTAGCTGTAGTAATGGCACCAGAGGCCCAGTCAGAAGAAATAGAGGACGAAGTGGACGATGCCACACTGCTGGCTGCTGGAACACTGACAGAGCGTGAGGAGGTGGATTATTTGGAGGGCATGACCGCCGAAATGTTTGGTGAAGACTTTGACTGTTGTGATAGCAAGTTTTACAAGAATGAAGAGTTGGTGGAGGAGCTACCTGATGCCCACTATGGGCTGCTCGGCAGCAGCGATTTCCTGCTGCAGCCCCAGGGCTGCATGGACGACCTTCCAGAGGAGGTGCTGTGGCAGGTACTGTGCCTCCTCTCTGCCCAGGACCTCTACCGCAGTGCCATCCGCGTCTGTCATCGCTGGAGGAACATTGTCCAGGACAGCAAGGTTACACAAACCACAGAGTTATATCAAATTACATTTTTATCAGCAGGGGTTGTGAGGACTAATATAGAAGTTAAGTAATATTGTTTTAGTAAAAACAGGGCAGGTGTATGCTTAGAGCTGAAATGAGTTTTAGCAAGTTCTCATTTGAAAAAGAACATGTTTGAGAGATGAACCCTGTGTTTACACTGTTGACTCTGTAGAGCGTATTTTTTTTTACTTTGCCTGCATTATAGTTAAACCACTTACAGTCAGTCCAACTCAAACTCAGGGGCAAAGTAAAGATCACCACATTAACTTAGTGGTTGTGTGTTTCTTTTTGCAGTTTGTGCCCTTCAAGAAGCAATACTACCGCTACTTGATGCGAGAGAAGGACACAATGCAAGAGATCTTCTCCATCCTGAAGAACAGCAGCATCACAGATCCAGCATTGTCACAGCACAGCATTCGACACCTTGTTGTGTAAGTTTATATTTCCTTAGTAAGGGGATTAAGCTTTTTGTAAGAGGAGTCTCATTACAACTTTGCAATGTTTGTATTTTAATGAAGACATAGTAAAACTCTAATCTATGTAGAATTATTTGTATTTGTAAAGTTGTGATGGTGTTACTTACTATTTTCTTTGACATTTTAAGCTTTTTTTCCTGATCTTTCTTTCATTGAGATTCAGTATGAATCATGCAGACAATGGCTGGCATAAATGTTTCGATGTTAACTGTGAAACTTTTGCTGTCTGTGTGTGTGTGTGTGTGTTTTTGTCAGTTTAATGGCTCAGCATAAGGTCGGAGAGCGGTTGTGGCTGAAAGATGTTCTGAAATGTGTTAAGAAGCATCACCTTTTTCCTCAGGCTGAGGCCTCCATCAGATTACGCATTCCTGATATTCAGAATCACTTTAACCCTTGCACTGAGGTACGGTTCACACAAACAAAACACAAAATTCCTTTGTAATCATTGGGAGAAAATGACAACTGTGGAACTTGAAAAATGTAAGGTCTTCACATCATTCTTGTCTGATCTCCAGGGTCCCAACCCATACGCAGCCATGGCTGTCATATTGATCCTCAGTCAGAGTGTTGGTGACGTGCAGGCCTTGGTGTCTCTGCTCACTGGCTGCATGTCGCACACCGCCATCACAGAGTACCTCAGCCACATGGCCATGATGTTGCTTGCTTTACAGAGGAGTAACATCCAGATCAGTAACAGGTAAGACCCACAAGTGTCAGCATTTATATTCTCACATAGTGCACAACTTCTCGTCAGCCTCCCTATGATTTTTATTTTATTCCTCCTCAGGTTGCATTACAACATCTACTACGTACTTCACCTGATGGAGAACGGCCCCTTTTCTGTCGGCTCCTGTCAGAGCGGGTGAGGTCCAAAATACAATTGTTTCACTGATGTGTGTGGGAAAGAAGTACATCCTGCTGTGTTTCCTTATTTCATCATAGTGATGGATCCACTGAAGGTTCAGTGGGGTCTGTTTATCATTCAGGGAATCTGCAAGTCTTATAGTCTTTAAAAACAAATTCAGCCCCTACAATAAAAGGCGATAGAAAGTAGAAAACAAGTCTTAAATTTCATTTACAAAGGTTTTGAATATTTTTTCTTGCAGTAACATTAGTCACATTTTTTGTTTATCAATGTAAACCAACATGACCATCAGTTGTCCTTAAATAGCTGAACTCACTAAATTCAGATGTTTTGTTTTTTGGTTTCCAATACGAGCGGTTCAGTCTCAACCCAAGGTAAACTTAGTTGACTGCAGGTCACTACAGCATTTCTGAGTTCAGCTTCTAAGTTCTATAGCTCAGCCAACTGATGGTTAACTATACGTGACTGAAGAAATGGGGATATGTGTGTGTGTTTCTGCTAGGTGGCCTCAGATTCAGCTCACTGGTGAACAGCAGCAGATCCTCACCCACGACATCCAGGAACACCATGTGGTCAAGATCATAGCTTTTGCAGGTACAGTGAGTTAGAGGTGTGATGACCACTGCTACTCGTGGCACATTAGCTTATTAGCTCCACAAATCTTAATCCATTCTCTCTCAACAAAGAACATGCTAAAACAGGATATCTCTGAACAGAGGAGCTACAGCTGGGAGTCAGTTCATGGAAACACAACATACTAAAGCAGTATGTATGAATAGCGATATAGTGTAATATATAGATATAGATAATATAGGTTTTTTTCTTATTTTATAAGTTAAGACATCATGCAGGAAATCACTCGTTTCTTCTGAGCAGTGGAAAATCCCAAAACAGCAATATATATATATATATATATATATATGATGTTGAACAATGTACAGTAAATATGTCAAATTTACATTATTATTATAGACCCGGCCAGACTGTATGCAATCGTAAGTAGTATACAAGACTGCTTTAAACCACTATAAACCCTCTATTACAACCTGTGTGTGTTAAACAGAAGCACACTAAGTTCAGCTGTACAACATTTGAAAGATCACCAGAGGGCATTCTTTCTCTGTCAGTCAGTTTATCCATACAGACCATAATTCTACTTCCTTATGCTTTTACCATGTAGTGATGGGTGCCTTTGAGTTGCTCAGCTCTGATGGTACTGAAGAATAGGGTCAGAAATACAATGTGAAAATATTTTCTGTTTATTTTCATTATTTCTCACATAATTAATTTCTTTGTTCTAGACACTTTGCAAACATTTATCTGTGCTGTGTTCAGTAGGAAAGGGCTGATCGTCTTTGAAGATGTAAATAAATTTAGTTCCAGGAAACGCTACAGTTCTGAAATTTATAAACCACCTTTAGATGTGAGAGGGTCAATTATAATTTTTTTTTTTTTTTATCAGCGCCAGTGTTGTAGGTGTGAAGGGCCAGTCTCACAGCGTTAGTGCTCTCCGTCACAGGTACGGGAAAGACGACCACATTGATAAAGTATGCTGAGCAGCGGCCTGACCTCCGCTTCCTGTACGTGGCCTTCAATAAATCAGTGGCGTTTGAGGCAGCGCGACGCTTCCCCAGAAATGTGGACTGCAAGACCGTCCACTCACTGGCCTTCAAAGACGTTGGGAAGAGGTGAGGACGCGAGTTTTCCAGCAGATGTTCCCAGTGGTTGTCAAATGCTTTGTCTCAAATTTGTGTACTTCCACTCACACTTGCCATTTTGAGTGCACAAGTCAATTTACTCTGACAAGTGTGGCAACATGCAGTTCACTACAAGTACACGATTGGTTCACTCAAAACTTTAAGGGCCATCAGTCAAATATTCCGATCATCAGTTCTGGTGTTTGCACTACGGCAGTGTTTGCTTTGAGACAACACTACACTGTCGAAACTCACGCACTACACCAGTGAGTGTGTACACAGTGTACGACATGTGAGTGTACTGACTGAAGTATCTGATTTTAGACACAGCAAAAGATTTTGAGTCTTTGTCTTCATAAAGACAGACTAAAGAGGCAGCTGTGGTTTTTCTTTATTAATCAGATTTAGATTTAGATCTCTCCGATTACAACTATGTACCCTATATACTGCTGTTCAGTTTATAGTCTGACCTAGACCAGCGGCAAGCCAAAATCTCAAGTCACTGCTTGTGTGCATTTTGGGTTTTAAATGTTAAAAGGAGGAAGTGAGAATGACACACACATGCATTTGTTTCAGTAATTCAAAAACAATTCTATCAAATTTGTGTCTGGAAAACAACTGTGTCCGAAAGGCAGTGAGTCTCTGTTAAGAACTAAGAGTTAAAAAAAAACTTCATTTGAATTTGTGGTGCCTAGATAAGGTACCCACAGTCTGCTTAACTGATTTCTGCTTGTGAAACTTTCCATGTTGACATTTGTTTCTCCACAGAAAGCAAACACAAACTACTCCTCACTGTTATCTATAATGCATCTCTGATTATATGCAGGGTAATTTACAAGTGCAGCAGGAAAATAACATCTACTTTGATCAGTCTGCCTTCATTTCTGTAGAAACTAATCTTTCAGCTGAGTTACATCTGGTGTTAATCATTTTTAGTCCTAGTCACTTCTGTGCTTCTGTGATGCAGGTATCATTACCGCAAGAAGTTGACTGCTAACCTGAAGGCATTCACCATCAATGCTGTTCTGCCTGATGGCCGAGGTGGTTTTACCAAGGCCAAAGTGGTAACCACAACCCTCAACACCTTCATGGCCTCAGCAGACCAGACCATCACCACCAGACACGTCCCCAGCACCCACGTCACTAATAACGGCTTTCGGAAGGATATAGATGATGGCGAAAAACGGGTATGAGCACATGAATGCATACAGCTATGTGCTTTTAGTTTGAAGTATTGATAGAAAATAAGCAAGCACACATTTAAACGTTATTTCTTATTGTGAAATCCTAGTTGTTTGTCCATGATGCCCAGATGATCTGGAACAAAATGAAGGATCTCAATGAGACGAACAAAGAGGCTTACTCCATGACCCACGACGGTACGCCAGCTGTAAACGAGTGAAATGTTTATGAGTAATTCTGTTATAATAGAAAGAATACTGCACAGGAGGTCTTTTCATTCCCAGGTTACCTGAAGTTATGGCAGCTCCAAAACCCAAAACCCCGCCTGTCTGACAAGTATGATGTCCTTTTCATCGATGAGGCCCAGGACTGCACTCCAGGTAACTGGACTTAGTAACGTTCACAGTCCTGCAGGATTGTGGGAAAGCGTTATTGTGAACGTGCTGGTGTCTTCTTCCTTTGCTCAGCCATCATGGATGTGCTGCTGTCTCAGCGGTGTGGGAAAATCTTGGTCGGAGATCCTCATCAGCAGATCTACACCTTCAAAGGAGCTGTCAACGCCCTGCAGATTGTTGACCACACACACATCTTCTACCTGACACAGGTACACACACATACACAAGCAAACAGAGCAACTGGGATCTAAATGTTGTCAGAAATAAGCCTTTCTCTGGTTCTGAATTGGTCGGACTACAACATACTGTCAGATAACATGCTCACACAGTTGGAGTCAGTGTGTGTATGATACAGTGTGTCCACTTCCTTTCCAGTGAAAGCATTATGTCCAGTGTCCATTAAATGTAAGGGTTCATGAATCCATTTAGAAATCATGTTAAACTCGGCTCCTGTGGCATTATGGTGGGCTACTGGTTGAAGTGCAGACCACAGTGCGATCGTTGTCAAGATGTTAGTGGATGCTGGGTAAACAGGAAGTGCCTGTTGCTGATAGGTGATGCAGTAACTTAAAATAGTGCAGATTCACCAGAACTAGGCTGATCAAGAGCAGGTGTCAGGTGTAGCCCACATCTTCCTGTTTACATGACTCTGGGGATATTTTGAAGGTTTTGATAAAGATAAGTGTCATGTTCCATGAACCTGGTTCCTGTGGGCATTACGACAAAAAAGATATATATATATATATATATATATATATATGTAAGATATGTAATTTTTTATGTTAATATATATGTGTCATAGAACACATATAGTACCAATTAGATGGAATTGGAATCTGAACACATTTTTCACAGTATCATTGGAGGTTTATCTCATTTCAACAAGAGCATCAATAAGCCATTAAAGGCGAAACCTTCGTATTAAATGCATTATAGATTATATAAATTAATCCTGACATTACTACTACTACTAATACTGCTAGTAATACTTGTTTACAATGTTCATAATGCATTAAACGTTTGATTTTTACTCACTGTATCTGTGATTTCCTGTGCCTTTGTCTATCCTCATTAGAAGGTGAATACTGAGTGTTAATCAGAAAAATTAACCTCTGTGGCAATGATGTGTTTGTCCAGAGCTTTCGGTTCGGTGCTGAGATCGCCTATGTGGGCGCCACCATCCTCAAAGTGTGCAAGAGAGTCCAGAAGATTCTTGTAGGAGGGAAACAGAAGGGTAAATACTGCACATCGGTGTCTTTTTAGTTATTTGTCTTTTTAGAAATATAGGGTTGGAAACAATTTTAATGCCCTGGAAAGTTAATATAAAGTTAAAATATTAGATTGTAACAGTTTTGTTGGCATATCCTTGTCTGCTACATCCTACAGGTGGTGTGTGTGACGAGGCAGCGGTCAAGGTCGCAGAGGCCGTGAGGACGGGTGCGAGTCCTTGCCGGGGGAAGGTGGCCATCTTGGCGAGGTGCAATCTCAGTGTGTTCACCATAGCCGTCATGCTGACGGACGTCAACCCACAGTGCCAGATCCACTTCATAGGGGTGAGTGTGTATGCATTTGCAAAAAAGACACTTACAAAGAAGTAGTAGCGGTAATAATATTTTACATCGAGACAACATGCCAGGTGATATCCACTCAACCACTTGTGCCACATCAGTCTGACGTGAGATAGAAACATTATCTCATATCTGATATTATCTGATGTGATGGAGGTTTCAGTTTTGTAACCATAGGACCATTTTGACATTTTCTTACGAATCTGCTTATTCACTGAGTTACTGAGTATTACCACACTCATCATCATGGTTAATGATGCAGGCAAGAGGAGGGAGGAGCCAAAAGCAGACACAAAGGCAGATAGGATCAATTCATAGACTGGGTTTCAATTGCAGTTTTGTACAACATAGAAGCAATTTTTCTTTTTCTTTTTTTTTCTTTTTTCTTTCTAGAAAGGTCAACAAAATGCATTTGTGAATGGTCTGTTTCTTATGAGTCATGTTATGTGAATAAAGCTGGGTTTTTTCCTCTTGCAATATAATTCCAATTAAACATGATGATGGATTTCCAGCAGTCTGCCTCGCAGTTGGAACTGGCTCCTTGGGGCACGACTTCAATGCGAAATGCGGATAAAAATCGGAGTGTTTTCGGTCTTTTCATCAAACTTTCCACCATCTTTGCAAAATTAAAAATCTTTATTTAAAGTAATCAGCTGTATAGCAGGGTTTACTTACCATTAAATAGTTGATTGATCCTGCATCTGAGAGCTGTTTACCCTTATTGTCCAAATGTTGCCCTGATAAGAATTAAGTTTTGGACGAAACATTTAATATTTGTAAATATTAGAATAAAAATGGTCCAAATTAGATTCACTATCAGGTATTGGCAAACTAAAATGCACAACTAACTAGCATTCAAAGCCCATATTGTTGAAGTGCTGACAGAGCTGCCTTTTCTTCCAGGATGTCAAAAACATCGGCCTGGGAAGGATCGAGGATATCTGGAAGCTGAAGGAGATGGCGGGGAAGGCGACATCAGGGCCTTCAAACATCAGTGATCCACTTATTCGCTCCTTCGCAAGAAAACCTCAAACTGCTTTTTGGACCCTGAAGAAGTACGCCACGCAGACTGAGGACCTGGAGCTGTCGGCCAAACTCAACATTGTTGAAAAATATGGAAGTCGAATCCCCGAACTCGTGACACGCCTGAACAGCTGCTCTGAAAACAACTCTCACAAAGCAGGTTTGCACAGATGTTAGGGAGAACTCTTATTATCCATCCAACATCCTCTACTATCAATCATGGCACCAGCAATATCAGCAGAAAACCCCAGCTATGTCTGGAGGAGCCGCCCGAGTGTCTCCACCTGTACCATTTAATGCAGTAGCTGTGGCACTGTGACCTAGGGCCTCACACTGACTTTTCACCCTCAGTAAGTCACTCACGGTGGACAAACAGAAAATTCTCTTACAACAGACACACACACACACACACACACACACCCACACGCACTTTGAGCATTGTGTATCTCCAAAAAGAAGTCTGAGAAACTTTAAAAGGCCTGACTGAAGCTTTGGTCTCACTTAGATATTAACTCACAACAGCAAAGATGTGAGAAACTTAAAAAATTAGAATGTAAAATATGAAATAAAATTACACTGCCGAGTATAGTGTTTCTATGTGATTAGATTAAAAGAGCCATCTTTTAAATTCCTGAAAAACTATACTTTGCCCTGATCACTTCTCTTTTCTGCGCCTCTTGTTCCAGACTTCATAGTCGGAACAGTCCACAAAGCCAAAGGTCTAGAGTTCGACACTGTGATGGTCACCGACGACTTTACTGAGGTTCCCTGTTCCAGACACAATCTGCACCACCATCCCGGCTTCGCGTTTTGTGAGTGTTGTGAGAGTCTTTGTTTTCTCTTCTACACAGATTTTATATTGTAGGTTTTCAATAGACACGGGAGAACGGTGTCTGTGTCCAACCACGCACTTTCTTGTTTTTTTCCAGTCAGTGAGTTAGTTCAGCTGGATGTGTCAGCTGATATTAGCTTTTCGCAGATATTGGTCCGACCAGTAAGAGTCGATGTGGGAGCCAATAAATCCCAAACAAGGTTTGATGTTGTTTAGAACGAGGTGTCAACAAGACATAGTTTGTCCACCAGAAGATGCAGAGAGTAATTTCTTACACTTAAACATGTCCTGCTCAGTTTTTATCTTGATTACAATAAAATGAAAAAAAGTAAAGGGATGTTTATCAATAACGTGTTATGTATTTGTTTTAAAATATCGACCAATATATTGTTAAATTAAATAACTCTTTAATATCCAAGAAAAGATGATTTCAGGGGAACTGGACTTGATACTTGATGATGTTTCACCTCTGATCCAAGAGGCTTCTTCAGTTCTGACTGACTGTTTCATCTTCTTTTGATTTGTTTGTTAGTTGGCAGCCAGCTTTCAGGTGCACTACCGCGACCTACCGAACAGTAGAGTGGCAGGAAAAATTAAAAAGATAAATAAATGAACAAAAAGAGAAACAAAACAAAATAGAAAAATGAAAAAACAACAAAAACAAAATAAAAACCAATTTAAAAAAAAAAAAAGAAAAAAAGAAAAATTAATTAACCCATTTATACCGGATGCTGCGCAGCGCAACATTGCCCCTCCCGCCGGTTGCTGCGTAGCACAGCATTGTTGATTCCTCGTCATTTTCATGACACATGACAATGACGAGGAATCAACAATGCTGCACTGCGCAGCAACAGGCGGGAGGGACAATGTTGCGCTGCGCAGCATCCGGTATGAATGGGTTAAAAAGGATAAATTAAAGAAATGACTGACTGTTGAGGAGACCCAGGTATTTAACTTCAGTGGGGTCGTCATCGAGGCCATTGATGCCACTTCATTTGTTGGTGCTACTGGTGGCAGTAATGACAGCGTCAGAGCCCTTAGACACAAGTTTGAATAGTTGTTCAATCTCCTGGGAAGATATGAGGGACTGCGTTGTAAGTGGGGGATAAGAAGTGTCATAGACCTCTGTTGAGGGATGGTTTCTCTACTTTCATGCTGATGACCTCCTTCACTCCTCTTTCAAACCATCTGTCTTCGCTGTCTAAAATATGTACACAGATGTCATCGATGAAGTGTCTTCTGACAGTCTCAGTCTAAAAAGTGGTAAATATTTAAATACTTTCGATCTTAACACTTTTGTTAATTTTTTCCTTCTCCTCCCTGTTCAGCCAAGTTCCCTGATGATGAGTGGAACCTGTTGTATGTGGCTGTGACTCGTGCCAGGACCTCACTGATCATCACTAAGAGCATCTACAACATCCTCACAGTAGCCGGGGTAGGGCACATCACTCCTTATGCTAAATGCTCCTGCAGTTTTCTTCCTGCCTGTGCATGGACATCACATATTGACATCACAGACACTATCATATCCGATATTATAAGAAAGCATTGATGCATAGA
The DNA here is from genome assembly GCF_002260705.1 of Seriola dumerili. Classification (NCBI taxonomy): domain Eukaryota; kingdom Metazoa; phylum Chordata; class Actinopteri; order Carangiformes; family Carangidae; genus Seriola; species Seriola dumerili. The sequence continues at coordinate 15,571,990 of NW_019174393.1, forward strand.
AGTGTGCTTATTTACAGCTTCTACAAAATGTAAACCTCCCAACAACCTTGTTCATGGTTTTATTTGTTTTTAAGAGTCAGTCTGATTTCACAGAGGAACTTTCACCACCATCTCCGTCACTCCTTATATAGCTATCAGGGTGTTCTGGTTGTGATACAGAGAGAAGACTTTGCAGTCCTGACATTGGGTCACTTCGTACAACTACTGTATAACATAATTACTTTTGCTAATTATTAGCATTTGATGGATTATGGAATTCATACTCAAAATAAGCTTTATAAAGCAGCAGAGAAGATGTTTCCTTGTTCTGTCTGATCCAAACTGGAGCAGATCTGTAGCAGAAGCAGTGAATCAAACACAACTTGCTGTTTTGTCTCCGCCAAGAGACTTCATTGAGTCTGGATTAGAGTGTTTTTTAAGAAGAAGCAGCTTGTTCCCAACTGAATCTAAAGGTCGCCTTCACAGGGTCCAACGGGTATCTCGCAGCTGTCTGCAGATTTGTGACATCCAGTGATCAGATGTGTTCAGTCAAATCAGGCTAAGAGCATCAAACAAAGCCAGCATGAAGCAAACTGAAGCTGACTTTGTGTTTACTTTCTGTTTGGACTTGATGGCAGTGGTTCAGCACCGCACATTAAAGACAGATGTTTTAGGATAATGGTGAGCACTTCCCTTTCCTTAATGGAAAAAAAATGTTTTATTCTGAGGACGCTGTTATTTTTTTCTAACCAAACATCACAGTATGAACAGTTATCTATTGGATTACATCAACACTTTTAAATGTTGGGTAGAATAAAACAGGAACCTGTTTACACCAACACATAATCCTAACACATTCAGACATGTCACTGTAGGGAAAACACTGGGGTAAATAATTAAATGAATAATGGCTGAATTCCATTTAGCTGCTTCAGTTTTAGAGTGCAGCCGATGAGTTTGTATATGGAAGCTATTGTGCATTTTATTACCAAAGTATGAAACTTTCTCCAGTGTTTCTGTAAACCATGAAGTTTATTTTCAGACATGGATGCTTTTCAGATTTGACCTCTAGGACAGGGCAGAGGGTGACCAAATTTCAGGCTTTCAAATTTAAATTCTTTTCACTTTTTCACAGGGATAAAGGTGGTATATGTCAATTATGATCAATTTTCATGCTCTTATTACACATAGATAGCACAGAACTACTATAAACCATGTCAAACATGAGTAGCAGCTCAGTGAGGCTTCTAGAAAGGTGGTTCACAGTGGCTGACATCCCGTTGCTTCTTTCACCCAGCCCCCAGTCAGAAGGGCTTGGCAGCTCAAGGTGGTCGTGGTCAGTTGCCATGGCTGAGACTGTGCTGCTCGTTTTATGCACAACACACTCCTGGGGACTGAATTCTTTCAGGGCTGCTGGGTGTTTCTCGGGGACGACCATCATGTCACAAACATGTACATGGAGTAATGAGCGTGGTCCAGAGCAAACCATCATGCTAGCTTCTGATTAGAATGTTAGCTAATGTGCTAGCTCGCCACATAATGTCTTTTGTTTTGTTTTTTTTTTTTACTTTTTTGAAGTGTAAAGTTGTTTAATTAGTGGTTCACTTCCTCTGCCCTTTATACTTTTATACAGACAACATGAGCAAAATGGTTTTATGAATTAATTCTCTGAGCTCCTCTCTCTCTCATTATTCCCAAATATTGGAAAAGGTAATGCTGCAATAGTCAATGACCTCAAGTTCACCAGAGCTCAGATATAAATGGCCTCCATGTCTGAAATAAAGCCTTGGGGTATGTAGAGTATATGCTGAAACTTTCATACCTCAGTCATAAAATGCAAAATTGGTTTGTCTATTTGTCCCACTATCAGGGTGTTTTCTGGTGTTGTCCTGACTTCCAGGAACACCACAACAGAGCACCGAGTTCTTTTCCTGGTTTTGCAAATTCTGCTGAAATTAGGGCTGCAACTAATCACTTCATCCATAAATCATCGATAAATGTGCCTATTTATCTTTTTTTTTTTTTTTTAGTTTATCATGAAATATGTTCAGAACAGCATGAAGTCCTCACGGCTGGAACCAGAGAATCTTTCTTCAAAAATTACAAATAACTGTTGTGAAATGACTATTACTATCCAACTATTGTGTCAGTTCTTTCTCACGCCGACCTTCTTTCTGTTGTGGAAAACAGAGGCCTTATTCTGCCTCAACTAGTGTGGTCTTCAAATAAATCCTTCATCAGGAGGATCACTGTCTGACCTTCCTCCTCAAAATCACCAGGCATTACAAATTCTGTTGTGTATTTGAGTTTGAACAGAGACAAGGAGTTTGCACCAAGCTACTAATGTACTTCTCTATAGGACCATTAAGGATTTATTGTGTTTTACAGTGCAGTATACGTTGTAATAGTTATGGGAAAACGACTCTCAATTTATTTTCATAAGCTACATCAAACATAAGAAAAATACCCCAAGGGTCAGTGAGAGCAGGGGTGGAAGATGACTCACAGGCAGACTACACGGCAACAGACACTGGAACGGACATGACTATGAGTTGGATATGCGACTCAGTGAAGGATAGGGGCACGGACCTATTCTCTAGGACTATAGCTCGACAGAGTAGTTCTCAGGGTGACGTGAGCGTAGCTGGAGAGAATAAAAATGTTAGGCTAGAGGGAAATAAGCTCCAGATCTGTCCTTGTGGCTGGCAGAAAGTAACGTCAGTTAGAGGCCTTAGAATGCATCAGGGAAGAAAGAAATGTGTTGCAAAGGAAAGGCAGTGTGGCCGCATCGATCGATACTTTTTAAGAAGTCAATCGAATAAGTCGGATGAAGTCCAGCGACAGGTAGAAAACCACAGTTCGAAGGATATCAATAACACAGCTACAGAGGGGGAAGAGGAGACTACAAGAGGGGATGCAGCTGATATTGAGGTGAACAGGCCAGTCAGAGAGAGAAATATGGAGCAGAAAGCTAGAGTTAAATGGCCGAGGGCAAATAGCAAGAAAGAATGGGAGTCAGTCAATAGAGATTTGTCAGTAATTTTAAGCAGACTAGGAGGAAATGCAAGCGATAGACTAGAGAAGATGGGAGATATAATTTACTCCTATGGTGCAGAAAGATTTGGGGTGCAAGACAGAAAGAGGGTTGAAAGAGTACAGTTAGTTAAGTCTAGACGGCAAAGGGAAATGGAGAAATTAGTTAAGGAAAGAAGACAATTAAGAAAGCAGTGGAAAAGGGCAACAGAGGAAGAGAGGGGGGGAATTGATGTGTTGCAAGAAGATTTGAGAGGCAGGCTAGCAGTACTTAGAAGGGCTGAATATCTTAGGAAAAAGAGAAAGAAGAAAGAATATGTAAGGACAGCGTTTTACAGGGACCCTTTCAAGTTTGTTAAAGGATTGTTTAACCAGGAAAAGGGAGGGCAGCTTAAGGCAACAAAGTCAGAAGTAGAAAAGTATCTAAGAAACACGTATTCAGATTTTGAGCAGAATAGAGTAGTAGGCCTTCCACCTGACATGCCACCATTAGGAAAGATAGATCATGAGATGGATGTTAGACCACCCAGGTGGAAGGAGGTTGAGGAGGTAGTCAGGCGTGCAAAGGCTTCTTCGGCCCCAGGGCCAAATGGAGTCCCCTACCGGGTTTATAAAAGCGCACCTGATATCCTAAAGTTTTTGTGGAGGCAATTAAGAATAGTTTGGGAGAAACAGGTTATTCCCAGAGCATGGCGTAGGGCAGGAGGTGTTTTTATTCCAAAGGAGAAGGAATCCTCAGACCTGAGTCAGTTTCGAATGATCTCTCTCCTAAATGTGGAGGGGAAGATCTTCTTTAGCATAGTCGCACGGAGATTAGCTAGTTATTTAGAAAGGAATAGCTTAATAGATACTGCAGTACAGAAGGCAGGAATACCAGGTTTCGCAGGGTGTATAGAGCACACTAGCATGATTTGGCATCAGATTCAGGCAGCCAAGACAGAGAAAAGAGACTTGCATGTCATATTTTTGGATTTAGCAAATGCGTTTGGTTCAGTGCCACATAGCCTTATTTGGGAGGCATTTGATTATTTTAGAGTGCCTGGAGTAGTGGTTAAGTTAGTAAGGTCGTATTTCCAAGACATTAGACTATGCTTAAGTACAGCAGGCTTTACGACAGGGTGGCAGAGGCTAGAAATAGGCATTATGGCAGGGTGCACGATTTCTCCATTGGCATTCACAATGGCGATGGAGGTAATCATTAGAGCTTCTAAGTGGGTTGTAGGTGGAGAGAGGCGGCAGGATGGGATGCGCCTTACACCAATTAGGGCCTACATGGATGACATGACGTTGATAACTACAACGGTGCCATGTATGAAAAGAGTACTTGAGAGACTTAATAAAAACTTAAAGTGGGCTAGTATGAAAATTAAGCCTAGTAAGTCTAGAAGTATCTCAATAAGTAGAGGGAAGCTAAGTGATAGGAAGTTTGTAATAGACGAAGAGGAAATTCCAATAATTAGGGAAAAATCAGTAAAGAGTCTAGGTAGGTGGTACAAGGCAGACTTGAATGACGGAGAACAGGTAGTGCAGTTTCGGAAAGATGTTGCTGAGGGACTGGATAGAATAGATAAATCAGGGCTTCCAGGAAAGTTGAAGTTGTGGTGTCTGCAGTTCGGGTTATTTCCCAGGTTGATGTGGCCACTGTCTGTATATGAGATTCCATTATCTGCTGCAGAAAAAATGGAAAGATTAGTTAGCTTTTACATTAGGAAGTGGCTAGGTGTTCCTAGATGTTTAAGTACGGTGGCACTGTATGGGAAAGGCATACTTCAGCTCCCAGTAACTAGTCTAGTGGAGGAGTTTAAATGTACTAAGGTTAGGACAGAGCTCCTGTTATCTGGGAGTAAAGATGTGGTAGTCAGTAAGGTGGTTCCAAACCCAATCAAGGGGAGAAAGTGGAATCCAAGAATGGCAGTGCAGGAGGCGGAAGCAACGCTCAGGCATACAGAGATTGTGGGTAATGTCCAAATAGGCCGGGGAGGCTTGGGGCTTGGCCCAGGCAAACCGGTGTGGAGTAGAGCAGGTCCCAAAGAGAAGAGAAAGCTAGTTGTGGAGCAGGTTCGTAGACAGGAGGAAATATTAAGGGGTGCAAAGGCAGTGGCCCAGGCTAAGCAGGGACAGTGGTTGAATTGGGAAGGTGTAGACAAGAAAAAGCTTAGCTGGAAAGAGCTGTGGAGTATGGAGGAAAGTAGTATTAGATTTTTGATAGGGGCAACATATGATGTATTGCCAACTCCCCAGAACCTAAAACTCTGGGTAAATGGAGACCTGCTATGTTCATTGTGTTCAGGTACTGCAACTTTAAAGCACATTTTGTCAGGCTGTAAGGTTAGTCTGTCGCAAGGCCGGTATACGTGGCGACATAACCAGGTTTTAAAAAGCTTAGCTGCAGGAATTGAAGATTTACGGAGGCAGGCAAATTTAGGAGGGTCTAAAATAAAGAGAGTTGCAATCAAGTTTGTTCAAGAGGGAGAGAAAGTTAGTAAGACAGCAAGGAGGCAAGGCAGCTTAGAGGATGCTTGTGATTGGGAAATGCAGGTAGATTTAGGAGGAAAGCTTGTTGTTCCCCAGGAAATAGCCAGTACAAAGCTAAGGCCTGACATAGTCTTGTGGTCTAGGAGTAGAATGAGAGTATATTTCATAGAGCTAACTGTTCCATGGGAGGCTTCAGTTGAAGAAGCATATGAAAGGAAAAAGCTTAGGTATGTAGAGTTAGGGGCAGAAGCAGAGCAGTGAGGATGGAAAGTTAGGATTTGTCCAGTGGAAGTAGGATGTAGAGGATTTGTAGCAAGGTCTGTTGTCTCTTTGGTGAGGGAGTTAGGAGGAAGTGGACAGAGTGTGAGGAAAATAGTAAAGGTCATGTCAGATGAGGCAGTAAGATCCAGTCAGTGGATTTGGATGAGAAGAAACAATGGTACCTGGGGGCCCAGCAGGGGGAGCACTTAGGATAGACAGATTCTTAGGAAAAGCAAGGAAGAAATCCAGGAAGAGGAAGTGTTTTTAAGTGGGGGGTGTGGCCGGTGTGAGCCTCTTTGAGACCATGTGGTTAGTCTAGGTGAGTTGGCCTGTATTGTTTGTTTGTATTGCTTTGAATTGGTTTGTAGTGTGTCTTTGACTGTTTAGGCGAGTTTGTTTGTTTTAGGTGAGTTGTTGCAGAGTGGGGCAGTAAGGGGAGGTAGAGCACAGCCTAATCCGGCGGGGGAGAGTTTAGCCCAACAAGGCATCTCTCCTTGACTCTACCTCCCTCATTCAAAATGGCCGCCACTTCCTGAAAAAAAAACATCTAGTCCTATAGAACAGAACTGTTTAGGGGAGTTTTGTTTGCTGAATCTGCTAGTGTGTTTTGTCCTATTTGATGATAGTGTTGTTCTTGGTAGCATAGGCAAAATAAAGGAGAAAATAGTTGTGGTGTGAGGAGCAGTGATGGCTGGCATTAGGGGAGTGACTCTGGGACGCCAGTGATCACTGTCTAGCCTCCTGGAGGTGTCGTGGGACCAACTAGACGAAACACTGGTGAAAGGAGGTTCCCACCTGATGACCCCAAAGACATGTTAGTCATCGCTGCTCATTAGTCTGTATAGATAAATTAATAGTCATCATAGGACTTAGGATGTTAAGCTTAGGGAGCTATTCACTGAGTCTGGTCCATTTTCTGTAGCACAAGTTTCTTGTGTTTACCTTAAAATTCAAATATGTGAATTAAGCTCAAATTTAATGATCAGAAAACATAATGAAATGGATGTAATGCTAAAACTTGCTGCAAATAAATTCTCGTGTTTCCTCCAGGACAACTAAAACTTATTCACACAATAACTTAAAGTTGAAAATATGATTTTAGATCAGAGGGCACAGAAAAGACCTGTACAGCTCAAACATGGTTAAAAAAAAAAACATAGACGGTATTAAAATTCCTCTACTGCAGAAGCAGTTTTGTACAATAATCTAAAGTGTCTTTTCTCCACATCATCGAATTCCTGTTATCTCCAGGAATACTTCTTGAAGTCAGAGATGCCCGACTCACTGATGAAGGTGGGCGAACCGCTCCCGTGCTCCATCACAAACTGTCCTAACTGCATTACACCAGGCTCGGCGTTCATCATGTGCAAACAACAGATGAAATACGTAAGAAACAAGCCAATATTTTAATGCTTCTAAATACAGTTTTGGATTATAGTGGTATATAAAACAGCACAGATTTTATTGATAGCCTTAGTTAGTCGGTTAGCAGTTTTGAAGGTTGTTTAAAAAAAAAAAAAAAAAAGGTCTTAAAATCACACTATAGTTTTTATAGGGAAAAACATAAAAGGTTGTAATACTTAAAGATATTTTGCTTTGTCCAGACGGATGGTGTGTCAGATGGCGGCCCGCTGTGTGAGAGGTGTGTGTGGACACGCATCGGGCCAACCGCCTTCCTCATGACCGACGATGTTCTCTCAATGGCAGACATACGAGAACAGCTTGCTCCGCCAGACCACCATGTTTTCTTCATGAACCTACAATAAAACACTCTTGTTCTGTGTCGTCCCGGGAAAAGGAGTCAGGAATGCACTGACCAGGACAAGAATAGCCAGCAAAATTAATGGTACTCAGTCATAAACTGCAGTTTTCTTTTAAACAGACAACACATCAGAGAGGTCACCGCTTACGGATTGTGTCAGGTGACTGTGATTTTTACCTGTTTATTGTATTTTCTCTGTGAGATAAGCTCCCTGACACTCAGGAGACGATTGGAGAGCTCTGTTATTGTGTAACACTTTGAGTATAATGCAGCACAGTGTTTTTCTTCAAACAGTTAGTCAAAATATAAACCTGCTGGATGACTTTTTTTTAAGTGTCTTTACTCCAATAATTGTGATCTAATGATAATAATAATAATAATAATAGTACTCTGTGAAGTTTTGTGACTGTAAAAAGTAAAGACGGTACAGATTAGCTGTAGCATCAATAGCTTTGTGTGTGGCAAACAATCCTCTGATGACTGAAATCTGTTCCAGGTTCTCCCTGCCAAACAGCTGATACTGATCAGCCTCAACTTCGCTACACTAACAGTACCACTTAAGACAAAATACCACACAAGTACAAGTTTCAGTACATAAAACAATCTGCTATCGACACAGATCAGAGACCAACTGTAGACTGGCGGAGGGTGATGGGAGTAAAATATCTGGTACTGGCAACCAACACCTATACCATTCAAATTCTCTTTTACATTTTTATAAATTTATCACGGCTGGGAAACGATCTACACCGGTGGTCATGACCAGCTGTGAGTTTGAGTAGCAAGAGACGGTAACGGAATATTTTATCTGGACTGTTTTTGAGTCACATCATCATCAAGTTCACTTCAGGAACTGGAGACATTATTGTAGTTAGAAAAAAAGAAAGGCAACAAAATGTGACTTATATAATGTGTTTAGTTAGATATATTATCAGCAGCTACAGAAAAGTCCTTCATTTGCAACTTCGGCCTCTTGTGTTTTCATGGCTCTGTGCCGGCGACAGCCAGAGCAGGAGACATATTGTTTTTAGGTTATCCGTCCGTCCATCCGTCACATTCTCATGGATACGATATCTCAGTAACTCAAAGACAAACTGATCAGATTTTGGTGGTCAAACACCAAACACTTTTTAGCCATGACTCAAACCAGTCTGAGTGGCGGAGGCAGACGACCACGAGGCTGTAATCCTACTTTAAAACATATTTCATATTTTTCACACATTTTCATCTTTTTAAATCACACAAACGGACAGTGGAGAGCAACAAGAAGTAAGACGAGAGGGATTAAAAAAAAGCGTCATGTCTGCATTTTTAAGAAAAGATGAGGTAAGCGAATCGCACTGCCTTAAAAATCTGCTGACCACAGACATATTTCAGCAGAAGTTGGTGGTATTTTCAGAAGCTTTATCACTGACAACAACAAGCTCTGGAGCATAAACACCAAAAAGTCCTTTACTACATGAAAAAAATAAAAAGATGTCCAATTTGTAATACATTTAAACATTCAGTTGCATCATATATATATATATATATCACATACCAGGTGCATCTTTAAATAATAGTCTTATGGTGATTAATATAAACTCTTGAATCATATGCAGTTTACAGGCATCATTGTACATATGGGGGGGCCACATTCATATTTGAGCCCTTTACATAGTTACACAGCCAGCTTAACATTCTTATATCATAAAGGCCACGAGAAGGTGAAGAGCTGAAGAACTAAAAGAAATGGCTGCAAAACATATAAATCTTTTTCTGACCAGAGCTCGTTTTTTGGCTCTAATCCGTAGCTCGCTCACACAAAACATCAGTCTTCCTCTGTCCCTTTAACGCTCTAATATTCCACTTATTAGTTTACAGACATACAGTTTGAATGCAGAGTACCGCCTAGGCCTTAAAACCCCCCAGTGAGATAACGCTGCTGTCTTCTCTGTTGTAAGCCTTTGCCATGAAAAGACCAAAACCCAAAGTTCTTGATACTAACAGACTTCTCCTTCCTATCTGAGGCTTTCAGGAAGGGGCAATTACTGACAGAACATGTGACTCAGTTCAACAGTAATTGTTTTTAAAGAATGGAGCTTGTTAAAAGGATTAACTCATTGTTGGTTCTGGTTTTTTTTTTGTTGTTGTTTTTTTTTTTATGGGATTTGATGAGTTAGAAAAACAGAATATTACCAGATGTATCCAGTTGTAGCACCAGGGGCTCGTTAAGGCCGGACAAAACATTTATATGATCGTAAACGGTGGTGCGTTGATCACCCTAATGAGTTACGCATGTGCACTTCCTATTTTAATACAGAGGTTTGTATACACTGCTGCTGATTGAGTAACACCTCTGATATACCCACTAATCGAGAGGAAATGTACCTCAAAGCTCGTTTAACACAGTTTCGAGGAAACATGTATTGTGTAATTGTGTAATGTGCCCCAGGTGAAGGGTCAACATTAAAATTCCCGCTCAAAGGAAGACTGTAAATTAAACGTCCTGGGAATGTGCAAAAAAATGAACGTCCTATCAAGTCAGCCGTTATCGTCTGGGCCAATGTCCTGTGCGTAGGTAATAACCACTTCTTCGGTGCATGGAGACAACCCCCCCCTTGAGCTTTCTGTCTCTGCTCTCCATGACAGCAGAAGGTCAAAGGGCACAAACTCTACGACGGCAGTCCAGATGAAATATCATTCATGGACATCTTTTCTTCTGCTGTCCCCATTGGGTATCTGTTTCTTGACCTCCTGAGGAAGAAAGGAAAAGTGTAGCGTGACATGATTAAAATACTTTTTAAAACTCAATGAAACCCTCTGTTATATGAGTTTCCTTAGCTTACCTTCTATACCATGAGTAGCCGCTTCCAAAGACAGCAAAGACGATCACCAAGAAAACGCAGACGATCAGCCCAGCTGTTCTGCCAAGTACTGCAAGAGAAACGCTCAACATAAAACCGCTCCCTCTGTTTGCAAACAAACAAAAATGTAGAGAATCTCTTAGCTCTGCCATATGTTAACATAAGTGTGGGAAGATGACAAAACAACAAGAAGTGAAAGGAAAAACTAATGAACTGAAATGAGAATGAAATTCAGGGGGTTTTCCCTATGTCCCTATGTAAATTGCCTTTATATTCTTATGCGTTCAAAATGTTTACTCATGTTAATGCGCTACAACTGCACCGTCCCCAGTCTGATGTAATCTAATGCATCTTGCTAAAGATTTACAGATAATAATAGATTTTATTTTATTTTAAATTTGAGTGGCTTTCAGGACACTGAGGCGATTCAGAACATAAAAAAGATACAACAACAATGAAATATATATAAATAAAAGTATTATACACACACACACACATATGTATACAGTATATATACATATAATAAAACACTAAATACATGGTTTACATTTCACAATGGACCAGGAAAGGCCAATCTAAACAAGTGAGTTTCCAGTTGTGACTCAAGCAGAACAGATGTGTTCAAGAGAACAGTCTGTGGGAGAGTATTTCAGAGGTGAAGGTCAGCTACAATGCTGCGCAGTCTGGAGGGGGGGGGTGTGGGGGAGATGGATATCAGAGGAATGTTTAAAGGGATGGAGAAGATTAGATAGGTATGACGGCGCTAAACCGTGGAGAGATTTGTAGACGAGGTAAAGTCATTTAAAATGCATTTAACTGGCAATGGAATTTCTGAAGGGAGGGGGTGACGTGAAGTATATTTAACCCCCAAGTGGGTACACCGGGGAGAGGAGCATGAGAATAATCGAGCCGAGATGTAATTAAGCAGTGTGGAAGCTTACTGTGGTGAGTGTGGCGTTGCTTTTTAGGATCAACTGTGGTGTAAGTGGAAGGCTCAGTGGTGGGTGCGCTTGATGTTGTCCGGTTCGTTGCTTCAGTCTCTGTCAGAAAAGTTACTTTATAAGAAATGAAAGAAGGATTAATACCATTTTACATTTTACATTTGCAGATGAAGGCCAACTTCAGTTGCGAAGAAAAAATTATGATATGATATTCCCAGTGTCATCCAGGTTTTAGTTCCGTTTTGGCACTTGAGGTCCATTTTACCTTTTTTTGGGATTTGCCAATCTAATCATCTGACTGATGCAGCGACAGTACTATGGAGGCTAATTGGGAAAATCATTATAGTATGCGTGATAATAAGAGCTTCACCCTGTGAGGGAGACGAATGCTCAGCATCCGAGGTCCGCTCTGCGGTGCTCGTTTCTGGAGCCTGGGTGGGAGCTGAGGTGCTTCCACTCTGTGTCGTCTGGCGGCTGGTGGGAGCTGGTGCTGAGGAGAAATCAAAAATCACATCTCTTGATACTGAGAGCACGACTGTGTTTCCTGCCGCTAATACTTCTGCTACTAATGCTATCTGTATTACTACAGTGTTGCTTCTGCTACCATCACCACTGTTTGTAAAACCACTGCTTAGTAAAAAAAAAAAAAAAAAAAAAAAAAAAGAAAAGAAGAAAAAACTCAGAAATGTAAAATGACATATACTGTATGTCCCCGATATCATGAGTGACGTTGCCATATATGTCACCTATAAGGAGGGATTTATTATTATCACATCCTCTGAAAATATGAAGATATAAGTTTATGACATTAAAAGCCCAAAGTAAAATTTGTTTCATGTTGTGACCATAGATGTTAACAGTATATATTTAATTTGTATGTAAGTTTATTAAAAGAACATACATATAAAATGTTTTATATGTTTATAAATGTTTTTCTTATTCATTTCTCATTCATTTTAAACATGTTTATGTTCCCATTCTGGGAAAATGGCCTCAGACTTTTGGAACCAACTGTATGTAACATCAACATATACTGACAGGCTTTGGGATGGATGAATATTTATGTAACATTTATAACACTACAAAATAAAAATACATATATAAATATAGATATTTGCATGGGCTAGACATATATGTCAATATATGAAACTGTTCTAATAACAATAATAATAATGTAGGTTTTTACACACGTATTTTTATTTTATATTTACATATGTGGCATATATGTACATTTAAAATATATACATATATTACATTTGGGGTGATATAACACACTACAGAACTAATACACATTACTAATAAAGGTTGAAAAAAAAACTAGGTTCAATGTTAACTTATAGCTGCGGTTGTTACTTCTTCTAATAGTATTAGTGCTAAGAAGTGGTGGTGGTACTACAAGCACAAATCCTGCTGCTAATTCTACAGCTGTTAAAGCTGAATGCATGACTATACTGCTACTGTTGATATTAGCTCTACTACTAATACAACCACTACTGGCACCAGGGGTGGATGGAAACAGACCTTTTTCATATGAACACCTATAAACCGGACTTTTAAAAAAAAAAAAAAAGATTAAGTGCAAATATCTGTAGCTGCTCAACGCTCCACCATGCTCACCACCTAGCTGCTAAATCTGGAAGCATTTCACTGAAAATCTGCATTAGTTCTTATCATTGTTATCATATCAGTTATCTGTTATCATATCAGTATTTTTTTTTTCATCTCCAAAATTCAAGCAAAGGCAGAACTCACTGATGGCGGAGGTAATGTGGACGTCCCGGAGAATGTCGGTGCGACTCGCTGCAAAATCAGACCATCATTAAATCACAATTAATCATGAATGTAAAGAAACTATTGTGGAGGTTTTGTTTAGCTTTATGCAAGAAGAATCTAAATCAAGTGTGTGTTTACACGCCTGCTGTTCACAAACACCGCAGGGTTGACTAAACCTACTTTGAGAAGCAGCGCTTCTGCCCGTTTGTGATGACTGCCCTTACCTCGCATCACACAGTCGAAAGTATGACTAACAATATTTTTCCCATGAATTCACAGACTCACTTGTTCCTTTGCTCTGCGGTGGTTGTGTTGTGCGTCTCAATGGATCAGCTGAAACAAAGTAAAAACCGAAGTTAGTTTATTTAACATCTACAACCAGAAACTATGAATGAACAAAAAATAAACTACTTGCGGCTTGCAGAGCCAAGTATCAGTCAAGCACCAAATGCTCTGGATGCTATATTTTCCGTGATACAACTGTTGTTTCCTGGTGACCGCCCACAGCCCCAGTTTGTAACACAGGCTTTCTGTTATGAATCTGCGTATAAGCTGATGCTGCGATTAACCTTCTCTCTCTCAGCCGCTCAACAAACACTCGTCTTATTGTACATACACCACGTGCTGCATTTCACTGCCCACCTTCTAAATATCCTCAGATATCGGCTTTTATAATGAACTAAATCATTATACATGCAAGTATCTCGGCGAGATCCCCAAACATTAGGGTATTTATTCTAATTTCATTCATAAAACATACTCAGAATCTCTGACATTGCATAAAATGAAATCTGTCCTGTCATCAAACTGCGCCTGTGCACTTGTTGTTATCGTTTTATTATGTGACCTGGTGCCGCTGTGGATTTCTGGAAACCACTTTCAGAGATGACTCATTCATCATTTGAAATTCCTCAAAAGATAACAAGCGTGTGATTGTATGGAAGAGCAGTGTTTCTAAAGATGGCTGGTCTCTAATCAGTTGCGGTGGCTGTACACGCCCAGGTATGTGGAGCTGGAGCTATGTGGAGGGGGCCCCATGGGCCCTGTCGACGTCCTTCCTGCTGGTGCTGCAGGATCTCAGCATTTCTCATAAAGCTCCTTTCTGATTTTAATGTGGTTCATGTCATTAAACTTGACGGCTGTCCACTGTCCACCCCTGATAATGGGCGTTACACAGCAGAACTACGGCGCATCTGGGACAATGGTTTGAGGCAGTGGCACATGCATTTGGCAGTACTTGCTGGCCTCAGAGTACAATTTCAAATAATAATAATAAAAACTCTATTTGTGTAGCACTTTTTGTAAAAAAAAAAAAAGTTACAAATTGCTTTACAAAATGGTCTACATATGGTCTCTCTCCATGAGCCGCAGCCCTGTTCCCATGCACACATTTGTTGTTTTTGGAGTAAACACTGGTCTGACTAGCTCAAGTGGGACACTCTTAAAAAAAACATGGTGTCAGCTCACACTCCTGGATGAAACACTGCCCCTGGCTCTTTGCAATCCTGGGTAGGAAGATCATCTTGAGCCCTAAACTCCATCCTAGTATCTGAGACCTATGGGTCATACTACTTCACTCAAGGAGCTGTTTTCTCTGTAAATTCAGGTTGGATTTTATGAGTATGTTTTTTTTAAATGTTAAGACAAAGAACAATAAATCTCTCTCTCTCATCTCGACTACTGCAATGTTCTTCTGACAGGCACTGCCTTCACACACAGTGAAACCCTCACAGATGGTCCAGAAAGCAGCGGCGCGTCTGGTCTTTGATCAGCCTAAAAAGGACACATTTCACTCCATTACACATCGACCTCCGCTGTCAACGACATGGCCGCCTGAATCAAACTCAAGTCACTAATGCTGCCTTCAGAGTGACTTCTGGGTCTGCTCCATGAACCTGAACTCAATCACACAGCCTTACGCTCCTTCTTTTCCACTGCGTTCCTTTAAAGGAATGTGGTCTGACATCACCATCCCTGCACACAAGACGGTCTCAGTCCAGACTGTTCTGGTCTGTGGTTCTCTGATGGTGGAACAAGCTACTGAATGCTTTCAGAGCAGGAGCGTCCCTCTCTATCTTCAAGACTCTCTTGAAGCCTCATCTCTTCAGCGAGCACCTCTTCCCCTAACACCTCTAACACGTCTAAGTAGCACTTTCTATGAACTTTCAGTTACCTGATCTCTTTGCACTTATTGAATCGTTGCTGTTAGGGCTGCATGATATGCAAAAAAAATCACACTGCAATTATTTTGGCTGATAATGCGATTTCATTTGGAAGGATCATTTTTTGCATTTTATTTTTTACTGAAAAAAAAATTTAAATTATGACGGTGTGATTTTTGTTGGGTCTTATACCAAACAATCATGTTCCTTTACCTCTGGAGAATATGATTTTCAGGCCGGGGCACCTCTGTAGCACCAAAACTCTTATGGTGATAACAATGCAGTGTAAGTGGCTTTGGATAAAAGTGTCTGCCAGATGAGTAAATGTAAATATAAATGAAAATCTTACGTATACAGTTGAGGGAGGCTTTGGTCCAGTATGGAGCACCGTTATTTTGCTTGCATTTGATGAGGTTTGAGGTTCCCACTTTCCTCACATAACTGTCGACACAAATGTAGCGAAAAGTGTTGTAACACGTCTCTGGTGGAGGTTTAGTTAGAGGCAGGTGAGGAATATCTGAACATGGACAACTGTCTGGAAAGAAAAAACATCATGTGACAAAGATGGAAAAATAATTGAAATGGTTTATCTTTTTTTTTCTTTTTTTTTAAATCTTTCACCTGATGATAAAACCATAATGTTTTGTAGTGCATCAATAACATTAAAATGTGTGAATGAAAAAAGAAAGAGAAGAGTTTAGACTCAAAATTCATGAAGCAGAAATGAATCTGAAAGTAAAATATCTATTTATGTACAAATAGATATTTTACTTTCATTATTCGCATTATTTCCTGTCAAAATACAATACTTACTCCAGATCAGATCAAAGTGGCCTGACTGTAACTTCCTTTACCCTCTTTCCAATAATTTGTCTTAATTCAAATTTGTGATTTTTATATATGTACACATTTATATTTCACTTTGTTATTATGTTTAGTTATTGTTGTACTGTTTGAACTTGTATTTTATTTTTTGTGTTTTTGAAGTAAAATTGTAAAAAAAAAAAAAAAAAAACACAAATAAGACATAGACTAATAACCTATTAGAAAATCTAGCTCAGTTAGTCATTGTGGTTTGTTTGATTGTAAACTGGATTGCATCACTACAGATATGTTAGGCCTACATAATTCCTCTCAGGCGGTAGTGTGAGAAGCACTTCCTATCCACTTCTTTACCTGATCTCTTTGCACTTATTAAATGGATACAGTACTTTGCACTTACACCAAGGTCTCCTACTGCACCGAAGCTTTAGTGATGTCCCTCACTTGTAAGTCGTTTTGGATAAAAGCGTCTGACACATAAGTAAATGTAATGTAAATGCAAATGCGAATAAGAAAGTTAAAAACAAATAAATAAAAATATAAAAATGAAAGAAAAAAAAAAAAAGAAAAAAAAACGTCCTTTCAGTGGCCGGTGTTGGACCAATAAGTAAGAGACAGCAAAAACCTGGACTGAAAGCGAAATGTTTTGAAGGTAGTTCTGAACGAGATCTGATGATAACAAAATTGGCAGAGAGCACGTCGCACTTACCTCCGTTGGAGCAGCATGCGGCTCCGAGCAGACAGAGCATCATAGCGCAGACAGAGAAGGAGAGTGAACCCTGATCCATCGGACGACTCTGTGCAGATCTATAACATGTTCACCAGGGAAACTGAGCTCGGTTAAGACCATCCTCACTGCAAGACGTCCAGCTATCAACTTCTGCTCTTCTTGTACTGCTGTCACTCAACTTTCGATTTCGTTCTTCTTCTTCTTTCCGGTTGATCTCACACCATTTAAGGCGACGCTGTCTCCCCCTGGTGTAGGCGTAGTAACGTCGTTGTTACTATACCTGCAGTATATCTACTTTCCCTCTGCTGTCTGCGCTCTTGCTGCCATTGATGGTTGAGTCGATGGTTGAGATGACTCTCTCCATCCTGCCGCACCTACCATTTCCCACACGCGCTCTATATGTCATATCCCTCTGTTACCAAAAACTTATCAGCCCAAGCCTGCACCTCATCCAAGGCCCTCTGAATCTGCTTCATCAAATACTAATACTGCTAATTAAAATAATAATAATAATAATAATAATCATCATCATCATCATCATCATCATCATCATCATCATCATCATCATCATAATCATAATAGTAATAATAATCTTTATTGTCCACAAATGTGAACATTTGCGTTTGGCTTCACAGGCTGGTTGGTTAAAACACATCATTGTAACTCACAATCAATAAAGACAATAATAAGATTAGCACAACATTGTAATCAGTGTCACTGGAGAAACTCAATACTGAATGAATGGGCAACTAATAACTTCACCTCCATATTTTGGAATTTAAATGATAAAACAACCATTTAATCTTCACTGATCCAATCACTGTCATCAGTGTTTATTACAAGTTTCTGTCCTTTATGCCCAAGCTTTTTTTGTTCCTCAGCTGTTGTCTACCCACATCACCAGTGCACGCCCCGCAGCAACCTCAGCTGATACAAAGGTTAAATCTATTTTAGTAATTCCATCTAAGTTGAATTACCATAGCTAGATAGACAGATAGATAGATAGATAGATAGATAGATAGATAGATAGATAGATAGATAGATAGATAGATAGATAGATAGATGCTTTATTTATCCCCTAGGGGAAATTCAAACTGGAGGCAAGGGTTGTAAAAATGTATCACAGTCAGGCCTTCTATACAAACCATGCACATCCCCCATACAGAAATGTAACATATGACATATATGTCCCTATCAAGAGTGATGTTACCATATATGTCACCTAGAAGGGGATGTATTATCATCACATATATACACCCTCTGGATATAAGAAGATATAAGTTTATAATATATATGAAACACCCATATTGCAAAATTTATAAAATTTTTATTTTTACAATATTCAAAATATCTACTGTATATGCTGTATGGTATGTTATATTCAGTTTATATATGCAAGTTTATATTAAAAAATGTATATTCTATATATTGTATATTGTCTGTTTTCCCATTCTGGAAAAGTCGCCTCAGACTCTGGAATGGATGTATATTTACATAAATATAAGCATACATACATAAACATACATAATTGTATGGGATAGACATATATGTCAATACATGAAATTGTTACAATTTTAATAGAGTTTAATATAATATAATTTTTACGTATGTTTTTATTTTATATACTGTATATATTTCAAATATGGAAATTCAATAGGCCCCCTATATGCACATATATTAGATTTGTGTATGAGCCTCCCAACAAGTATCTTTCCATTACCAACCAACCCTGTTAATACAACATTCAGAGTTGGTTTCAGCCATGTGTTATTCTTTGGTGGTATCCCATGGATGTATCAGTTATCCATAATTCAACTCTTGCCCAAACCCTGGACTGGAATTGCGGCTCACTGCTGCCCCTCATAGTTGGGATTAGATTGCAGTTCAGGGTGAACTTTCAGAGCCAAGTCATGGATGTATGAACCAGGCAGAAGGCTCCAATACATGGTTCTGAGTATTTTTATACACAGTCTATGGTATTTATCAGTGTAATGGGTGGATTATGGTATATGCCGTCTCCAGACGCTATGTTTGTAGTTGTGCAACAAAACTACACTCACACTGGACTACATTTCTATATTTTCCCATTTTATTAATTTTCTATACATGTCATCTTATATGGCAGCACAAACTGTCATTAAGAAGCAGTTCTTTATTCAAAATACATCTAGGTGTCATAGAGTGTGAGGTAGAGTGGTGACGATGGATTCATCCGGCCGCTAGGTGGCGGGAGAGAGGAACATGCCGGCTAATGTCGTTGACTGTCGCGCTTAGTTTTTTGTTGTTGTGCCGCTGCCTCTGTCACGTTCAACGAGGAGCGACACCAAATGCGCAGTTAAACCTTTTAATATTACACATATTTATTAATGTCCGGATATTTCTAACACTGGTAGGTTGAAAACAAGCAAAACTCTAACCTCGGTGTTGTAGATAATTCGTTTAGGAGCAGATAGTTAGTGCTAAGTAGCTATGCTAGCATTAGCCAACGTTAGCAAAGGCTTGGACAGTCATTAATAGACATTACCCGGCCTGCTTGGTTTTTAGTAAGTTTAAGGTGTAAACATGTCGTTGCCTTTAATTAGTAAACAGCTGTGTTACAAAATGCGAACCTGTGAACCTGGGCTGCTGCTCAATTTCCATCCACGTATTGCAGAACAAAATTATGCTTCTGAAGCAGGTATACATTAAATGAAATGAAACCTGTGTGTGTATATACATGTGTGTTTAGAGGTAGGTAGGTAACAGGGGCACGGACGGGCAGCAATGTCGCTGTATGATGACCTCGGTGTGGCCGCCAGTGACACCAAGACCGAAGGATGGTCCAAGAACTTCAAGCTGCTGCAGTCCCAGCTGAAGGTGAAGAAGGCGGCTCTGACCCAGGCTAAGGTGAGCACACGTTACGGTATTACAGTATTGATACTGGTGATGATAGGAGACTGCATGGATAGCAGTGGATGCACAGGATTTGCATTTGTACTCTACTCTGACATTTAAATGTGTTCAGAATGCTACACAACAAGAACACAAACATAAATGTGCACATATTCAATAAATTTGTGTTTGTAGACCCAGCGGATGAAGCAGACCACTGTCTTGGCTCCTGTCATTGATCTAAAGAGAGGAAGCTCCAGTGATGAGCGTCAGATCATAGACACTCCTCCACATGCTGCCGCTGGAATCAAGGTCAGTGTTAAGCAGTGAACCTGGTGTGAGGTTGTGATGCAGCTGCACAAACCTGTTTAACCTTTTCTCTGCTAAAATAAAGGTAAATACAAACGCATCCTGTGTGTGTTTGCACTTGCTTCAGGATGCTGTGCCCAGTGGTTTCTCCTCTGGCGATGTCCTGATCCCGTTGGCAGATGAGTATGACCCGATGTTTCCCAACGACTATGAGAAGGTGGTGAAGCGACACCGGGAAGAACGACAGCGACAAAGGGAGCAGGAGCGGCAGAAGGAAATTGAGGAGAGAGAAAAGTACTGTCATGCTTGTTGAACTTGCTCAAACAGCGATTAAAAGCAGCAGCACTGATTAAACAAGAGAATATAATGTTGGAGGCATAAGAGACAAAGTTCTGCTGATTAAATGCTGGAATCGGTCTACCCATCCAGCTTAAGAATGATAGTTAATCAGTTTGTCTTTTCCTAGTTATTGTTATTTGGGATACTTGTGTATCTCGGTGCATCTGTAATGCAGAAAATGCTTTAGGATGTTATTTGCAACGTGATAGTAATTTGTATGAAACAAAAGAATCTCAGGGCTCCAGTCTGAATCTGAAACCTGGTGTATTGCAGGAAGAGGAAAGACAGGCACGATGGTGGAGCTCCAAGCGGTTTCTCTCGTTTCCCGGCAGCAGAGGGCGACTCAGATGAGGATGAGGAGTACGAGAAAGAGCGGAGGAAACGAAGTGTGTATTTCCCACTGCTCAATTCAAAGTTATTATTATTATTATTATTATTATTATTATTATATTCAGAGTACTAATAACAGTGAATGACAGTGAATGTAATTGGGATGTCTTGACCTTTATTACATAATGAATAAAACAAGTTTTTAAGTTAAAAGTCAAAACAGAGCATTAGAAAATGGATCTGAAGTCAAGCAATAATAGAAACTCATGCTATGGTCTGAAGGCTGTTCATGTCCAGATCATTAGTCTTCTCTTTTATGAACTAGATCATTTTTTAGTTTTTCCCCTCAAACACAGGTTCTGTGTTCATTTCTCACGAATTATATGTGTGACGTTTTTCTGCAATCTTTATGTCTCTGTTGTCATTTCGAGTGAACTGTGGCCAATAAGAGGGCGAGATAGATCAACTGCATGAGCGTGATATTTACTGCGGCTTTAAAGGGAAACAAAAATACATTGACAATGATACAATTGTTTACAACCAAAACAACAGCTAGGTTTCTCTGTCTGTCTGTCTGTCTGTCTCTCTCTCTCTCTCACTCTCTCTCAGGTATGGGTGGAGCAGCCATTGCTCCTCCCTCATCACTTGTGGACAGAGATGGTAGGTGTGATGATGATCCATCAGGTGAGATTGTATTTTGTCAATTTTTAACATCAACATAATTAATACAGAGTAATTTCAGCAGAACCCCTGTCTGAGTAACATTAAACTCCATTTAAGGAGAAAGAAAGAAACAGCATGATGCATGTTAGGATTTGGTTAGGTGGTGGAAAATGTTACAAAATATTTACTTATTTACTTATATGTATAAAGAGTTATCTATCTGAAGTATGCATTTACCTCAAATTTCAGTGCAGCTCTACATGTCTGCAATGGTTGTGTTGTTGTGTGTGTTCAGGCTCGTCTTCATACTCCTACGAGGATGAGAGTCGTCCTCCCAGAGGCTCGAAGGCCGCCATCCCTCCACCTATGTATGAGGACTCAGACCGGCCGCGTTCGCCACCTGGACCTACCAGTTCCTTCTTGGCCAACATGGGGTAGGTGGGACACACACACACACACACACACACACACACACACACACAAAGCCACAAAGATACACAGCATGCAGACATCTCACCTCTTTACGTCTTGAACGCCATACATTTCTATTGGAATGAAAAAGATGACGTGTATTATTAATCTAGTTTGAGCTTATTAGCTACTAGAGATGAACCGATTGATTAATCAATTAGTTAATTAACAGAAAAATAATCAAATTAGGATAACAATAATAAAGTAATTGTAACTATTTTGATAATCATTTAATAATTTAAGTCATTCTTTGTGACAAACAAGCATCTAATTCAATCTTTTCTTTGTTATAATGTCACAGTACATTGACAATCGTTGGGTTTTAGTTGCAGAGTTCTATCATTATAAGGGGATAACTTAAATTTAAATGCTCACATTTTACTGAATCTTCTGCTTATTCCCACAGAGGTACGGTGGCCCATAAGATCATGCAGAAGTATGGCTTCAAAGAAGGCCAGGGCCTGGGGAAACACGAGCAGGGCCTCAGCACGGCGCTGTCCGTGGAGAAGACCAGCAAGAGAGGGGGGAAGATCATAATAGGTGACGCTGCAGAAAAACGTAAG
Organism: Seriola dumerili; assembly: GCF_002260705.1. Lineage (NCBI taxonomy): Eukaryota > Metazoa > Chordata > Actinopteri > Carangiformes > Carangidae > Seriola > Seriola dumerili. The sequence continues at coordinate 15,594,320 of NW_019174393.1, forward strand.
GATGCAGTATTATATATATTAATAATCTCGTGTCGTAATTAATGCAACATATAACACACTCTGTTTTTCATGGTCGACTTTGTCCCCTTTTCAATTTGCTTGCTTTCAAGTCTTGTTTACCTGTCGACAGCATGACAGGTGACCTTAGCTTGTGTCATCTCAAGTGTTATGTTTTAGTTGTGACAAATGCATTTGATCTTTTCATGTGTATTTTTGCTCTACACTCATCATTGACCGTCAGTGTCATTTTATCATCACTCAGCTGATTTACTGTGACCTTGTGTGCACATTTTTCTACTTTTTTCATTTTGTGTACACGTGTGTGTGTGTGTGTGCGCGGGTGTTGGTGTGTTTGTGTGTGTGACTGAGCAGCAGGGTCCAGCCTGTCAGGTGTTGCTGAGACTTCAGGCGGAGGCTCTGCAGGTTGGCCTCCACTCCATTTTTCTCTTTCCCACATGCAGTGTGCTGTCCCACTTATCTTTTATTCTAGAAGTGTGTGTGTGTGTGTCTGTTTCTGTGTCTGTATGTGTGTGTTTGCTTGCATGTTTTTTTATCCATGTGTGTGTTTGTTTGTTGTCACTCCCAGTAACCAGATTGAAAGCAGTGATGCTGTATGTCTGTTAAAAGCTGAGTCGTTCCCAAACGTTGCAACAGAGGCGTTGTGTTTTAAGAGCTGCTGTGGCAACGATTAGAAGAGTTTTGCATGGTTTTCTGCTGATTGTGTGTTAGTAGTTTACACACTTTTCTTTATAATTCTGCAGTCTGCACTCATTTTGGTCTACTTTGAATGTGGTCTTTGTTTACCACATGACAGGGCTTGTTAGCGTGCAAGTCTCCCTTATTTTCCCTCCTTAACAGCTCTGCTTCTGATTCAGACCTGCCTGTGTGTGCACTTTGAATTATTTATTTTTCTTTTAAAAGAATAGCCCAAGATTTTGGGAAATAAACTAGTTCTCTTTCAGGGGGAGAGTTAGATGAGAACATTAATAACACCCTCATATCTTAGAGTAATTGCAATAGGCCATTTAGCTCAGCTTAGTATAAAGACTGGAAACAAATAACATCTTAATTAGCAAGTTCTCGAGGTGCAGGTAGGTGGATTTTGTTGCCTGTAGACAGAGACAGGCTAGCTGTTTCCCCCTGTTTCCAATCTTTAAGCTAAGCTAACTAGCTGCTGACTGTAGCATGAGAGAGCAATTAATCTTCTCATGTCGCTCAGCCAGAAAGCGAATAAAGTGTATTTCTCAAACTGTCAAACCTTTGTTTCAAAAAGTATAATCCACACTTTACCAGCTTCTCTGCCTGTGATATATGATTGAATGATTTTACATTCATAATGCAGAGTGAAGTTTTTCCTTTGCAGTGACAGGTTTTGGACATTAGATGTCATGCTTGAACGTCAGACTCATCACTGCTTTATTTTCAGCAGAACTGTTGTGAGTCATGTTATCAGTCCTGCATACAGGACAGAATGAGAGAGTACAGTCGCTCTCAGACATTTTTCCATCTTGTTTTCACATTAGTAATGACACCTTGTGCCCCCTGATTACCAGTCTGATTACTGACAGTATATCTGTCTTAATGTGTGAGTGTAGCCAGAGACTGAAAAGTCTAGATACAGTATGCTGTGTATGTACAGTGTAGATATGTGTATACCTTTATATGTCAGAGGTTGTGCTCCTCTGCTGCGTTGTCAGTTTTCCAGGAATACTAACTAACAATGGAAGAAATGCACTTGTGACCCATTTAGACTAGTTTCTCAACAGTGTGTGTAAACCAATAAAAACACTAACATGACAGATCTTATCTCAGCAAACACAGAGCAGTATTTCTCAACAGCATTCGAAGAAATGATGAGGAATTGTTTCATTTATCACACCTACTGAGTCAAGTTCAACATGATACAGTTTGTTATGACACAACTTCAGTTGCTCCATCCTGCTCACATGCAGCCTGTGAAGAAAGAGAAACATTAACCATGTGTCTCTTTCCATCCAACTAGCCGACTCCTCCAAGAAGACCGAGACAAATCCGCTCACAGAGATCCTCAAAAACCCAACCAAGGTGGTCCTGCTGAGGGTACGTGTGTGTGTGTGTGTGTGTGTGTGTGTGTGTGTGTGTGTGTGTGTGTGTGTGTGTGTGTGTGTGTTGCGTGCGTGCGTGCGTGCGTGCGTGCGTGCGTGCGTGCGTGCGTGCGTGCGTGCGTGCATGCGTGTGTGTGTGCGGCATGCGGTGTGCGTGCATGCGTGTGTGTGTGCGTGTGTGTGTGCGTGTGTGTGTGCGTGTGTGTGCGTGTGTGTGCGGTGTGTGTGCGTGTGTGATTGTGCGTGTGTTGTTGTGTGTGTGTGTGTGTGTGTGTGTGTGTGTGTGTGTGTGTGTGTGTGTGTGTGTGTGTGAATTATGTTTTTGGGAAAAGGTTGGAGAGAGGTCAGAGTTTTTTTACAGTGCAAATTCAGACTGATGCAACAAAGTCAGGTCACTCATAGTTTAATGTATAAATCTTTAATATTAAACACTTTCTGAAAATAAGTCACAATCCCTTCAAAGCAAACAGATGAAAATAGACTGAGATATTCATTCACTAAAAGCTTTTGATAATTTATATTGTTTTTTTAGAAAAGTTCATTGTGATTATATGGTGTGTGTGTGTGTGTGTGTGTGTGTGTGTGTGTGTGTGTGTGTGTGTGTGTGTGTGTGTGTGTTCAACATTTTAACTCAGGAAATAATGGTGAAAATATACAAGTCATTGTAAAGTGTGAAAACAATCAGAAGTCAGAAAATGGAGACAGTAGAAAACCCTGTAGATGAAAGCAGAGAAATTTTCAGTTTATTAAATTACAAAACTACAACAAATTATTATAAAAATCACATTTCATTATCTTCCATAGCCTTATGTTTATGTGTTTGTCCTTTAGAACATGGTGGGCCGGGGAGAGGTGGATGAAGACCTGGAGGGAGAGACGAAGGAAGAGTGCGAGAAATACGGCAAAGTGGTTAAATGTGTTATTTTTGAGGTGAGAGAAGTGACTCACAGAGCTCGACTCGATAAAGCGAAAGTTATCAGACGGGACAATCACAAAAACACACTTTTCCCTCTCAGATCGCAGATGTTCCAGATGATGAAGCTGTCAGGATATTTCTGGAGTTTGAGAGGGTGGAGTCAGCCATCAAAGGTCAGTGTTGTTTTGTTGTCTTGTTGTTTTGTTGTACGACCCCCGAGTGAAGCCTGAACACATCAGAAGAAATAATTATAATTGACACAGGTGTTTTGACACTGAAGACTTGAAAGTAACAAGGCAGCAGATTTGACTGTTGAAGAACTTGAGCCTACTGTACTTGTGTTTCCAGTGGCACACGGTCACTGAAAATGGTCAACTTGCAAATCATTGCAGTCATTTTGAAAATGTGAGCAGTTGTGTCGTGGTTTGGAGCTCACTTTTATGTAATTGCATCACTTTCTTCCATCATTGTATAACTGCTCCAATAATATGGGTGAAACTGTGTCCCATTCTAAATGGGTCGGCCCAGATCAGAAACAAGGTGAGACTCGTCTCCCTCCGGTGTTACATCACTTGTGGCCCAGCAACCCAGCCGTCTCCCTGCGGCACCAGCAGAACCGCGCTTACATCACAGCTCCAAGAAAGCGGGACAAACGCTCAAAGAACGACACTGAACGCCGCAGTCGTAATGTTTGATACTGAAGTGTCACACTGTTTCTATACAGGATGATGATGAAACATTTTATTGCTCCCAGAGGGGAGCCCTTGCGTTCCACTATTGCCATTACGTGCCTTTCCTCCATATGGAAGCCAGAGGTCAGGTGCGCGTAGTAACAGGTTAGAGATGACCTCTGTCTTCAGCGTCTCGCTCAAAGATCAACTGACAACACAAGTGCTCAGTCCCAGTGAGCCTGGTTTCTTTCTGTTACTGAAAGGTAGATAATAATTAATTAGTTCATTTCATTTCACATTTTCATGGTTTTTTTTTATAACATCTCACCATTAACCTCTTTAAAATTAGTCCTGTAATGGTGGCAAATGAGGTTTATTTTATTTGGTCTAGAGTCATGCTAGCTGCTGTTTGAGCTAAATGCTAACACACACGGTGACAATGCTAATAGGCTGGAGTTTTGCAGGTAAAATACTGCTTCACCATCTTAGTTGAGTGTGTTAGCTGGCTGTGATTTAATAATTAGAACTAAACACAAGCTGGAGCTGGTAGGCATTTCTTCAGTTTTGCAGGTGTTATTACCGGAAAATAATGGACTGATGGTGGCAAGTTATTAGAATTTATCCTGGAACATCCATGTTCACCCCCAACAACAGGCGCACAGAGAAGCAGGGCTGGGTTTTGCCACTGATTTTCCCATATCAATTCAGTTCTGATTCAGATGGTCCCAATGCCATGAGATCCCTGATTCAGTTAGAGATATTTCAGTTGCCGTGCCAGTTTTGCTTGCTGTGGCTCAGGAGGTAAAGTGGGTTGTCCACTAATCAGAGCGTCAGTGGTTTGATCCCCGGCTCCTCCAGTCCACATGTGGAAGTATCCTTGGGCAAGATACTGAAAAATCCAAAATTGCCTCTGATGGCTGTTCCATTAGTGTATGCGTATGAATGTGAGTGAATGGGTGAATGTGGAAAGTATTGTAAAGTGCTTTGAGTGGTCGATACGACTAGAAAAGCTCTATATAAGTACAGTCCATTTACCATTTATTTACCATTTAGACATGAGAGATCTCATGGAGCTACTGCTGTAAATTGTTCCTCTAACCTGGTGCATTATTGAAAATATTAATGTTCACATTACGAATGGACCCAAAGCAGCTAAATAACACGACCAACAGTTTAAACACACATTTCAAGAAATAATAGATAGATAGGTGCAGTGGTAAGCGCTGTCGCCTCACAGCAAGAAGGTTCCGGGTTCGAGGCCCGGCTCGGACGCGGGGTCTTTCTGTGTGGAGTTTGCATGTTCTCCCCGTGCCTGTGTGGGTTCTCTCCGGGTACTCCGGCTTCCTCCCACAGTCCAAAGACATGCAAATGGGGACTAGGCTAATTGGTTACTCCAAATTGACCATAGGTATGAATGTGAGAGTGAATGGTTGTTTGTCTCTGTGTGCCCTGCGATGGACTGGCGACCTGTCCAGGGTGTACTCCGCCTCTCGCCCGAAAGGATGCTGGGATAGGCTCCAGCCCCCCCGCGACCCTACTAGAGGATAAGCGGTAGAAAATGGATGGAATAGATAGATAAGTAATGTGTGTTGCTAATGTACCCTGGTGCGTCGGCTACAGTGTGAAGCAACAGGTACACACAGCTTCTCCTTGCACATCTTGCATGTAGCTTTGCTTTTGTCCAGCTCTTTGCTGTCTTCACAGTTTTTGAATCTGAAATGCAAACCACACATCTGTCTTTAGATCAGTGCCTTTAGTGGAGCTGCGTCTGCCATGTTTACGCGAGACTAATGCGGTTACAGCCTCACACATCCACAGGAGACTGTAAAAGGCTTAATTAAAAGATCGGCCTCAGGATTTTATGAATTTGTATTGGATCATTCAAATGAAGCTAGATTTGAATCAGAGAATAGATTTTTTTTCAACCTAGCCCTAACAGAGAGGGTCAATAGAAACCATCCTGCAACAAATACATGGGATTTGTCCCAGTAGGCATGATGGTGCCAGTCTGACTGTGCATTATCCCTGAATGCCACAAAGAAAGTATCTGTGTTTGGCTAGCTAGCCAAGGTTGCTTGGTAACGTTAGCTTGTGTGTGTTGAACATCACTCTACGCACAATGAGGGCAAAGAACAGTGATCTCAGACCTGCTGTTTTTACTATAGTGCATTCACAGTTTTCCAACCATTACATTTGTCTCCTACGAGCCTCCTCACTGTAACTATAGTTTATACAACATCTTAAGAAAACATGTAAAAAATGTCCCAGATGCTAAGGCCCGCCTGACTTGCAGTTGTTTAATTACTACAACAGAACACACTTTGTTTTTACATCCAGTGTCGGCACAATGGAGCTGATGTGCTCACATATGAATGAAGGGACTGCATGACAATGTGCTGTCTGATGCAATCTTAAGTGTTCTTCTAGGACAATGGATTGGACCCATTACTGGGTTGGGACACACAGAAACAACATGAGGTTGTTCATTTCACTGATAAAGTTGTCACTCAGACAGGACAGAGTGTGCACAGTGTATCTCGGTTGTCCTTTTTAAAGGAAGGTTGCCGTGGTGTCTCTACAGGACAGCGTTCACTGTATGATGATGCTGTAAACAGGCAACGTTCCTGGAAAGCCATGCTGATGTGATATTTTTCCTTTTACTAAGAATGGGTCAAGAGTGAGAGCCAAAGCAAAGCTGTTTTTCTCTGTTGGCCTATCACTTTCACTTCTGGTTAACTGTTGTTGCATCATTCAGCTGGTATTCACAGCAGTTTATTCCACACAAGTAAAATCACTTCTATTTACAAGAGCAGAGGTTACAGAGATGTTCCAGAGAAAAATCCACCATAAAATAACTATATAATAATCCTGGCCTCGTGTAGTTTGGTGGAAACACACTGTTCTGGGTCTTACACCCTCCTTTGAACACATACATGTCAAAGCCCCTCAGCAGGAGCTTGTCCAAAGGCATTCTGGGACACAGAGGAGTATCTGAATTGGCATTTTGGGGTTTCTGTAATAAATCCTGTTAAAAGAGTTATCTATGTAGTCGGTACAGTCTGACTTTAACTGTCTCTCTCTCCTCTGCAGCCGTGGTGGATCTGAACGGACGTTATTTCGGCGGGCGGGTCGTCAAGGCCTGCTTCTACAATCTAGACAAGTTTCGGGTTTTGGATCTGGGTGAACAGGTCTGATGTCTCCCTGGGAAGCTACACCAACAGACTCAATGAACACACATCGTCTCCCTAACTTGTACATAAACCTTTTTTTTTTATATTCTCTGAACAGCAGCGAAGTGTCTGAATATAGAGATGACGAGTCCAACTTGTAGATTATTGCTTGTTTTTTTTTTTTCCTGTGATGAAAAATACCTTTATGTCAAGATGAAAATAAATGGTCTAAACTCTGTCAAAGCTACAGTTTTCTTTTATTATGTGATGTTATTCCATGCAGCTGACATTTCTATTATCTTTCTATTATGGAATTCAGTATCACAAATGAGTCTCGTCATGCTGACTGGGCTGCACTTCTGTGAATATTTCATCCTGCTTTGAACTTTCTGGAAAAATAATAAATTTAACTAGAAACTTGCACAGATCCTGTTGTGGATCAGCTCTCAATATCCAAGAAGCCTAGTTTTCCTCTGAATTTCATCTGACGTAACTGAAGGCTCCACAGTAGTGTTAACACATCTCCGGGGCCAGATAGTCTTAACTTAGCCCTGATGGATTGTGGGAGGGGGAATGGGACAGTGAACGCAGCCCCAGCCTCATTCAGAACTTACGTAAGCGCGCCAAAGGGCCCTGGAGGAGGCGTCCCACCGGAGCAGGTTTAGTTCAGATCAGAGAAATGGGTTCGTCCGAGAAAGAGAAATGAGAAGAGACCCATTTGAGAGATTTCATCCTATGATTATACATCGCACGGCTGCAGGGGTCAAAGGTCGTGGGAATGTGAATTATCAGGCTGAAGTTGAGGGATTTGGCCACAGTGGTGTGTGTGTGTGTGTGTGTGTGTGTGTGTATATATATGTAGGAAACGTATTTGAGACTAATGATGAGAGCGTGTTGTAAACGTGCACAGCAGAGCAGATTGATATGATTGGCTGTCAGTTGGCCCATTAAACCTTGACCTGAATACCAGTGGATGTGACCTGGGAGGAGGTCAAAGGGTCAAGATGCATGTGGCTTAAAGTGGCTTAAAGTGGCTGGAGGTCACTGTGTGTGTGCTTGTAAGGGCAGTTACTGTAGGCTGACCTATATGCATATATAGTATCCAATTTCTTCTGAAGACGACACGCCACAGACACGAAAAACCAAGACGAAGCATGGCTTAAGATGAACAATGTTTAAACTTATCTAATAAAATATAATTTATATTCTAGTATGACATTCCTTCTGTGTTTCCTTGCTGAGCTGCAGTGGAGGGAAAGTAATTGTGGTAGATACCTGGTGTGTTTATGTAAAAGTACCAATACATTATTGCTCCAAAACAATAGAAAGTCCTGAGTTCAAAATCCTACATAAGTACTGAAGTATCAGCAGCAAAATGTGCTTAATGTTACGTATGGCAGTATATTACGTTAGGTGCATTAATGTGTAAGCAGCATTTCACTGTTGCAGCTGGTTGAGAATGTTTTAACATCTTGTTATTAATGGGAGAGGAAGAGGAAGAAAAACTTTGCCTGTTTGGATCTTTAACAGTTAATTAAATGACACCATCAGAGTTTAGAGTCAGTGAAACATGATGAAGCAGCTTTCAGTTCATTTTCAGGTCATCCGAGAACTAAAGCAGAATAAAGGTCAGCTCCAACTTTCTGTTTGTTTAAATCTTTTCTGTTTGCAGCTGTATGTCATCAAGTTAAATTGACTATTATTCATATCATACACTGCACTGTAATTTTTTATTCTCCTGTTTTGTCAGCTCTATTTTATTTTTATCTTCTATTTCATAATAACCTTTTAAATCCAATAAAAATGTGCCTTGTGTTTCTTCTCTTAAGGCCTTTTGTGTTTTATGTAAAGCACTTGTTGCCTTGTTGCTGAAAGGTTGTTGTGTTTAAGGGACTGCGAACAACATACAGACATCTGAAACATAACAGCCAAATGGTTGGTTCAATCTTAAAAAATATCATGTTTTTTATGTAATATCTCAACCTTTATTATTAATTACTTTCTGCCACTGGATCATCCGAGTCCTTCCCTCGGGGCTTGGGGCATGGCTGAGAGTTGGGACTGCTTTGTTGTGACATCACAAAGTTCAGGAAGTCCTTACAGCTGGTTTTAAGGCTGAAGTTTCTGAATACAGGCTGTGTGCATTTCTCTGTGGACTGAGCACTTTGATACTTTCACAGTATTAATATAGAACCTAGACCTGCTTTATAATCAAAGAAGGCACGGACATCTACTTGGGACCTTCAGAGTAACGGAAAGTCTTCTGCACCTTGTAGCACACAACATTTTGTTTTTATATATAATAAAATAAATGTTTCAGAAAGAAGAGAATTGTCTCTCTCCTAACTCCTTCTTTACTCCTCTAAACTGAGATTGGTTTTCTATGTATTTTGTATTCCAGACCAGAAACCCTTTTGTGTCAAGAAATACGTCAATTAAAGTAAATTTCATTACAGAGTAAAGACTTAATCCACTGTTGTCCTCGCAGATATTTCTTTACCTCATACTCAGCCAGCTTTAGCTTCATTTGGATTAACATTTGTTTTTTGGGAAACTTAACATGAAGAAGCAGCTATAACAAGCTCATGAAATAAGACAATATCAAAATAGAAACAAGTTTAAACACAATTAAAAGCCAGAGAATAAAAGTGGGTCTTCAGGTGCATCAAGCATCAACAACTTGAGTCTGTTTAATGGTCCGGAGCCGAGGAGCCACTACAGAGAAACCCTGTCCCTGAGTCCCTGACTTTTTCTTTCTTTCCGCGAACATGGTCTTAAAACCCAGGAACTGCATCCGTGTTCCCAAACTTTATCTTTCCAGTGTTTCACTATCAGAACAAACAAAAGACACAAAACAAACCCAGTTTAGTTTCACAACCACAGTTTCTCCACCTGAGCACTTTCACTTCAGACTGAGACACGTCCCAATCCTTCAGATTGAGATGTCATGACCTGACACTGTCCAAGTTCAAATTTGTTGTCCATTTGTAGGCATGAAAGCAACTTACGCAGAACACAGGGAAGTTCCAGATATAAATATCACAACTACACTGCTATTGTCTTTTCTTTCAAAGCTGCCCTTTGTTCACAGGAACCAGTTTGTCTCTGAATAAACCCCTTTAAGTAAACAGGAATTATGTTTTTGGGAAAAGGTTGGAGAGAGGTCAGAGTTTTTTTACAGTGCAAATTCAGACTGATGCAACAAAGTCAGGTCACTCATAGTTTAATGTATAAATCTTTAATATTAAACACTTTCTGAAAATAAGTCACAATCCCTTCAAAGCAAACAGATGAAAATAGACTGAGATATTCATTCACTAAAAGCTTTTGATAATTTATATTGTTTTAGAAAAAAATTGCAAAGTCATAGTGATTATATGGTCTGTGTATGTGTGTGTGTGTGTGTGTGTGTGTGTGTGTGTGTGTGTGTGTGTGTGTGTTTTCCCTCCATTTGCAGCCTGGTGTCATAAGGTTCAGGCTGAAACTGAAAGCCAGCACAAACACACAGTGAGCAGTTATATTTAGTCTCAGTCCAGATGCTGTAAAATGCTGAAAGAATTCAATGAAACCAGCTGGGATGCAGGATTTTTAAGATCTGCACCATTTAACCCTTGTATTATGTTCACTTTTTGGACCATTTGGTACTGTTCGGGTCAAATTGACCCCCGGTTTGACACTATTGGGGTTTTAAAAGCACTACAGAAATAAAAATAAAATACATAAAAATCCTTTACATATATTGTCTTTAACTCAATTCCAAACAATATAGATAACATTTGTGATTCATGTTTGAAATTAATCTTTGCTAGATCACATTTAACAATGAAAGTGTCATTCATTTTGTGATAAAGTTAAAATATGTGTAACAAAATATACTATACTAAAGACTTTCATGATCTGTAGACACCTGCAAGGATGACGATCCAAAAAAAGGCATGTAAGTCCAATGTTGTGCCAGTTCACACTTGAAAAGAACTAGTTCAAAGTTCAGTTCATACAAATGAAAATTAACTAGTTCACGTTCATAGTTTTTTTTTTTTTTTTTTTTTTTTTTTTTTTTAATTTTGAACTAAGTTCATGGTTTCACGTTCATTTGTTGTTTTTTTAAAATAAAGAAATGAAGGCCGATATTCTTTTTCAATAGAACCTCTTTCTACCCATCCATCACCAGCCCCGAATCATAGCCACTCACAAACTAAATGAATTACTGTATACCACTGAAAAATCACAGACATGAGTTACATTTAAAATCCGTAAATAAATATAACCCGTCTGAGTCTTGACTTGTTTGTTCATAAAACTGCTTCAAGTGCTCAAACAAACTGGTTCAGCAGTAGTAAATTTGTGGGGAATTGTAGCATGTATACTCAATGATATTTATTTCTTTTACAAATTTTTTACAGAAAATAAGCTAGATTGAAAGTTTCAGGTTGAAACTGTTTTTTCTTGTATCATTTTTCTTTCAGTTAAAATATAAAACGGGTCAATTTGACCCAAACACCACCAAGGGTTAAATCAGTTTTGGAAAAAGTGGCATAAGAACGCTGAGTTTATTTTAATTTACCTTATCAAGGGAGTCTAGTTCTCCCTCAACATTTCTCGACAAAAGTCTTCATTACACTTACTGTAAGCTAAAACATATTTGGTCAATCTGGGCTTTATAGCGTTGAAACCATATCACTACGTAAGATTATGGCTCAACAGGAGAGAGTCCAGTGTGAGGAAGCAAAGCAGAGCGTGTGCTGCAGCGGCACGTAGACGTATACTTCAACTTAAGGTGCGCAGATATGAAGAAAATAATGTTTTTGTGTCAGACAAATATCTCATATCATGTTATATCAGAATAAAACAGTAAACTGTCTCATCATAATTATCATTATCCTGAAAAAAAGTTAAATTAATAATATACTATACTATACTATAATAATGATACAAACAACCGCCACCTCTATTCAGCTGCTAATAACCTAATAACGAAATTTCCAATTTAGAAAAGACAATAAACAATAGATCGGTGCAGCAAAACAGGAAATAGTCTAAGAGGGCAAAATAATAAATATGATACAATAAGAAATTATGTAAATTACATTCAAAAGCTGTTTACATTGTAAGCTTACATGACTCATGCGACCACTGAAACTCTTTATAAAACAATGAAAAACAATAAAAATAATCAGTTAACATATAGATACCAATAATTCATATATGGAATATTAATAATGCTGCTGTGATATAAATGTAATAAACACAACAAAGCGACTGATTTAAAAAGGAACTATGGAGCTACTGCGCTAAATACCTTTTACTATATTAACAATGGACCTCATGTGAAATTATCATCCTAATAAATAGTTTGCCACAAGGAGGCACTGTGTGTGTGTGTATGTGTGTGTGTGTGTGTGTGTGTGTGTGTGTGTGTGTGTGTGTGTGTGTGTGTGTGTGTGTGTGTGCGGTTGCCTGTGTGCGCGTGTGTGTTTCGTCACCGCAGTCACGTTGCTTCCTGGCCGGGCGGGCGGAGTTAAATAGCGGATGTGTGCCGCAGACCGGCAGATTAGCCCCGGCTCAACGTGCCCTGTAGACACTCTGACTCTGAACAGCCCGGCTCACTCACTGCAGCTGAACGGACGAGGTTCCTGCTCGTACAGCCACCGGCTCTTTTTTGGTTGTTTCACCCGGAATACCAGCGGCTCGGTTCCCGTGTACTGTCGCTTCTTCGGTACCTATAAGGAATGCCCAGAGAGCTGACCCAGAACAGGATCCAAAAGATCTGGGTTCCCACCAAAGATGACAAGCCGTCGCCCCGGAGAGGTACCTGCTACATTTCTATCATATCCTTATAGTTTTATTGTGTTTTTTAGTTGTAATTTTTTTTTTTTTACATGGACTTAAAGTGTTGATAATAACAGTACAGTGAACGGCTTCTTTTATCGTTACCTCTAAGTAGGCTACTTTTGTTCCCGTCATACACCTGTACAGGAACTAATCATTGTTACTATGGAAACAAAATAGATAGATTTTAAATGGACATTTTCTCTTCAGCCTTTCTCTAATGTTTCCACCGTCAGCTTTAGTTCTGCTGCCATGTGTAGCCGGTCTCTTCACTTATCAATTCATTCACTGAGCGGTGGTCTTCATCAGCACGCGCGGCACGTCCCAGCCCTTCAACTGGAGCATGACGAAGCTCCGGTCGCCATGGTTACCTCCTCTCTTTCTCTCTCTCTCTCTCTCTGTGATGCTCTCTAATTGGTCGGTCGGTAGCGCGTGTGCATGGGGCGACCCCGTCATCTGGCTGTACACCAAGAGAGAAAACAAGGGTTTTAACTTCTAATGACTTTAATGTCACTCAGCAGCTTCCTGCTGTATTTTTGCGTTTGGAGAATTTCCATGGCTGCTGATAATGACTCAAATAACCAAACAAATTTGAATGAAAATGAAGCAGCTCTGAGCTCCATCTCTCCCTGCTCCCTCTCCTCTCAGATTCTGTTGACTGTGTTTTCAGATGTTGAAGCATCTTCAGAAAAAATATGTAAGAGGAAGATAATTGAAAATGTTTTTATTCAGCTGGAGCAGCAGCACATCTGGATTCATCCTCTTCTGCTGCTTAAGAGTAAACAAAGCATATATGAGTCAAGGCTGCGAAAAGTATGGAGTTGGGATGTGGCTGAAGTGAGATGGAGCTGGATGAGAAGATGATGAACCAGATGTCTGATCATCGACTTAGAGTTAGATCCGTTTTTCCATTGAAGCAACGTGGCTCCTTGTGTTATGGAAACAAGATTAGCAACCAGGGAGGAAGCGTGAATTAGAGCTCTTAGTTAGTGTCAGGTAATGAGTGATCAGCATTGCTGCTGCTTATGACTCCAGTGAAGGAGAAGTAAAAATAACCACATCTGAAGAACTTTAGAAGCTGTATCAGATATGAATAAGAAAAGAAAAATCAAAGCAGACGTCCATAGGAGATTCTTTGCTTTTAATTAAACTGAGTCTTCACTACTAATTTGACACACCTACAGAACATATTGTTCATGCAGAATCAACCTCCTGCATTCCTCTGCCTACTCACCCAGTGCAGGCGTAAGGGGTGGGGTTACTGTGTATTTTGTCAAGTGAAAACAAGCCATGCTGGCTCATAGTGCGCTGAAGTCGGTTGGATGTGCAGCGACGTGGAAGTAAAGGGCGAGTCTGGCAAGTGCAGACAGCCATGTGCTCGCTGGGAGTGTGTCAGTGTGGAGGGAAACACAGATTATAGGTTAGTGGTTTCAATAAGTAAATTCAGGCAGGTTGCAGCTCTGGGTGAGCAGTTGTTATTAGTGCCGGATCTGTGGCTGCTGGTGGACTCAAGATGTTAGTTACTGTATGTTCTTCTTGTGTTCAAAACCTAATGCCTTATTAATTAAGATATTCACTTTTTGTTAGTTTTGTAAACAGTCACAGTTGTCATGACATATTCCCCCCACTTATCCCTCTCTGCAGCAGCTGGCGCACCCCACTTCGCCAACCCTCCCACCGTCATCGTGATGGTGGGTCTGCCGGCTCGAGGCAAGACGTACATGTCCAAGAAACTCACCCGCTACCTCAACTGGATCGGCATGCCCACCAAAGGTACACGACGCACACACATTTAAATTCTAGCAGAGGATGTTCAGTATGTTCCCTAAACGCATCAAGTTTCTGTCTCCAGGACGTCATGTTCACACTTGTGTCTCTTTTCCTGTGTTTGTGTTGTAGTTTTCAACGTGGGAGAGTATCGCAGGGAGGCGGTAAAGAATTACAGCTCCTATGACTTCTTCAAGCCTGATAATGAGTGTGCTGTGAAAATCAGGCAGTAAGTCCCACACACACACACACACACACACACACATGCACAGACACACACACACACACACACACACACACACTATGCAAGTAGTGTAGCAGTATTTTTTAACGGCAACAAAAAAATGTCCTTTGTTCTTCAGGCAGTGTGCCTTAGCAGCCTTGAGGGATGTCAAGTCCTATTTGAAAGATGAGGGAGGCCAAGTGGCGGTGAGTTTCCCATCATGCATCATGTTTCTAAAATGCTCCTCATGTTGATGAAACACAGGTGAACCTTTACTCCTAAAACCTCTCGTCTTACAAAGCCCCATTGTATTTCTTGTAGGTCTTTGATGCCACAAACACAACAAGAGAAAGGCGAGACATGATCCTCAAGTTCGGCAACGAGAACGGCTTCAAGGTCAGTGTTGCTATGATGAATTGAGGAGTCAAGGTATGACATCATTGGTAATCCAGTATGACTTTTAACAACTTTCTCTCTTCATGTCCAGACCTTCTTCATTGAGTCTGTGTGTGACGATCCCAACGTCATTGCCTCAAACATCATGGTGAGTCAAACATGACATGACAGCGCATCCTCGTCTTGCGTTAAAAGACTTAAAAATGTTAACAGCTCTCTGGCATCAGGCGTGTACTTTGCCGTCTGACCGTCTTCCTCCCTGTGCAGGAAGTGAAGGTGTCGTGTCCGGACTACCGGGATTGCAACAAGACAGACGCCATGCTTGATTTCCAGAGGAGAATTGAATGCTACAAAACTAGCTACCAACCTCTGGACCCCGATCATCACGACAGGTAAGTCGTCAGCATTGATTTAATCGAAACATCTGTGGTGTCCAATATAAAGTGTAATGTCAATCATCTCATCCTCTTTGCTGCTTTCCTTCAGGGATCTCTCATTCATCAAGGTGATTGACGTAGGTCGGCGGTTCCTCGTCAACCGGATCCAGGATCACATCCAGAGTAAGATCGTCTACTACCTGATGAACATCCACGTTCAGCCCCGAACCATCTACCTGTGTCGGCACGGAGAGAGCACCGACAACCTGGAGGGACGGCTCGGCGGCGACTCCGGCCTCTCGCCGCGGGGCAAACAGGTACGAACAACCACAGGCAGGTTGCGTGGAACAGATGATGAAAGTCTGTGGATGATCATCTTCAGGGGTTAAATACCGTTTCCTTGCTGCTGTAGTTCTCAGCTGCCCTGGCTCGGTTTGTGGAGGAGCAGCAGCTGAAGGATCTGAAGGTTTGGACCAGCCAGCTGTGTCGCAGCATCCAGACCGTCGAGCACCTGGGGATCCCCTATGAACAGTGGAAGGCTCTTAATGAGATTGATGCTGTGAGTGTCACTGTAACACACACTATTAAACCACACCACACAACTCTTATTTGTTGTTGACAGACTGAAATATAATAATAATATAATGTATATTTGTGTTTTTTTTTTAGGGAATTTGTGAGGAGATGACGTACGATGAGGTGAAGGAGAAATTCCCAGAGGAGTTTTTGTTGAGAGATGAAGATAAATTCTACTACCGTTATCCTGCTGGAGAGGTACACACACAGTCTACACCCATCAGACACCTTCATATTCCCAATCTACATAACATTTAGTTTAATTTAGGTCACCTGCTGTAGTTTAAAGGTCCCATATTTTACACTTCTCCTGTGTTTTATTTGAAGTGTTGATCCATAAAAAGATATATTTGTGGTTTTAAAAACCAAAAACCATCTCAGTGTAGTTTTACATCTCCTCTCTTAGGCTTCTCTCTGGAGCTCTAGTAACAACAGGTCGGTGAGCCTGTTGTGACATCACAAAGATACAGAAGGCCTGTCGGCTGGTTTTAAGGCTCAGTTTCTGAATACTGGCTGTGTGCATTTCTCTGTGGACTGAGGCTTTGATACTTTCACAGTATTAATATAGAACATAGACCTGCTTTATAATCAAACAACACATGGACATCTACCTTTATACAATATCGGACCTTTAAAAATCAGCAAAAGGAGATTAACAATCATGATCCAAACGTCTAGCAAAATAATCCAGATCCAGATTTTAATCATAGGCATTCAACCCATTCAAAGCTATTTGATAGATCTACGATCAACATAACAAACATTAATAAACATCTCTCCCTTCCTGACTGCAGTCCTACCAGGACTTGGTCCAGCGGGTGGAGCCGGTCATCATGGAGCTGGAGAGGCAAGAGAACGTCCTGGTTATTTGCCACCAGGCCGTCATGCGCTGCCTGCTGGCCTACTTCCTGGATAAGAGTGCAGGTGGGTACTACAGCTCCCAGAAGCCCACTGATTTAGTGTGACAATCTTTTAAAGGATGAGTTACAATCCTTTCAATATGCTGCATCTTTACTCATATCCATGTTTTCCTGCGATCCATTGTTCCAGATGAGATGCCGTACCTGAAGTGTCCCCTCCACACAGTGCTGAAGCTAACGCCGGTCGCCTACGGGTGCAAAGTGGAGTCCATATGTTTGAATGTGGAGGCAGTGAACACCCACAGAGACAGACCGGAGGTAATGATCGATGAAGTGATTACTGGGAGCTTTCTGCTTGTCATTGCAGCAGGGAATGTTGCAAAGAACTGGCTGTATCTTGATTGATTTCTGACTCTAAGTCTCGTATGTGTAACCTTCGTTTCCTGTGCAGGAGGTGAAGAGGGGTCCTGGCACCTTGATCAGGAGGAACAGTGTGACTCCCCTGACCAGCCCCGAGTCGAACATCAAGAAACCTCGCATCGATGACCTGGACGAGGCACCAATCCGGGAGCTGCCTCCATCTGTTGCATCACTGGCGCTCTGCAGCCCATCACACCTCCCTCTCGCCCTGGCTGGACAGGTGGGTTTATGGAAGACACACTTTTTCAAGCACTAAACATTTCTGGGCTTCTGAAGACCAGGACCAATTTATTTAGGCTCAAGTCACGAGAAGCTGATGCTTCATGCCTCATTTTTATGGTAAATTCAGCAAGAAGTTGTATTTCTTATCTGGATGGGAAACCCTCTGAACAGCATGTATGACATCATGAGTCAAGCTGTACAAAACATTTCCTCCGTCTGTTTCCTCTCTGCATGTGTGTTCACTCACTTGTGTCCCGTCCTCTTTTCCTCTGCCGCCTCCTCCTCCTCCTCTGCACCTTACAGCACTGGCTGGGCAAAGTTTGCCTGTAAGTACTCGCTCACTTCAGTATCTGTCTGTCGCACTCACTTCCTGTTGCTGTGTCTTTGTTTACATTGTGTTCAGCGTTCACATTTCTTTTCCCCCACTTCCATAATATGTAACTGAGGTGTGTTCATCCCACACTTGTATCTTCATTTGTAAATCTAATGAAGAATAATAAAGAAACAGCGATGCAGAGTTTGCTCTAAATTAAAACATATTGTAAATTTATTTATACATTTTTCTAGCTCTATTAATGATATTTATTTATTATGATAAATGTAACATTGTGAGTTCTTGGTAACACACAGTTTTACAGTCAGTCTGTATTTTCCCAGATTTCACTTACGGGTTTCGGTTTCCTGGCAGTGAGAGAAAAGAGAAAAAGCATCATAGAGGAGCTCACTTCTCAGTTTACATTCCTGTGATTCCTGTCTGCTGTCGTCACTTTACTACGCTGACTCACGCTGATTGTCCTGTTCTTGTCCCTGTGTTTGGTTTATTTCTGGCCTGTCTTGTGCTGCTTAAAGACGAACCACCCTCCACTATCTGAAAGTGATTACACTCTTAGTCTTCCAAAGGTAAACACGCTGTAGTGGCTTCGCAGTTGCTTCATATAGTAGTTCTGCCGGCAGCCACGTTAAACAGACTGCTAACTAAATAACTAGCCAGCAGACTCATTTAGCAAAGACAAGCTGAAGCTAACTTGGTTTCTGCTAATCAAGCGTGTTAACACGAACTGAATAAGTTTGAGAGAAGTTTTAAAATGAGCAGCTGGTAACTTCCACCAAAAATCCTCGGATGCGGATGGCATCAACTTCAAACAATGCTCTCTACTGTCGCTAACCAAATAGACAGTGTCCAAGCAGGTAATTAAAGGAACACCCACAATCAGTACACTTCACTGAGTGCATGTGGGGAACAGGAATGCCTGCGCTAGTTGTGCTGTCACAGTGGAAAAGTGTGGCTAGCGTTGCTGGGTGTGTGAGGATCTTGTCAGCTTCATTCATAATCACCTGAGGATTAACAAGGTTTGGGCGTACACACTCAGCCGCTGTAGCCTGTTCACACACTCATGAACTCAGTGCTAGTTTTCATGCCCTCTAAAAATATCATAGGGGAAATCAGGGCTTGAGAAAACACAGGTGATGTAACTTGTGGTTTAGGGATTATGTTACATTAGAAAGTATCATTTCGACGGGGTGTTTATGCAAGCGCCCTACCTTTTGTCCTATGTTGCATAGTTCGCCTCAATACAGAATGCACCTCAAGTCTTAACATTGGGTTTTTTTTCTGTGTTTGCAGAACCTGAGGAGGAGCTCATCTGGCCGCCATGACGTCCTGCAGCCCTGCCAATGAAATTGCACCGATGTGTCACAAGGCTCAAGAGGCCGAAGAGTGGATCAATGACAGAGACACACGAAATTGAAGTGATTTTTTTCAAAAAGCAACATTTCTCAGCTTGTAAAACTTCGAGGATCAACTGGGTAAATGAATCATTTTGTCAGCAAAGGACTCTGGTCACTGTCTCTTTAACTGTTCTGAAAGCACCATGGTCCTTTAATCGCTGTCTTGTGTTATTTCAAAGCAAGACTCTTAAATTCTCCATTTCTTGCCATTGTCAGACTTTTTCTTCCTGAGACTGATGAATCTGTGTTTTCTGGGAAACCTTTTACAAACTTGTGTGTGTGCGTGTGTGTGTGTGTGTGTGTGCGTGTGTGTGTGTGTGTGTGTGTGTAACGTTATGCAGACTGAAGGAGGCAAACTGTGACTCGTTTTAAACCGACAGTCATCCCTGTTACATCTCACAGCTCAGATGGCTCTCTGGGAACTCAGTTCCTTCTGGTTAATTATGTGGAGAGACCAAAGATCTGACCCTCATCTAACCCAGTTCAGCTCATCCTTCTTTTCCAACCAGGTGTTCATGGTTGTGTTGTTGATTAACAGAAAGCGAAAGTATCCAGTTTACATTGTAAACTTCTCTGGAAGCACTGGCTGTTTCTCATATACATGTTTTTCTTAAAATGTGGCAGAGCGTCCTGATTGAATTGACTCTGCTGTATACCGGCACGCTACAAAATCAGTGATTATTTTGCACAGTGGGGGTAAATTTTTACTTTTGTTTGGTTCATGTGTCACTGTGTGTGTTTCATGGTGATGGAGGTGGTTTTTTTGCCGTAGAGTGCCTGTAGTGCTTGTTTTGCAAGCCTGACGCCGCTTCTCTTGCTATTTCTCTGGACTTGGTTGCTTGAGGAGAGGCGCCACATTTCACCTAATAACTCCACATATCATTTCAATGTTATGTTTTTCACAGTTTTGTGTATTTATTTTTCATTGTGTGTAGTCTCAACGCTGTAGTTACTCGTTGATCATTTAACAAAGTTCTCTTTATTTTCCTTGATTTCATTTTGCTGTCGTTGTCTGCTACGCACAAATGTGAGCACCTATATTTTTGTTATGACAATGCGTGCTGTTAATAATATCCTTGTAAATTTTACTGTACATAGAGTGTAACTGGAGATGTGTGGGAGATGACTTGGTCTCTTTTAATGAAAAAAGTTTGTGTTTTTGTACTAATGTGTTGGGATTGAATGAAAGCAGGATATCTGTTGAGAAAGAAGCTGCTGTTCACCTCTCACTCTCAGTAAAACTGTACGTTTGGTTGAGATACTTGAAAATTGTTTTTTGTAAAAACTTGTTTTATTATACTCTTTATTTATTTTTATGTAGTTTTGAATGACTGCTTGGAGCGAGAGGCACCTTATTATAATCTGAGGACTACGCATGAGAGGACAGTATGTTGTACAGTTGATTTTGCATCTGCTGGACCAATAAATTCACTCCGGGAAAATACACAGTGTTTGTTGTTTGATTATTGTCATTGGCTCAAATCCAACGTTAATATTCCTACCCTTTTGTATTTCCATTTATGGAGCTAATCTACAGAGTACACAGCCTGTACTGGAACTCCTGCCTTCGCTATCTCACCCATCCACAAGATTCATTAGTCACCAATGAGTTGCTTACCGCTTATCAGAGTAAGCGTGACTGGGTGCACTCAGGATGATGCTGTGAAATTACATCAGTGTGGATAATAAAATGATAAACCGTCTCTCTTCCGGCAAGAAGTTTTTGTAGTCTGAAATGTAGTGGTGATAACTTTAAAAAATCTTTTATAAAAGCAGGTACTATTAACAGATCACAAATTACAAATCTTGCTGTGACATTTGGTGTCTTTATCTCCCCCTCAGGATGTACAAACGTCAGTGATTCTCTGACTTTACATTTACCAAATCAGAATGAATTTGTCTGAGACATAATAACAGTCGGCTAGTTGCATTCCCATCTGCCCCTGCTATACTTTGTATTAATTGCTAGTTAGCAAATGTTAATGTTTGAGGCTAAAGTATGACGGTGAGCATTACCATACCATACAGTATACCTGCAAAACATCAACATGTTAGCATTGCTCATGTTAGCATTAGCTCAGAGCACCTGACTGAGTACAGCCTCAGAGAGCTGTTAACATGGCTGTACACTGTTGTTACTAGCATTTTAGCTTAGCTTAACCAAGACAAGGTTTATGTTAGTTGTGTTATGGTTGGCTATGTTTCCTCATTTTTCTTCCCCAAGAAAATACAAAATGGCAGTCTGAAACTTTTGGCTAGCTGATGCCCATCCCAGGTTTCATGGGACTGCTAATCAAAACAGCCTCGGTTCTGTGCTGCTCTGACCTGCTGCCACACTCCTGATTTGAATAGTGAATGAACTGAATAATGACTGAACCACACACATGAGCTGTGTTCAAATGTTATGTATCAATGGACCCAAAAGCATGTAGGCTAGAAGAGTGTGGATGTATCAAAGGTCAAAAAGCTTGAGAACCACTGAATTAAACTATTCAACTATTTTAACTTTATTCTGCCTCAGTGCCTCTCTTACAGTTTCCTCTGTTTTCTTGTTGAGTTTGATGATGAAGCAGCTTGTTTAAACATACCTCAACATTAAAATGCAAAAGTCTTATTGATGTTTGTCCCACTTTCCATAAGTAAATGATGTGATATTTTCATTGCTCCCTGCTTTGTGAATGTTTTTCCAAAGGGATTTGCTCCACTGCAGCTGTAATGAATACCAGGAGGAAACCATCTAACGCAATGAGTCTGCAAAACTTTTGAAATTATAATCCTGTATGTTTTAGTGTAGGGTATTTGCAAATTTCCTGAATTCCATTATGATTCATGGTCCTCTACAGATGATAACTAATGACTTCCTTTAGCACCATCCCTAGGTTAAAATTAGCGACATACTTTTTAAAAAATGCTTTAAACTTAAATCTAATTGATAATTCACATAAAAGACCCTCAGATAAGGTGAACATCTGCAGTTTTAGATGGTGCATACAGTGGCATGTAAGTTTTTTCTCTCTCACTCATTCACACACACCGACAACCATACACTCTCTCATTTGTCAGTCGAATGTGGTATTTCCTCCTGTCTGAATCATGGGCAGACTGAGTGTCTTGGCTCAGCCAGAGTGGCTATGTGACTGCTGTCAGGTTCACCACTGCTCTGCCTCACTGATACTCACTTACTCACTCACTCACCCACCCCCACACACACACACACACACACACACAAACACAAACTCACACACACTCACTGCCCCACAAACACACACACACACTCACAAACAGACAGAGAGATGATGCCCCTTACCCTAACCCTAAAACCAAGTCATAACCCTCAAACAGCCAGTTAAACTTGTGGGGTCCAGCATTTTGGTCCAAGTATAATGGGCTCCCAGTTTTTGGACCCCATGAATATAGTAAAACAAGGCCACACACGCACACACACACACACACACACACACACACACACACACACACACACACACACACACACACACACACACACTGATACACACTTGCATATGTGACTCCTGGCAGGTTTACCTTCTCCTTAGCACTCAACTAGTCACTGACACTGAGAAACCTACTTTGCATTCTAACTTTGCATATGGCTGTCGCTCACATTGAACCACTTTACCTATGCAAGTGTATTATTGTGAATAAGCAGAACTTTTGCATCACATAACCTCACATCCCAGCATTTTATTGTCCTTTTATTATGTTGTACTTGCATTTATCCCCCTCTTGTTGCACTCATAGATGTGAACTTGATAAAAGTGCTTTATAACTTTAATCACTGGTGGCTCAGCTGTCTATGTGGTGTGCTGGCAACTACTGCCTTAAGCATTCTTGCATCTGGCCTGGTGGTTATACTAGTGTGTGTGTGTGTGTGTGTTTGTGTGTGTGTAATCTCTGTGGGAGAGAGGAGCTGCTGCGTCAGGCATAATGGTACATGGACAGGCAGCTCTAAGCCAGCAGCTCCACAAATAGCTGCCTAATGCTATGCTGATGAAGGATTGTGTGCGTTCCCAATCAGCCAGGTTAAAATACAAACAGAGTAATGGGGACTGCCCCAGTTGGTCAATTGAGATCAGTCTACCTAAAACTTACTTCAACATGGACATTTGTGTTTAGCAAAAAAAACAAAAAACAAAGGCTTAGTGACACTTCACTCCTTTCTTGACTGATTCATCATCACCAGGGGACCAGGTGTAATGTCTCACAGTCTATTCTTGTCGCTCTTATCAAGACTCAGCAGCTCGTCTTCTACCTGATTAGCTCTACCTTATTAGCTCATCATGTGTCCCAGTCCCATTTGTGCTCAAAGTATCTTATCTTATCTACGTACCCATTGCATGCATGTACAGACACACGTATGTAAACATGATCTTTTTAACTTATATATGACAGAAAAATACACACATTCATGGCAGTCTAAATCAGTGATTTCAATTAGGGGTACTTAAACAGTTACAGATAAACAATTAGCCACAATGTTTAGCTAACTTAAGTTGAAATAGTTAGCTGAAAGTAATGGCTACATGCTCAAGCTCAAAGCAAGGAATAAATTGTTGAAATAGCTATACGTCATGGCTAATGGTTGAAATAGCTAAAGGTAATAAATAAATGGGTGAAACAGCTTATAGATAAACACTCAGTTAAAAGTGATGGCTAAAATGGTTGAAATAGATAAAAACTGTCCTAAACATTGACACTTTGTTATCTGTAAAAGTAACAATATCCACTTATATCATTAATGGTAACTGTAAGGCTTGGTCTGACAAGAAAGACTGGGGATC
This sequence comes from Seriola dumerili, assembly GCF_002260705.1. Taxonomy (NCBI): domain Eukaryota; kingdom Metazoa; phylum Chordata; class Actinopteri; order Carangiformes; family Carangidae; genus Seriola; species Seriola dumerili. Next base: position 15,618,358 of record NW_019174393.1, read on the forward strand.
GTTGACCTACAAAGATATCTGTGAACCTGCATTGCATAACTGTCAGTAAAGACGTATTTATGTTTTTATGACTGTTGCACATCAGTAATCACGTTTGCTTGTAAAGACAAAACAACGTCACACACTCAGGCCCTTGAGTGGAAGTTTACTGGTTCAAACCCCTGAAAAGTCATTTACAACAGGACTGAGCTGCCCTCCTGAGACCCCGCTGCTATTTACCTCCAAAGTGACCAAACCGGTCTGAGACAACAGACATACCCCTCTATAAACCTATATTTAATCCATGATTTCTTTTTCATGATGTAGTCTTTATCAAATTTAGTTGGCCTTTTCTTGTAAAGTTTGGATTCAGTTACTGTCTCTTATCAGGTCTTTACCATCATTAATGCCTTTAAGCCAATCACAATGCTTGTATAGATGCTCAGCAGTTGTCTATGAAGGCTATACTGAGCACATTGGCTGAGCTTTATTGTTTATGAATTGTATGAATATGAAGCAGTGTTTTACTACGAAAGACTACACACACATGCTCAAGTTGACCTTGTGTTTTTTGTTTCTGTTTTGTAAGGAATGCATTACCTCGCGGTGGAGTGAAAACTCATCCTTTTCTCTTTGTGCAGAGGCCATTGATGGGGAGATTTTGCACTGAATGGAGAGGATAAGTCATTCAGCGAGCCTTGAATGGAGCAGAACAGATTAAATAGACCATGTGTTATCCCTGATTACACTGGTGCTGAAATAACAACCCTTTTACGTGATCCTCTGCATAGCTCCATTGCTGTAACAGAAATAGTCTTACAACAGTGAGTCAGACAAAATGTTTTGTTTTGTGTCACATTTATCATGGATATCACAGACTGCATCTCTCTTTTTTTTTGCGACTTTTCAATGCTTTAATAATATGACAGCTGAGTGCTGGCTTTCAGCTTTAGAACAGTAAGGTGGAGAGTTTGTTTTTGTTTTGCTATGAGTCGACTGCATGATCTTTAAAGTCAGAATGAAACTATACTATACTTTTTTTTGTATGACATGAACAGAAAGTTTCACACATCCTGTCTTCATCTTACATCCTCTACTCACTGTCATGTGTTTTCAAAAGAAATAATCCCCTCTACTGTACTTTTTCTTGTTTTCCCTTGACTTTGAAAAAATACCATAAAATACTGGTTGCACTTTAGAAATGGCTGTATTTTAAATGTTTGAAATACGAATAATGAGGCGTTTTTGCACTATTGTAGTTTGTGTGTGAAGGCCTGAAGGAACGCTTTTGTAAGTGTACAATCTCCTGTGTGTTTGTTTTATAGGTGTGGCTTTGAATGTCTAGCTAACTATCAGCTACAAAACAGGAAGTTACAATGACATTTAAAAGAGAATAAGGAGCTAACAAGATAATAGTTCATCTCTATCCCTCAAGGATGTGTTCTCTGTTCACTTACTAGTCATCTTCTGTGTATTCTGTCCTGCTTCATTGATTCTTCATGCGTTCATTCATTCATTCATTCATGTACCCGATCCCTCGCCCATTGTGAGCTGTGACCACAAAAGGATAAGCAGTATGGCTAATGAACGAATCTCCACATGTATGTGGATGACACTCATCTCTATGTTGAGAGTAATCCCGATGATTGTTTACAGCTCTCCAACTTACTGTGTGTTCAGATAGAGTGCAAGATGAAGTTTAGAGGTGGCACTGTTGCACACAAAGTCAATGGAAGGATGTGATTAAACCTGATGCCCAATAAATATATTAATAGTATAGTTAAGGCCATGCAAACCGTGGTTTAGAACCAGCACTGAGATGCACATTTGGAGGCTGTATCACTGGGGAGTGATTTTATTTGTTATTGGCATTATCGCCTTTATTGGAAACTGCACAGTGGAGATCATGTATATTGAGGGACACTGGGATGAGAAGTGACAAAGGTTCCTTGGCTGAATTTGAAACCAGGATGTTGTGGTAACATGGAATGAGCTTTACACTGCAGGGAGCCAAGGACGCCCCCGCCAGAAAGAATGTGAAATAAAAAAGTTGTTAATTTAAGAACAGACTGGGTGCACTGCTAAGTGCAAATGCTCCCAATAAGGCTTTAGGACTTCAGTAACTATTTTTATAATTTGTTATTCTGAACGCCTCGGGATGGATATCCAAAACAAAAAGATCCAAATCTATGTGAATCAGACTTAGAGCTGGGTCATGTTTACAGTAGCCAACCACCTTGGCAGTCGAGCCGTTAACATCATTCCCTTTGGGCAGAAATAAATACTAGATTAGTGGCTGGACTTAAAAAGAGTTACAGTAAATCTGAAAAGAGGAAGTGTTGCCAGGGTGGTTTCAGTGCCTCAGTGTGCTCATGACGTTATTAGAAAACAGCGGCTTACTTCCTGTTATATCGGTGTCCTGTCTCTTCGTAAAGCCTTGCCAAGTTAATGGTTTAGAGATAGCTGACTAATAGGATCGTCCCAGGCTGCAGACACGTTAACATGATGATGGACAAGAGAGAAGAGGAGAAGTTGAGACATGAGAGAAAATAGAGAAGGAGGGGAGAGGAACAAAGAAAGGAATGAGAAGTAAGAAAAAACACGAGGGCAGATCAGAAGAAGTAAAAAGAGGAAAATGAGAGAGGCTGGATGCTGAGGCAAGAAAAGGAGGGGAAAGGAAAGAGGAGAGAATAGGAGGTATAAGAAGGAGAGGAAAGAGGGGAGAGGGGAGAAAAGGTGTGAGGAGAGAAGTGATGAGGAGAAAAGACTGAGAAAGAAGTTAAGAGGATGTACAGAAGAAAAAATGGCGACCACTCTGCGTGAGCAAAGTCACGTCCACCTGAACACGCCCCACTCTCATCACTCCTCCTCCAACTTCTCTCGTCCTCGGTCTGTTTCTTTTTCCTTTCCCCTGCACATGAATAATTAATCCCAGAGAGTGATGTGTGGAGGCTCACGTAGTCTCAGCAAGGCAGAGAAGAAAAAAAGAAAAAAAAACCCTCCAAGGCGGGAAATGCCACTGACAGGGAGGGCACTAAAAGCAGCAGTGAGGAAGAACTAGTCAGACACCTACATGTTGATGCATCTATTTCCTCCTCTGTGAAGTCAGGGACATGCAACATGCAGGGCAATGATGTGCACACACACATTTCTCAGTAGCACAAATCTGCTTTGAGTTAAACCTCATAGGGTGGAGTCATTTATGCCAAATGCCAAAATTTAGAATTGATTTTTATTTCCCCTACTGACAATTGTTGCCACTTTGACCATTGCAAATATCCAAATATCCAAATCCAGAGATGACAGCGTTTCACAAACACACTGCAGCACTGCACTGAAACCCGATATACTCCCATGCAAAGTAGTGGGTGATGTCATTCAGGAACGTTTTGAGCAGCTACTTTCCATGGGAGAGAAATAGCAATATGACTCAAGGTGAAAGTGATTTAATCTGGAGGCGGTAATAATCTGATTGGTTAAAGCTCTTGTGCAACCACAAATATTTCTAGTTCTTCTCTCAGTTTTGAACTCTTCTCAGGGTTATCCTGCAGAGTTCATGTCTTGTGTGGAACTGGATGGACATTAGAGAGATGAATGATTCCCATGTTTATGACTCACAAGCGTTCAGGTTGCATGATTACAGAGTAAGTCATGTGCATTGACAGTAAAACACCTTAACAATTAAATATAAGTTTAATTACATGAGACAGAGGTCCATATTAAGTTTGGTTTTCATTTACCTAGAAATTGAATATATCAGATCCTTCAGAATAATATTTCCAAGTCATAATTATGAACTGCATGTTGATGTGGATGCTATTTACAAGTTAGCATCTTATAATCATGATAACTCCAATATGGCATCTCCTATGTTACACTTATGAGAGCATATAAGTTGCTAAGTAAGTAACTTATTTGAAACAGCAGTAGCAGAAGAAGAAGAAGAAGAAGAAGAAGCTGTGAACACAACATTACAATATCATCACCTTATACAAATGTACAAATGGCAAATGCATTTGCAAATAATTTCTTATTTAGACTTTAGCTCTGTTTTGGTATCCGTCGACTCTTTCGCGAAAATGCTAAATGCTTCACAGCTAGTTGTTAACTGTCTGAGTTTGGTGCTGTGCAGGTCGTCTACAGCGGGTTTATCAGAGCTGCCTTTTGTGGCTCAAAAAGGAGTTGATGAGAGCGTCGAGACTGAAGGAAAACAGCAAAGTTATTGGCCATTAAAACACGAATAATGAGCTGAAAGACAATAAAATGATCCATATAGGCTGAGGGGAATTGCTGAGTCAGGACATTATTCTCTATGAGCCACACCTTTCACATTAAACATATAAAAAAATACTGATTAGTGCAGCTTTAAGATGATCATGCTTTCATCCATGCTCCTTGTTCCCTTAACACCCTCTCATCCACTGGAGTGCCTAAAGTTGATATAAACAAGTGAACACAGAGTCTTTGGTTTTGTGTAGTTGTCATGGTGAAAGTATTTAGTCATCATTTATTCAAAAAAGGAACATGACATGAACAGGAACAGTAAACAAAGCTACCTCTTTCTGTGGCCGCTTCTCGACCACAGCAACATGTTTGATAACTACCTTACGTGCAGTTTTGTAAACTTGAGTTGACTCTTGATGTGTCCATTTTTGCTCTGTTTTGAAAGTCAGTGGTGCTGCATAGAGACTCAGGCACCAGCATCTTTATGACCTACAGCTATTACAGTGCATTGGCTGAGAGTGAGCTATCAGTCTCCAGAGCACCTCCTGCTGCTGATGATGCGTATTTTTGTGTAAATGGCGCAGCTGAACCGATGAGATTATTTCAGTCTAGGGGAAATGTTTGCATAGCTAAAAGTACAATAGGTAGTAAAACAGCAAACATTCCACTGCCACTGAATATCTGACTGTTTTTCATGTAAAAATATTGATGACCTCTGACATTATAGCCTAGTCCTCACCTTGTCAACTACACAATCTACACGATGTTTCACTTTTAAACAGGCATTCACAAGTGTTCGTAGTGATGTCATCTCTGGGGCAAATATTGCAGTCTGTATGTTGTGTGGTGCTTTTCACTAAATTATATAAAACGAGACCTCGGAAAAGTACCATCTCCTCGGAAAGGATCATCGGATCGTCTTGCCTGTGAGTCAAAGTGCGTGTAGACTGGATGTGGGCAGTGACTTGTGTTTGGACAGGGCATACTGTGTGCTCAGTGAGAGGAAAAACACTGGAATGAACTGAATTCGCCTCCGTTGGTGACCCAGACGGACGAGGTGACATTTCCTCAGTGCATCAAGAGTTCATTGATTCTGAGTGGCCTCCAGCTATTGTGTTTATATCTGTTTGAGTGTGTGTGTGTGTGTGTGTGTGTGTGTGTGTGTGTGTGTGTGTGTGTGTGTGTGGTATTCCAGTAGCCAAGTGCACGAGGAGGCCAAATCCACGGATTACATGACATGCAGGTTCAAGACTGAGGAAAATAAGAATTTCACAACTAGATGTTAATGAACAATTAAAAAAAATCTATTAATGATAAAAAAAAAAAAACAATAATAAAATGATATAGAAAATAAAAAATATAAATATTCAAAAAAACTAAATTACACCAGAAATGTGTTTCGGTTACAATTTCAAAACACAAGATAGATGAAGATGAGTACAGTTATCATTTATAATGAATACCAGTAAATATTAAAATTCTGAATACTTCTTAAGAAATCAGCTTAAATAACTATTTTTTTAAGCTTGTTTCCCCCAGAAATTAAATATTTTTGCAATTTATCAAAGTCACATTTATGTAACATATGTAACATTATATTATGTAACATACATATTCAGTATTATTGCTAGATTGTAATTTTATGTTCTATTAACTCAAATCCCTATGTATAAATAATAAATATTACAACCACAACTCCAACACAACAAAGTTTCACACAGGGCTCATTTGGTTTTATTTCCATCCAAACGTGCACAGTGGTGTCAGAGAGGAATTTAACATTTCCTGTCTCTGGAGCTGCCAAACCTCACCTCTATCCCAACCTGTAAATACCGAAGAGGGTGAGTGGCACTCTGCGGTAAGACAGATTGGCAGTTAGCTGCCTTATGTCACCGTTCCAAAGCACCCATGGAGCCAATTGTGCCACCCAGTTGTTCTGTGTACCAACAACGGCTCGCTGTTTACACCTCAAGCATTTAGTTAATGATCTTATGCAACAGTGGAGCGACAAGAGGTTCATGCTGAGTGTGTCTTAGTAGAGGGGTCACTATATTCTGACGTGGGACATATGTACATTGCTACTGTGTAGGACAAGCAAAATGAGTATTCCTCTGGTACTGCTTGTCTTATTGTTACATCAAGCCTCTTATGAAAATAAGATGACCTCAGAGGATTGACAGTTGACCTGGAGGTCATTTGCTCTTCTAACTTTATCTTAATTCTTGTTTTTGTCTTGAGATACTTGGGGAGCCTTGAATAACTGTAAACAGCTTCTTCATTTTAAAATTGCTGTAATTAGATTTCAAAATACTAGTTGCTAAACTAGTTCAAACGAGAGTTCACACTCAAAGGTCCAGCCATCTTCCTTGTCATTTGAGGACACAAACAACGCACAATGCAAAACCACGGTGATGTTGCATTTGCTATGAGGTTCTGGTGTGACCTGGCCAACGCCTATAAAACATCTATAACTGAGAAACCGAATAACCCCTTCATTCACACCATGTTCTAGATTTCAACAAATTTTTAACTGAATGTTAAACACTAATTAATAATGTATTCACACAAATGAACTCTTCATGAAGTTTGCATGAACTGTGTTTTCAAACTTTTATCTTTAAATTACTTTTAGCTAATGATTTCAGTTATCTTTAATTACTTTATGCTAAATATAGCATATCAGCCATCATTTGTTACTTTTAGCTAACTATTTTGAATCGTTCAAATTGGTGTTTGCCAAATATCTTACCCATTACAAATGACTTCTAGCTATTTGAAATAAAAATTACATATGTTAGAGTGCCTGAGCAGCCATAGGAGGCAAAATGAGGAGATAGGGAGTCCAGAGTGATGTTTCAGTAGGAAAACTTTTTTTTTAAATTTCACATAGCACCGTGCCCAAAACCATCTGTCCATCACCTTCCAGCAGAAACAGACTGATTGCCTTCATATAAAGATGTCTGTTCATCTGTTAGTCTGGCCTATACCATCTCCGGGTAAATTAACATATACATTTCTAATCACCATACCAACATTCATATTCACAATTAAAACCACTACTAAATATATACATATCTATACACACATACATCTTAATAAATATTTACACACCCATGTTAATATATTACATAAATACATTTAAACACTACAATAACACATCTTCCCCTCTGCCGATTTCCTCAATTCATATCGCCTTCCAACTCATAAGTGTGCGAGCCCATGGGGAACTCCTTTACTCGCACACCCTGTGGAGAAGACCATGGATGTACATCCATGGAGAAGACAGGCAGAGTTAAGTTGCACATCAAATAGAATTCAACTGTTCACTGTGTGGTGAAGTTAGCCTGCGCTTCTTAAGTTCAACTAACAAATACTATTAAATCAACTCACGTGGACCATCAGCTCGCTTACAGGTGAATGGCGGGGTGACCAGCCTCGTGTCCTCCTTACAAACCCCTGACCCATTACAAATACATATCAATAAATGCGTTTGGATTTACCCTGTTGCAGTTAATATCTGACAGTATGCACTTAAATTACCCGTATGCTCACATATCAATATATTAATAATAATAATAATAACAGTAAGCTATTGACGGCGCTCCGCCATTACAAGCTAACTATTTCTAACTGTTTATAAAAAACTTTTAGCTAATTATTTTAACTGTTTATAAATTACATTTCGCTAACTAGCCTATTTCAACCAATTATTCGTTACTTTGAACTATTTCAAATGTTACAAATGACTTTTAACCACTATTTCTTTTGGCTAACTGTTTTAACAGATTATACATGACTTTTAGCTAACCATTTATTTTTTGATTACATTTCAGCTAATTATTTGAACTTCTCCGCTTTCTTGCTAACTATGTCTCACGCACTCTTAATGGCAAAATTAGTTGAGCCACTCCACAACAAGTTTCATGTACATTCTGGCAGCTGCAGAACTGGTTGGGTATCAGTGTTGTAGATGACTGTGCTCCACATGGGAGTGAGAAAGTTATTATTATATGAAATGATATTGCATCAGTTGGGAAGGAAGAGGAGAATTAGTCACCAACAGTACTAGAGAAAATACATCTAACATTTGATGAGAGTGATAAAAATTTTAGTTCAAACAAATGAATGACAAAGATGAGATGATACTGTGTGAAAACATTTCTGAGATTCAGAGGATCAGAAGTGCCTGCCGTTCCTGTCAGAACTGCTTATCCCAAACACATCTGTGATTTGTAAAAGTGAATTTCTCTCCCCTGCTGACACAATACCTGACACCCCAGCTGACCCCCTGCTTGCTGATGCTGCCTGCGTCAGAGGTACAAATTCACATCAATCTGATTCATTAGGAAAGAGCTGTATTGTTCTGAGTTACAATGCAGCATTATTTTTGAGGAAGCATCTTCTATGAAACTGTGTGAAACACAAAAATCATGTAAATGAAAGAAGCAATGATCCTGATGAATCTCTTTTGCAACAGGTTGACAGAAGTGTTTAGCTGAATTTCCTGGGTTGCAACAAAGGACTTCTGCAAATTTAAATTCTTTAGAAATTTCTGCTCACACTCAGGCTGACGACGCTCATATTCCACCTAACAAGCTTGTTTCACTAAGAAGATATCACCATTTGTGTTTATTCCATTTGAAGAAATCAAGATTGAGTTGACTTCGCCTTCAAAGCACTTTCTATCCCTGGACAACAGAGATTTATCCTGTATCCAGTTAATTAACTACTTAATGCGGTGATGTAAACACGTCTATATCAACAACATATAAGTAGTTTGAGCCATTGTGGACAAGGAGAACAAAACACCAAACCAGTGGCAGCGTTTCAAACCTGCTAATCCTGCAGGTATCATCAGGTCCGTGTGCTGTTAACTGCTTCGTGATCCATCACAGCACCGTGTGAGAGCAGCTCTAACACTGAACACATCATGACACCATCTACTCTTAGCTGCTGTACTGTATATCCTCTTAACTCTCAGGACGCATGGCCCACTGACATAACCCTGATCTCTATACGGGGCACTAAGAACAACATGCACAGCGCAAGTGAACATATAAATCCAACATTAAGTAATTAATTCTCCATCTATGCTGCGACCAGTTCAGTTGTAAACTAGCACAGCCAGCGGTGCTTAATTTCACCTGAGGACAGCTATTGGTGTATCCACATAGTACAAAAAATATTTACCCTGACATTTTTTGCGCAATTTGCAAATTCATCAAAAAAAAAGAAAAAGAAAAGAAAAGACATTTAAATTTAGCATAGAGGCCTAAAGAAGGACTTGAATTCTACATTTATCTTTAAGGTATTCATTATATCCAGTTGTTAGACAGGTACCGTATCAAACTGTTATTGACATTGTGTCCTAATATGACGTGTTTTCTTTCACTAGTGCATACCTGTGGAAAGGTTGACGCCTTGGCTGCTGTTTACACTACTGATTAGGGTGTGGGGAACACCACATTACAATGAACACCTGGACTATACTTCTTATATTATCTATCTATCTATCTATCTATCTATCTATCTATCTATCTATCTATCTATCTATCTATCGTATGATAGACACAGGGCTGACACATCGTCCTAACAGAACAGTTATGTGCTCTGACTCCAGTCCATGTCGGTCTCACTTCTCAAATCAGTCATTTGTATTAAGTATGGTATTGTATGTTTGCAATGTAAAGAACTAAGAGAGGTAGTGCGACCAGTTTCCCCCTAAACCAAAGAGAGCAGCTGTTATTGACTGCCACCTTGCCAGTTATAACCTCGCCCATATTTCATTTTGATAGGAATTGATGGAATTAAGCTGTCAAGGCAGGTTGAGTGGGTTCACTATGAATAACACTTGGGGAGCCATGACCAAAACTTTTACTGGATATCCTTATTGGTCAAGGGGTGGAGCCCTTGACCAATAACAAGGGGTGGAGCCCCTGACCAATAACTGACAATCGCGGTGTTAATTAATCATCACTCATTCCTTTTCTTCTTTATTAATTTATTCATTCCATATGGCTGTTTGAACAATGGTATTAATGTCAAACAGGATTTCCTTTTATAGTGATCAACATCGCTGTGTCTCTTTTGCACAGCATCACTTTGTGTTTTAACATTATGTAGCTGTCTGCCTGCAGGTGGTGGTGATGAAGACGACCAGTTGGAAGCTGTTATTTACTCTAAACCTGTGATACTCCTCTTTGTTATGAGGTATGTGGTCGTCAGCCCACTGTGTGGGAGGATGACAGGTTGGTGTGTGTGAGAAATACACGAGGGTTTGGATGTTCAATGAGTCAAAAATATGGATATTTGGTGACCTGTGTTGACTTCTACATCCAAACAATTTCTCTTTCAGATTCAATTTGGTTTATTTCTCACATTGCTGACGTCTTTCCCTTTGATCCCCTCAGGAAGGACACCACTCTCATGTGTGTACGCTAAGGGAAAGCTACCACCTTCTTTGAGCACACGTCATCATCGCTTGGCTTAGCATACCACGGCTAAAGCCGACCAACCTGGGCGAATGAAGAAACGCTAAAATCTACCGACCAGCACCTTTAATGCTCATGCCAACGTGTCATCGATGAGATGTAAAAACCATATATTGTGGTTTTTACAAGGGATTACGTGCTGGACTATTTCTTTGCTGGTCACAGTAACTTCAGAGACTTGTCTTCACCTTGAGAACGTTACTGCACCCAGCCCATGATTGCTAAGTGACATAACCCCCCTGTAAAAGACCACAAAATTTTGTCTTTACACTTAGGCTTAGCTTTGCACTAAGCTAACCCTAGCTACAGACCCTGTCCACTAATTTTTGGCAAGAAATTGAAAAAGCTTGTTCCCCTAAATGTCAAACTATTTCTTTCATGAGCTGATAAGAGATTTCAGTTTTTGATTTTTATTAAATTTGCAAAAATATCTAGACATTTTAGCCTTTCAATCTACACGACAATTTCATCCATTTAATATCTGATCTACAACAAAATGAAATCTGTAAAAAATATATACTTTCCAAGCTCACAGTATATATATATATATGTAAATATAACTAGTCTGTATTAGTATTATAGTACTGATTCTGGGCCAGAATAAGAAACTACAGCTATTGAAGTCTGTACTTGTAATGTTTATGACACAGCAGCTGGATAGACAGAGTTACTGTATATACTGTACCAGCAGATGAAACCACACTGTAGGTCACGATGCATTTGTTATCTGCGAATCAAGTCATTTATGTGTATGTGGGAGTGTGTGGGTGTGTGTGTGTCTAAAGGAGCGATCATGGTTAATCTGTCTGTCTGACCGTCTAGTGGTGTGTCTGTGCTGAGATCATTGTGTCCTGTTAAATTCATAATACCGTCTAATCTGAAGTGAACACACACACACACACACACACACACACACACACACACACACACACACACACACACATCTTATGTTAGTTGTCTCTACGACCTAGGCATTCCCTAGCCCCTTCCCCTAACCTTGACCATCACAAATAAAAGCCCCCACACACACCCTTTTGGAAAGATTCCCAGCATGACTCACTCTCACAGACTACACAGATGAGTGAGTCAGTCATTCATGTGACAGGAAGGAAAATCCAGTCTTTATCTTGTTTCCCCTCAGTTGTGCTCATGATATGAAGGGATTGTGGCGCCTTCTTCAGGCGAGTCAGTGCAAAAACAGCTTGAAATAAAAAAAAAAAAATAAATAAATAAATTAAGTATAAAGCCAATGTAGGCGTCTGACTTGGCATTGCAAACTGCAAAATCCAAACCAAGTGTTACAGATCCCTCACAGCAACGCAGCTGTACCTCAAACTTCCTGCATTTTGTTTTAATCCTTGAGACGTGGGTGATCTAACGAGTTTAACAAATAAGTTGCAACAACTGTTACGATGTGAAGGTGGTTTATCCCAAGCAAACGCAAAACAGCTTGACTAAAGAATCACTTTAACTACTCTGTGCGGTATGTTTACATCACATTGGAGGAGAGGAGCTGCTGCTGATAGCCAGTTAGGACCCAGTATTAACAGAAGGGACGTCATGATTAATAGGTCAACGTCATAGTGGTTGCACATGAAGCAGCAAGGTGACTGTGTTTGTGCCCTGGCTGCAGGCAGGAATATAAAAAGGAAATGTGCTGACTAATAGGATTATGGGTCAGCTGCATGAAGGAGCGCAGCGAGCAGAGCAGAGCAATATGTGTGTGTATGTTTTTTGTTCTTCGTTTATCCTTGTGACAATGAGTTTGGGTGGTAAACTGTAAACATGAGGACATTCAGGATATGTTGCAAAGCATTTCCTCTTCAGGTGAATTTATGACTTTTTAGTAAAGGTTTTATGTAAAGTCTGAATTCCAACATAATTCTGTATATGTTTATTACAATTATAAATGTGCTGATTCCATTTTCCAGGTAGCTAACATAAATTAACTGAAATTAACATAAATTTCAACTTTCAGGCACTTGCAACTTGCTTGATTTTAAAACTTTGTTCCTGTAATTTTGTTAACATTACCTGCAAAAGAACAGCAGAAGAAGAAGAAGAAGAAGAAGAAGAAGAAGAAGAAGAAGAAGAAGAAGAAGAAGAAGAAGAAGAAGAACTGTAAATAACTGACTTATTATACCCACAGAGGGGAGCTGCGTCTGGACTCTCAACATGACGACACTCAGAACTGTTCAACACCCTCTCCTTCATGCTGCTGTGGCCTCAGTGTTTTTATTCACTGGAAAATCTGTAATATTAAAAAAAACAAAAACAAAAAAAAACCCCAAAATGAGTCAGTTCCGTGGCCTCGTCTGCAACATTTTCCTCTCGACTGGTACACTGGAGCTGCTTGGAGAAACCCACCATCAGTTAACTTCACTTCCACGGTACAGCAACCCTGCCACCTGCTGGACACAAAGTGATGATACTAATCATGCAATTAACCCAGGCAGCCAATGAGATGTATGCAGACTGCTTTGCCACATTTTAGCTTAGCGTACCAAAAGTATAATGTGAGAAAACAGAAGTGATAGTTTTAGTTCTTGACCTCCTTTAGGGCTTAAAGTTGCTGTGAAAACTTTTGTTGCCATAAAATAAAAATAAAAAAACTATCCAGAATCAACTTAAACATGTAATTATATCAAATTATTTAGTATGACATAATACAACACTGGTAAATAAACACATTATACTGTATATACATAAAACTAAACTCGTTTTAATGTGATGTTTTTCTTTGTAGCTGGAATGAGGTAAAAACTGATGCAACACTGCATCAGAGGTGCTGGTTCCAAGATGAGAGAGGCTTCAAATACAGAAAGATTCCACAGTAAAGGGACCAACAGCAGCTCTCCTGATTCAACAGCAACATAACTGAGATCAAATTATTTTGCATGACATAAAAACAATACTCTTAATATTAAAAACTGCATGGGTTCAAACATGATGTCATTAGAAACTTAAAATGGCCACATTTGATATTTATATCAAAACAAACACAGACATATTACGATGTGAAAACAATGTGACAATGTGAGAGGAGTCGCTTGTAGACCTGAATCTGCAGCTCCCCTCAACTTTTTGAGCTCTGTAGTGAGTTTTAGCTCGGGTTCACTCTCACCGCTCTTATAATGTCATTTATCATCACTGTATTAAAAGAATTTCTTGTATTTCTGCATTATGTATTACTGTTGACTGGAGTTTCTTCATTTTCAAGAGGAAGCCCAAATTATCCTCCTGTGTGGCAACATATCTTTTTTTTTTCTCTCTGCAAAACCAAAGTAATTGTTATTATTTATCATTGATATTTCATTTATGCACACGTGTTCTGTGTCATCCTATGTGTATGCTTGCCTTTTTTTTTTGTTTATTTATTTTTGGCTTGTCATACTATTTTACCATTATGCTATATGTTAACCCCTGTCTACTATGTCATCTTATATGTTATATGTCATTTTTTGTTGTTGTTTGTTGTCACACTATTCCCCCAATAAAAATATCAATAAAAAAAAGAGAATGAAATGAGGGTGTGTTAGTGACTACGGTTGTTAAGTACATGCTTGCTGTACTTACTAAAATATAGGATGTTATGTAATAGGTGAGTGAAAGATCATAAGTGGAGGTCAGTTTCTGTATCTAAAAAGAGTGACAAAGATTTGTAATTTAAATTCTTTATGACTTCCAACTGCCATAAATTATAGATGTGCATGATACTGGTAAATATTTGCTCAACTTGCTGCATTTTGGATGAACTGCAGACTCACCTGTAGTTTTCAGCTGCACTGGAGATTGCTTAGTTTTGAGTTTAAAGAACATGAAAGTAAAAGTGTCAAATAAAGTTTCCAGGAAATTAGCTGGAAAAAAAGGTAATTGTTATCACTTAATTGTTTGTTATACAGCTCATAGTATCCATGTGAGATATTTATAGTATAGAAAAAAGTTTACATTTTCAGGTGTCGTGGAACTGAAACATGAGGCAGTACTGGAAGCATCCACTAGATGGTGCTAAGGTCTAAGACTCTAGAAGGGCCAAGGTTTACATTTAATATTATATAGATATTATACATTAATGTCTATTAAAAGGTTACAGATGACATAAATGACCTGACAAACTGCCACTAAAATATAAAGCAATCATGTGTTTTAATTAATTAGAGGGACATGGTCACAAACTATCAATTGTCTCATTTACTCATGTTTTTTTGAAGATACTATAATAATAATAATATACCTATGTTAATTAATACTAATAAAACCAAATCATTTTACACCTCAGATATTTAGGTTCTAATATTCATAAAAGATTCAAGCACTTGTTGGAGGATGTGAATGTCACCTTTAAAGATAAAACAGCTGAGCCAAAATTAGTGATGAGTTGAGTGGGGTGAGCTCGGACATGGGGTGTCCCAGCTAAACACAATGAATTATACTGTCAGTTTCATGATGGTACCAGGAAAACTCCCATCAACAAAGGTTCTATACTTTCCAGTGCCACTTAACTCTCTGGAAGCAAACTTTAAATCAGTGTGGCGTGATCAAGAGGTTTGTTTCCAGGAGGACAGTTACAGGGAACATTACAAGCTGTGAGCGAGAGGGCCAGAGACATTGTTCACAGATGTGGTAAAGGCTAGTTGGAAGCTAGCCTGTACGTTACATGACGACTCTGGCTCTTTATCCTGAAGTCGTCTATAGAGAGAAGAACTCAGTTTGGCAGTGTAAATTATATGAGCTTTCTGCAACTTTCATTATATATACAGTTATAATATTCCAGCAAACAATGAAATATTTTGATGTTGAATAAATGTTGGCTTTTAGCTGCTGTGAGTTCAGAGTCATACTGGAGACACAGCTGATGCTCACATCACTGTCTGAAAACAGGAGGTAAATATTTTAATGATATCAGTTTAAAAGTTACCAAAGCATCAGTATGTTATTTATGTCAGTACCACAGTGGTCAGTACAGTCTTTAATTCAGAATTCAGATCTTTAACCAAAGTAAAAAATAACAATACCACAGTGTAAGAACAGTTTCAAGTAATAGTAATGCATTCTTACTTAAGTAAAACAACAAGTATGAAAAAGTATGAAAATACACATACAAGTATCAAAAGTACTCGTTATGCAGAAGGGCAAATTTTTGAATAATATTATGGACTGCTGCAGCTGAGTGAATGCAAAGTAACTAGTGGAGTATTAAGTATAAAATTGAACTCCTCAAGTAAAGTACAAGTATCTCAAAATAGTACTTAAATTCAGTACTTGAGTAAATGTACTTAGTGACATTCAACTATTGTCCAGGTGGGGCTTTGCTACTTAAAACTACACAATGCTTAGAAATCTAAGTCATCTAGTTTAATAAGAGAAAAGTGATACAGTTTGATAGAAATAAAACAACCTCAAACTAGGTGATTGATAAAAGGAGACGGATGCAGTTTATTATGCTTGGAAAAGCAACACGATGGTTGGACTGGAGCAAAGTCTCCAACCAGCACGATGACAAGTTACCAAAACTCACCAATCAACAAGCTGCTTCTGAGTCCCATGCATTTTGCTTACAATATTTGATTTTTCTTGCAGTTATTTAAAGCAGACATGAACTAATTAAAACATTTAACAGTTTAAATGTCTGAACTTTAAGTTAGATCAAAGAAGAAAATGTGTCCAAAATTGGTCTGATTGCACCTCTAATTTGACATTTCCCTATAGAATTACATCATATGTTGTTTGTGCTTGTACATTTCACATGATCAGGTTTAATCAGGTTGGATTTGATCTCACTCTGCAGACTGCTGTCTGCCAAAAGATTTCTTCGAAGATTATTACAAATGCAATGCCGTTACCTAATAACATGTACCATGTCCTCTCCGAACACAGCACTGACACTTAATAACTGGACTGGTAACCTCTTCCTGCAGATACATAAGTGCTTTAATAGATCAAATTTATTCATATACAAAATAAGACAACAACATTGAGACATGTAGTTTTGCATGATGTTTTATAAGAAGATATATTTGTGGTTTTAAGAATCAAAAACCATCTCAATGTAGTTTTACATCTCCTCTCTCAAGCTTCTCTTCAGAGCTCTAGTGACAACAGGTCAATAAACCAATCAGAAGAGAGGAGGCTCTGAGCCTCTCTTCTGATTGGCTGACTGTTTTCTGAGTGATCAAATAAAAATATAGCAGATTTCAGGTAAACACTCAGAGAAACCAAATCCTGTAAGGTTGGATGGTGGGTCCAGGTGGGCGGTGCTTGGTGCATTGCTGAGAGCAGTGACTGCTTTGTTGTGACATCACAAAGATACAGAAATCCCTGACGGCTCGTTTTAAGGCTCAGTTACTGAAAACTGAGGCTGTGTGCATTTCTCTGTGGACTGAGCACTTTGATACTTTTACAGTATTAATATAGAACCTAGACCTGCTTTATAATCAAAAAAGACATGGAAATCTCCCTTTATACAACATGTGACCTTTAAAATAAAGATTTGTGAATCATTATACAAATCAGATCTCACCCACTCCTATCTGAAACATAAAAAAATATAACTTCTTCACTTACAATTTCTGGACCTCTTCTTGAGAGATTTAAAGTATGCAGGCTGCTCTGATCTTTCACCTTTTAACTACTAATTGTTTGTAATGTTTGTTGAGGAAATCAAGCTTGCTGCTACATTCACTGTCCTACAGCTACAATAGAAGCCTCATGTTACTGTTATGGTAGACTTTCACATCAGGGTTCAGCTTGGATTTTATCTGACTGATTATAAACCTGTCACTGTTCTCTGGCAAGTCTTAAGTATCACATTTGTTAGGAGCCTGTATAGTTGATGTAACTCTGGGACCCTTTGTGTAGCCTGTCTTGGATCACTATAAAACTGTTATGGTTCCTGTGAATCATACAGTTAAAGTCATTGTTTTATATGTACATGTCCTGGTGGGAAATGAGTCAGTGTTTTAAGATATACTGTATACAATTACTGTGGTACAGAATGTTTCACAGGGAAGGAAACAGGATGAAAAAGTAGTTTTTTTCTTGGTTTTCATAAGGCCCAAGATGGCAACTTAAGGTGACTCCTCATTGTTCGACATTTTGGGAAATATGCATATTCGGTTTCTTGTCAAGAGTTAGACCAATACCATTATTCTGTCTCTCTGACAAATGAATGAAGCTACAGTCAGCAGCCTGTTAGTTTAGCTTAGCAAAAAGGCTTTAAACTGGGGGAAACGGCTGGCATGGGTCTGTCCAAAGATAACAAATCCTGCTAGCAGAGACTTCAGGAAGATGCTTTGCCTGACCAAGTAATAGTCAGACACATAACACTTTAAGACCAAAACTTTTTGTTCTCACAATTGGTTTTTGAACAGATTAAACAAACAAGATGTGTTTATTAGTGAGCTTCAGAAGTGCTAATAGATGGATTTTGTTGCCTTGTCTTTGTGCTAAGCTAAGATATGATAATTTCAACTAGACAGTAGCTACAGCAGGTTGAGAAATACGGGGACAAGATCATTTTAGTCGTTTTTGTTTGATTAATCCCAGAAAAAAGATCTGATTTGTGGGTAGCCTCTAAGATAATCAAACAAAAAACAGTAAGTCATTGTATTAATGTCTCATTGATACTTGTGTCAAAGCAAGCTAGCCAAATAAGCCTTATCATCATCAACCTTACCATATCACTGGTGCTCCACCCTTGTTTTGTAGCATGTTTTTTGATACTCGTGATAGGGGTTAGGTTCGCGTTTCATCCGTTTGTTGAGCGGGGGGTGGAAGGCCTATCCACAGTAGCACTGATTCAAGTCTGGCTCAATAAGCACAAAACATTATGGGTCAGTCAATCAAGGAACATACTAATCGATTTTCAACTGTAGTTTTTTTGTCTCTATTTTGATATTTATTGGCCCAATTGTCCAGCGGGAAAACTCCCAGTACTCCCGATGACCAGTCCTCCCTTGGATGTCGTTTTTTTCCATGCCATATTAGACTGTAGCATAACTGATTTTATTAGATGAGACAAGGTCATGTCTAATGGGAATTAATTACATTTTTAAAATTTCAGCTCTTTCTTGGGAGCCAGAGATCTTTGTTTTGTTTGGTCCACAGCTGCTACTTGCCTACCACTGACCTAAACTATTAGATTGGTAGAACTTGGTGATGCGATCTACTTAGATCTGCTTAGGCGAACAAGAAAACAAAATTATTCCATCAGTTTTCAAACCTGGAGAAATCTGTGATTTTAATCATGGTAATGCTTCATTTTATTTGGTTGCCTCTCAATGACATCATATCCCCTATGCACATTTGTCAGTGTTGTTTTTGTCAGCATGAAGCATCAAGATTGACTTGTCTCCAGTTTTAAGGCATGTTTTTACACTTTTTACACCTTGGTCATTTTCAACTATGGATTTTAACCAGATGCAGGACTCTAGTCATCAGATGCCTGGGTTTTAAGTTATCAGAGAAAAAAGCCAGGTAAATGTTAAACAGTTCAGCTCCCTGCCGCTCCAAGATGTCCTGTCTATGCCAAAGAGCATTGGTGAAAGATTTATTTTTAATGTAAAACTCATTTCTACTGGTTAATCCAAGAGCGTAGTTTTGCATATGGACGGTAGGGACATGTCCCTACCAATATTTGAGTGAACTCATTTGCACTATGTTTGGAGTAAATTAGATCAGTAGTTCCCAAATGGTGTGCGGAAGCACACTGGTGTGCCTTGAGGCAAGTCGAGGTGTGCCATGGGATTTTGAGATAAACATAAATTATTATTATTGCAATACACAACTATCCAAAAAGTTATGAATCATTTTTTTAATTTACTATCAGTTCTTTGTATGCATTTCCCAATACAGAGGTAAATTCTTAAAAATTTAAAAAACTTTCAGGAACCCCAATTTTCGCCGTTGGCGCAGTTGTCAGATGGTGGGAATTATTAGGGTGTGACACATGAAAGAGCCTTGATTGACAGCCAGTGGGAAGGAAAACAATTTAAAAAAAGAGACAAACGCGGAAGAAAATAGATCGCTTTCTTGTAAGAAGCGGTCAACAACGAGACACCACGGCAGAAAACGACCCCAACACCAAAAGAAAAGAGAAAAAAAATGACAATAGGCCTCATGAAAACTACCTCTGTTATGGCTTCAGCTGGACCGGGGACGTTAACAAACCCCAGCCCGAGTCTGCGAGCACCGACATGCACGTGTCTCATCAACTTGTAAGTAGGCAATAGCAAATGTAAGTCACATTTACAATTTCCGACCAAATGTTATATTTTCAGCTCAGTGTCAACTGCGTTGATACTATGGTTGTATTCACTTTTTGCATGCATGTCAAAAATGTCATTCTCAATGCATATTTTTTCTTGAGCATTTTAGACTACAATTGTTTTACAACTTCATGCATACTGTTTCTGTATTTACTTTATATGCAAATTAGTTTTCATTCTCAGTACATCCCTCTTGGTCTCAAAAGGGTAATCACCTTAGGCCAGATCTATCTACAAAAAAAGTTCAATTAACCATCTTTTAATTTTGTGACCTGTCTGGTTTAAAATGGCTTGTTGTTTTTTGTAATTTTAAAAAAGATAAAATGAATTATTTTGTTAATAAAAATGTCATGATTAGCTGTTGGTCAAATTTTATTTGGCATTTTTAAATAAGAATAAACGTTCACAGATTGATATGAGTGGTAACAAGGGTTACAGAGACTATTTTGCAGGAATAGGAATACAGGTGTGCCTTGAGATTTTGGCTTGCCCTTTGGTGTGCCAAAAAGTTTGAAAACCACTGTAATAGATCATTCCAATGTGCCCTTCAACAGGCTATGTCACCATGAACACTGACTTTTTTTTTAAGCCTTACTACACTGTGACGTTTTCATGCCTTACTATACTATGACTTATTTATTCCTTACTATACTATGAGCTGTTTATGTGGAGGCATGGTGGATTAGTGGTTAGACATGTCACCTCAGAGTGAGAAGATTCTGGGTTCGAATCCCGGTTTGGGGCCTTTGGGGCCACCTAGTGCTGTACGTCTTCATGCCTTGCTATACTAAGATGTCTTTTTATGATTTTATGCCTTACTATACTATGAAAATTTTATGCCTTACTATACTATGATGTATTTATGACTTCTTATGTCTTAGTATAATATAACTTTTTATGCCTCAGTATACTATGATGCTATTTGACGTTTTTATGCCTTACTATACTATGACGTTTTTATGACATTTCATGCTTTACTGTATTATGACATTTTTATACTTTACTATATGTTATGATGTTTTTTGACGTTTGACTTTTGTATGCATAAGTATACTACAATGTTTTTATGACATTTTATTACCTTACAAGACTATGATGCTTTTTGATGTTTTTATGCCTTCCTATACAACAACATAGTTATATGGTGGCACGATGGGGTAGGTGTTAGACCTGTTGCCACACAGTGAGAAGGTTGTAGATACGAATCCCGGTCTGGGGCTTTTTTTTGTGTCCATCCTGTGTTCCTCCGGGTACTCTATTCCTCACTGAATTATGACTTTTCATGCCTTATTATACTGTGAAATTTTTATGCCTTACTATACTATGATGTTTTTATGTCTTAATATAACATATTGTTTTCATGCCTCACTATACTGTAACTTCTTTATAGAGCGGCATGGTGGTGTAGTGGTTATACCTTTTTCCTAATATAGAGAAGCTCTGGGTTCGAAACTCGGTTTGGGTTCTTTCTGTTTGGAGTTTGCATGTTCTCCCTGTACCTTTTTGGGTTCTCCCTGGGTACTCCGGCTTCCTCCTGCAGTCCATGACGTTTCTATAACATTTTATGTCTTACTTTACTATGATATTTTATTACATTTTTGAGGTTTTTATGACATTAAATGCCTTATGATATTATGACTTTTTAATGCCTTACTATACTCTGACTTTTTTTGACATTTTATTCATTACTATAGTATCACATTTTTTGACGTATTTTGCCTTACTATACCATGACTTTTTTATGCCTTACTATACTATGACGTTTTTATGACATTTTATGCCTTACTATACTATGTTGTTTTTATGACTTTTTATGCCATACTATGCTATGTTGTTTTTTATGACTGTTTATGCCTTACTATACTATGTCGTTTTAATTACATTTAATGCCTTACTATACTATGACAATTTTGAGAGTTTTTATGCCTTACTATACCATGTTGTTTTCATGCCTTACTTTACTATGTGGTTTTTATGACCTTTTATGCCTTACTATACTATGTCGTTTTTATGCCTTACTATACTATGTTGTTTTAATGACTTTTTATGCCTTACTATACTATGTTGTTTTAATGACTTTTTATGCCATACTATATTATGCCGTTTTTAGGACTTTTAATGCCTTACTATGTCGTTTTTTGACATTTTTGATGTTTGTTTGCTTTAGTATACTACGATGTTTTTATGAGATTTTATGCCTTACAAGACTATGATGCTTACTATTACTTACTATTTTTATTGGTTTTTCATTCCTTACTATACTATGACTTTGTTATTCCTGACTAAACTATGACTTTTTATGCCTTATTATACTGTGAAATTTTTATGCATTACTATACTATGCCGTTTTTATGCCTTAATATAACATATTGTTTTTATGCCTTACTATACTGTGACTTCTTTATAGAGTGGCATGGTGGTGTAGTGGTTAGACCTGTTGCCTAAGATAGAGAAGTTCTGGGTTCGAAACTCAGTTTGGGTTCTTTCTATTTGGAGTTACTCAGGCTTTCTCTTGCAGTCCATGACATATGTTGACATTTAATGCCTTACTATACTATGATGTTTCTGTGACATTTTATGTCCTACTATACTATGATTTTTTATGCCTTACTATACTATGACGTTTTTGATGTTTTTATGACATTTAATGCGTTAAAAAAAACAATTTTATGCCTTACTATACTATGACAATTTAATGCCATTCTGTGCCTTACTATGACGTTTTTATGACATTTTATGCCTTACTATACTATGATGGTTTTAGGGCTTTTTATGCCTTACTATACTATGTTGTTTTTATGGCTTTTTGTGCTTTACTATACTATGACATTTTTATGACTTTTAATGCCTTACTATACTATGTTGTTTTTATGACTTTTTATTCCTTACTATACTATGCCGTTTTTAGGACTTTATATGCCTTCCTCTTCAATGTCGTTTTTATGCCTTACTATACTGTGTCGTTTTCATGCCTTACTTCACTATGTCTTTTTTGTTACTTTTTATGCCTTATTATACTATCTCGTTTTTATGAATTTTAATGCCTTACTATACTATGTTGTTTTTATGCCTTACTATACTATGTCGTTTTAATCCCTTTTTTTGCCTTACTATACTATGTCGTTTTTATGACTTTTAATGCCTTACTATACTATGTCATTTTTAATTTTTTGCCTTACTATACGGTGTCGTTTTAATCACTTTTTTTGCCTCACTATACTATGTCGTTTTTATGACTTTTAATGCCTAGCTATACTATGTCGTTTTAATGACTTTTTATGCCTCACTATACGATGTAATTTTTATGCCTTACAATATTATGAGGTTTTTCTGACTTTTTATGCCTTACTATACTATGTCGTTTTTATGACTTTTAATGCCTTACTATACTATGACAATTTTAAGACTTTTTATGCCTTACTATACCATGTCGTTTTTATGACTTTTAATGCCTTACTATACTATGTAATTTTTATGCCTTACAATATTATGAAATTTTTGTGACTTTTTATGCCTTATTATGCTATGTCGTTTTTATGACTTTTTATGCCTTACTATACTATGTTGTTTCAATCACTTTTTATGCGTTACTATACCATGATGTTTTATGACTTTTAATGCCTTACTATACTATGTTGTTTTTATGCCTTACTATACTATGTCGTTTTAATCCCTTTTTTTGCCTTACTATACTATGTCGTTTTTATGACTTTTAATGCCTTGCTACACTATGTCGTTTTAATGACTTTTTATGCCTCACTATACTATGTTGTTTTTATGCCTTACTATACTATGTCGTTTTAAACACTTTTTATGCCTTATTATACCATGTCGTTTTAAACACTTTTTATGCCTTATTATACCATGTCGTTTTTATGACTTTTAATGCCTTACTATACTGTCGTTGTTATTCCTTACCATACTAAGTCGTTTTAATCACATTTTATCCCTTACTATACTATGTCGTTTGAATCACTTTTTATGCCTTCCTATACCATGTCGTTTTTATGGCTTTTAATGCCTTACTATACTATGATGTTGCCTTATTATGCTATGTCGTTTTTATGACTTTAAATGCCTTACTATACTATGATGTTGCCTTATTATGCTATGTCGTTTTTATGACTTTAAATGCCTTACTATACTATGATGTTGCCTTATTATGCTATGTCGTTTTTATGACTTTAAATGCCTTACTATACTATGATGTTGCCTTATTATGCTATGTCGTTTTTATGACTTTAAATGCCTTACTATACTATGATGTTGCCTTATTATGCTATGTCGTTTTTATGACTTTAAATGCCTTACTATACTATGATGTTGCCTTATTATGCTATGTCGTTTTTATGACTTTAAATGCCTTACTATACTATGATGTTGCCTTATTATGCTATGTCGTTTTTATGACTTTAAATGCCTTACTATACTATGATGTTGCCTTATTATGCTATGTCGTTTTTATGACTTTAAATGCCTTACTATACTATGATGTTGCCTTATTATGCTATGTCGTTTTTATGACTTTAAATGCCTTACTATACTATGTCGTTTTGAACACTTTTTATGCCTTTTTGTACCATGTCGTTTTAAACACTTTTTATGCCTTATTATACATGTCGTTTTTATGACTTTTAATGCCTTACTGTACTGTCGTTGTTATTCCTTACTATACTAAGTCGTTTTAATCACTTTTTACCCCTTACTATACTATGTCGTTTTAATCACTTTTTATACCTTACTATACCATGTTGTTTTTATGACTTTTTATGCCTTACTATACTATGTAATTTTTATGCCTTACAATATCATGACGTTTTTGTGACTTTTTATGCCTTATTATAGTATGTCGTTTTTATGACTTTTTATACCTTACTATACTATGTCGTTTTTATGACTTTTAATGCCTTACTATACTATGTAACTTTTATGCCTTACAATATTATGACGTTTTTGTGACTTTTTATGCCTTATTATACTATGTCGTTTTTTTTGTTACTTTTTTATGCTTAATTATACTATCTCGTTTTTATCGAATTTTAATGCCTTACTATACTATGTTGTTTTTATGCCATACTATACTATGTCGTGTGAATCAGCTTTTTATGCTTCCTATACCATTGTGTTTTTTTTATGACTTTTAATGGCCTTACTATACTATGTTGTTTTTATGCCTTACTAATACTATTTTCGTTTTAGATCCTTTTTTTGCCTTACTTACTATGTCGTTTTTATGACTTTTTAATGCCTACTATAACCTATGTCATTTTTTTTTTTTGCCTTACTTATACTTAGTGTCGTTTTTATACCCTTTTTAATGCCTTTTTGTACATGTATCGTTTTAAAACCCTTTTTATGCCTTATTATACATGTTCGTTTTTATGACTTTTAATGCTTTACTGTACTGTCGTTGTTATTCCTTACTATACTAAGTCGTTTTCAACTCACTTATTTTACCCCTTACTAATACTATGTCGTTTTAATCAACTTTTTTATACCTTACTATAACCATGTTGTTTTTATTGACTTTTTATGGCCTTAACTATAACTATGTAATTTTTACTGCCTTACAATCTCCTGAGTTTTTTGTTGAACTTTTTATGCCTTATTATAGTATGTAGTTTTATGATTTTATAGCCTTACTATACTATGTCCGTTTTTATGACTTTTCCATGGCTTACTATACTATGTAATTTTATATGGCCTTACAATATTATGACTTTTTGTGACATTTTGATGCCTTATTATACTATGTCGTTTTTAATTTTTATGCTTACTATACTTTGTCGTTTTCATGCCTTACTTCATATGTCGTTTTAAATCACTTTTTTATGCCCTTCCTATACATGTCGTTTTTTATGACTTTTAATGCCTTAACTCATTAATATGTTGCTTTTAATGCCTTACTATACTATGTCGTTTTATCCCTGTTTTTTTTGCCTCCTATACTATGATACGTTTTTATGAATTTTAATGCCCTTCTATATATGTCATTTCTTAATTTTATTGGGCCTTACTAATAAACAACGCGCTCCTACACACTCTCTCTAATCACTTTTTTTGCTCACTATACTATGTTCGTTTTCTATTTTGACATTCCTTCTATGCCTATGCTAAATACCACCTATGTCCTTTTAGTGACTTTTTATGCCTCAAGTATACTATGTTTGTTTTCATGGCCTTCCCTATACTATGTCGTGTTAAACACTTTTTTGATGCCTTACTAATACTATGTCGTTTTTTTAATGACTTTTTTATACTATACTATACTTGACATTTCTAAAGATACATATATATATATGCCTTACTATACCATGTTGTTGTCTATATGAATTTTTATGCCTTACTATATTCTGTCGTTTTTATGCCTTTACTATAGCTATGTCGTTTTAATCACTTTTTATGCTTACTATATCCTATGTCGTTTTTATGAACTTTTTGCTTACTATATCTATGGTCATCTTTTATTTTTTATGCCTTACTATACTATGTCGTTTTAATGACTTTTTATGCCTTACTATGCTATGAACAATTTTTTAAAGACTTTTTATGCCTTACTATAAACGCCATGTCGTTTTATGACTTTTAATACAGACACCATTACTATACTAGTCGTTGTTTTAGCCTTACTATAGTATGATATAGATCTATTAATTACATTTAATGCCTTACTATACTATGATTTTTATGACTTTTTTATGCCTTACTATACAATGTCATTTTTATTTTTTTTTGCCTTACTATACCCCCGCCTGTCTGTCCTTTAATCACTTGTTTATGCCTAATATATTATATACATTTTAAGACTTAATATGCTTAGCAACCAAATGTTGTTTTTAATGCCTTGACTATACTATGTCGTTTTAATCATTTTATGCTTAACTCTAACCTATGACAACTTTTAAGACTTTGTTTATGCCCTTACTATACCCATGTTCGTTTTTTATGACTTTTAATGCCGTTACTTAACTATGTAGTTTTTATGACTTTTTTATGCCTTATATACTATGACAAGTTTAAGACTTTTTATGCCTTACTAATACCATGTTGTTTTTTTTAATTCACTTTTTATGCTGTACTATACTATGTTGTTTTTCATGCCTACTTACACCCCCTATGTCGTTTTTATGAACTTTTTACACTGCCATTACTATAAAATAGCATATGTCTGTTTTGTAATTGCCTTACTATACTATGATTCGTTTTACACCATAACTTTCTTTATGCCTTACTATACTATGTTTGTTTTAATCCCTTTTTATGCCTTACTATACCCATGTCGTTTTTATGACTTGTAATGGAAGCCTTACTTATACACATACACCATGTCATTTTTATTTTTTATGCCCTTTAGCTACACATCGCTTGGCCCTATCGTTTTAAAAATTGACAGCTGGTTTTTTTTATCGCCATACTATACTGTCGTTGTTATGGGTTGCCTTACTATACTATGTCTTTTTTTATGCTTTTATTGTCTTACTGATATAAAAACATATATATATTAGACAAACTATGTCGTTTTAATCCCTTCTATTTTTGCCTATATATATCAATTATTTCTCTATGGCTTCTCCTCTTTCTTTTAATCGTATTATATATCTGGGTTGCTGTTTCGAGCTTTATATAAATTTGTTCATTTTTAATTTTCTTCCTTACTAAAAATATAATACGGTGGTCGTTTTAATTCACTTTTTTTTTGCCTCACTTCGATAAAATATGATCCGTTTTCTTATGACTTTCCAATGCCTTGGCTAGTAACTATGGTCGTTTTAGTGACTGTTTTATGCCTCAGTTATACTATGTTGTTTTTATGCCTTATCACTACTCTGGGTTCGTTTTAAACACTTTTTTTAGCCTTAACTATACTATGTCGTTTTTATGACTTTTAATGCCTTTACTATGACTATGCGGTGGTGTGGTCATTTATTTTTATGGCCTTACTCATAACAAAAAACTAAATGTCCCGTTATGACTTAATTTATGACCCTTACTATACTATGTAATTTTTTTATTGCCTTACCATATTATGACGTTTTTATGTGAATTTCATGCCTCTTTTATAAGCTGATGTCGTTTTAAATGACTTTGTTACTGCCTTACTATATACTTTGGACAATTTTAAGACTTTTTGGGTAGCCTTACTTGATAAACCATAGGTTCATTTTATGACTTTTAAATGCCTGTTCAACTATAACTATGTTGTTTTTTATGCCTTACTTGATAACTATGGTCATTTATCACTTTTATCTCCCTTACTATAGCTATGGTCGACTTTTAATTCTTTTTTGATGCCATTACTTATACTATGTGTCGTTTTTAGACTTTTAATGCCTTACTAAACTATGTTAATTTTAGCCCGATCAATCATTATGAGAGTTTTTCTGACTTTTGTAATGGGCCCGCTTATGTTAACGATGATCGTTTTTATCTGACTTTATAACCTTACTATACTTTGACAATTTTTAAGACTTTTTATGCCTTATATACCCATGTTGTTTTTTAATGACTTTTTATGCCTTAACTATACTATGTTGTTTTTTTATGCTTCCATAGCTATGTTGTTTTTAATCCATTTTTTATCCCTTACTATCTATGTGTTTAAAAAATTCTTTTTATGCCTTACTAACTATGTGTTTTTTATGACTTTTAATGCTTACTTAAGACTATGCTATTTTATTCGCTTACAATATTTTATGAGGTTTCTGACTTTTTTAATGCCTTATTATACAACTGTCGGGTTTTTATGATTTTTCTACCTTACTATACTATGAAATTTTAAGACTGTTCTATGCTTACTATACATGTTGGTTTTTATGA
>NW_019174393.1:15647159-15652878 GCF_002260705.1 Seriola dumerili
GTGACATTTTATGCCTTATTATACTATGTCGTTTTTATTTTTATGCCTTACTATACTTTGTCGTTTTCATGCCTTACTTCACTATGTCGTTTTAATCACTTTTTATGCCTTCCTATACCATGTCGTTTTTATGACTTTTAATGCCTTACTATAATATGTTGCTTTTATGCCTTACTATACTATGTCGTTTTAATCCCTTTTTTTGCCTTACTATACTATGTCGTTTTTATGACTTTTAATGCCTTACTATACTATGTCATTTTTAATTTTTTGCCTTACTATACGGTGTCATTTTAATCACTTTTTTTGCCTCACTATACTATGTCGTTTCTATGACTTTTAATGCCTTGCTATACTATGTCCTTTTAGTGACTTTTTATGCCTCAGTATACTATGTTGTTTTCATGCCTTACTATACTATGTCGTTTTAAACACTTTTTATGCCTTACTATACTATGTCGTTTTTATGACTTTTTATACCTTACTATACTATGACAATTTTAAGACTTTTTATGCCTTACTATACCATGTTGTCTATATGAATTTTTATGCCTTACTATACTATGTCGTTTTTATGCCTTACTATACTATGTCGTTTTAATCACTTTTTATGCCTTACTATACCATGTCGTTTTTATGACTTTTAATGCCTTACTATACTATGTCATTTTTAATTTTTTGCCTTACTATACGGTGTCGTTTTAATCACTTTTTTTGCCTCACTATACTATGTCGTTTCTATGACTTTTAATGCCTTGCTATACTATGTCGTTTTAGTGACTTTTTATGCCTCAGTATACTATGTTGTTTTTATGCCTTACTATACTATGTCGTTTTAAACACTTTTTATGCCTTACTATACTATGTCGTTTTTATGACTTTTAATGCCTTACTAAACTATGTAATCTTTATGCCTTACAATATTATGAGGTTTTTCTGACTTTTTATGCCTTATTATACGATGTCGTTTTTATGACTTTTTATACCTTACTATACTATGACAATTTTAAGACTTTTTATGCCTTACTATACCATGTTGTTTTTATGACTTTTATTGCCTTATTATAATATGTCGTTTTTATGCCTTACTATACTATGTCGTTTTAATCACTTTTTATGCCTTACTATACTATGTCGTTTTAATCGCTTTTTATGCCTTACTATACTATGTTGTTTTAATCACTTTTTATGCCTTACCATATGTCGTTTTAATCCCTTTTTTTGCCTTACTATACTATGTCGTTTTTATGACTTTTAATGCCTTACCATATGTCGTTTTAATCCCTTTTTTTGCCTTACTATACTATGTCGTTTTTATGACTTTTAATGCCTTACTACACTATGTCATTTTTAATTTTTTGCCTTACTATACGGTGTCGTTTTAATCACTTTTTTTGCCTCACTATACTATGTCGTTTCTATGACTTTTAATGCCTTGCTATACTATGTCGTTTTAGTGACTTTTTATGCCTCAGTATACTATGTTGTTTTTATGCCTTACTATACTATGTCGTTTTAAACACTTTTTATGCCTTACTATACTATGTCGTTTTAAACACTTTTTATGCCTTACTATACTATGTCGTTTTAGTGACTTTTAATGCCTTACTATACTATGTTGATTTTATGCCTTACTATACTATGTCGTTTGAATCACTTTTATGCCTTACTATACTATGTCGTTTTAATCACTTTTTATGCCTTACTATACTATGTCTTTTTTATGACTTTTAATGCCTTACTATACTATGTAACTTTTATGCCTTACAATATTATGACGTTTTTGTGACTTTTTATGCCTTGCTATACTATGTCGTTTTAGTGACTTTTTATGCCTCAGTATACTATGTTGTTTTTATGCCTTACTATACTATGTCGTTTTAAACACTTTTTATGCCTTACTATACTATGTCGTTTTTATGACTTTTAATGCCTTACTAAACTATGTAATCTTTATGCCTTACAATATTATGAGGTTTTTCTGACTTTTTATGCCTTATTATACGATGTCGTTTTTATGACTTTTTATACCTTACTATACTATGACAATTTTAAGACTTTTTATGCCTTACTATACCATGTTGTTTTTATGACTTTTATTGCCTTATTATAATATGTCGTTTTTATGCCTTACTATACTATGTCGTTTTAATCACTTTTTATGCCTTACTATACTATGTCGTTTTAATCGCTTTTTATGCCTTACTATACTATGTTGTTTTAATCACTTTTTATGCCTTACCATATGTCGTTTTAATCCCTTTTTTTGCCTTACTATACTATGTCGTTTTTATGACTTTTAATGCCTTACCATATGTCGTTTTAATCCCTTTTTTTGCCTTACTATACTATGTCGTTTTTATGACTTTTAATGCCTTACTACACTATGTCATTTTTAATTTTTTGCCTTACTATACGGTGTCGTTTTAATCACTTTTTTTGCCTCACTATACTATGTCGTTTCTATGACTTTTTATGCCTTGCTATACTATGTCGTTTTAGTGACTTTTTATGCCTCAGTATACTATGTTGTTTTTATGCCTTACTATACTATGTCGTTTTAAACACTTTTTATGCCTTACTATACTATGTCGTTTTTATGACTTTTAATGCCTTACTAAACTATGTAATCTTTATGCCTTACAATATTATGAGGTTTTTCTGACTTTTTATGCCTTATTATACGATGTCGTTTTTATGACTTTTTATACCTTACTATACTATGACAATTTTAAGACTTTTTATGCCTTACTATACCATGTTGTTTTTATGACTTTTATTGCCTTATTATAATATGTCGTTTTTATGCCTTACTATACTATGTCGTTTTCATCACTTTTTATGCCTTACTATACCATGTCGTTTTTATGACTTTTAATGCCTTACTATGCTGTGTCATTTTTATTTTTATGCCTTACTATACTATGTCGTGTTATTCACTTTTAATGCCTTACTATACTATGATGTTTTTATCACTTTTTATGCCTTACTATCCCATGTCGTTTTTATGCCTTACTATCCCATGTCGTTTTTATGCCTTACTATCCCATGTCGTTTTTATGCCTTACTATCCCATGTCGTTTTTATGCCTTACTATCCCATGTCGTTTTTATGCCTTACTATCCCATGTCGTTTTTATGCCTTACTATCCCATGTCGTTTTTATGCCTTACTATCCCATGTCGTTTTTATGCCTTACTATCCCATGTCGTTTTTATGCCTTACTATCCCATGTCGTTTTTATGCCTTACTATCCCATGTCGTTTTTATGCCTTACTATCCCATGTCGTTTTTATGCCTTACTATCCCATGTCGTTTTTATGCCTTACTATCCCATGTCGTTTTTATGCCTTACTATCCCATGTCGTTTTTATGCCTTACTATCCCATGTCGTTTTTATGCCTTACTATCCCATGTCGTTTTTATGCCTTACTATCCCATGTCGTTTTTATGCCTTACTATCCCATGTCGTTTTTATGCCTTACTATCCCATGTCGTTTTTATGCCTTACTATCCCATGTCGTTTTTATGCCTTACTATCCCATGTCGTTTTTATGCCTTACTATCCCATGTCGTTTTTATGCCTTACTATCCCATGTCGTTTTTATGCCTTACTATCCCATGTCGTTTTTATGCCTTACTATCCCATGTCGTTTTTATGCCTTACTATCCCATGTCGTTTTTATGCCTTACTATCCCATGTCGTTTTTATGCCTTACTATCCCATGTCGTTTTTATGCCTTACTATCCCATGTCGTTTTTATGCCTTACTATCCCATGTCGTTTTTATGCCTTACTATCCCATGTCGTTTTTATGCCTTACTATCCCATGTCGTTTTTATGCCTTACTATCCCATGTCGTTTTTATGCCTTACTATCCCATGTCGTTTTTATGCCTTACTATCCCATGTCGTTTTTATGCCTTACTATCCCATGTCGTTTTTATGCCTTACTATCCCATGTCGTTTTTATGCCTTACTATCCCATGTCGTTTTTATGCCTTACTATCCCATGTCGTTTTTATGCCTTACTATCCCATGTCGTTTTTATGCCTTACTATCCCATGTCGTTTTTATGCCTTACTATCCCATGTCGTTTTTATGCCTTACTATCCCATGTCGTTTTTATGCCTTACTATCCCATGTCGTTTTTATGCCTTACTATCCCATGTCGTTTTTATGCCTTACTATCCCATGTCGTTTTTATGCCTTACTATCCCATGTCGTTTTTATGCCTTACTATCCCATGTCGTTTTTATGCCTTACTATCCCATGTCGTTTTTATGCCTTACTATCCCATGTCGTTTTTATGCCTTACTATCCCATGTCGTTTTTATGCCTTACTATCCCATGTCGTTTTTATGCCTTACTATCCCATGTCGTTTTTATGCCTTACTATCCCATGTCGTTTTTATGCCTTACTATCCCATGTCGTTTTTATGCCTTACTATCCCATGTCGTTTTTATGCCTTACTATCCCATGTCGTTTTTATGCCTTACTATCCCATGTCGTTTTTATGCCTTACTATCCCATGTCGTTTTTATGCCTTACTATCCCATGTCGTTTTTATGCCTTACTATCCCATGTCGTTTTTATGCCTTACTATACTATGTCGTTTTTATGCCTTACTATACTATGTCGTGTTATTCACTTTTAATGCCTTACTATACTATGTCGTTTTTATGCCTTACTATACTATGACGTTTTTATGACTTTTTATGCCTTACTATACTATGACGTTTTTATGACTTTTTATGCCTTACTATACTATGACGTTTTTATGACTTTTTATGCCTTACTATACTATGACGTTTTTATGACTTTTTATGCCTTACTATACTATGACGTTTTTATGACTTTTTATGCCTTACTATACTATGACGTTTTTATGACTTTTTATGCCTTACTATACTATGACGTTTTTATGACTTTTTATGCCTTACTATACTATGACGTTTTTATGACTTTTTATGCCTTACTATACTATGACGTTTTTATGACTTTTTATGCCTTACTATACTATGACGTTTTTATGACTTTTTATGCCTTACTATACTATGTCGTTTTTATGACTTTTAATGCCTTACTAAACTATGTAATTTTTATGCCTTACAATATTATGAGGTTTTTGTGACTTTTTATGCCTTATTATACGATGTAATTTTTATGACTTTTTATACCTTACTATACTATGACGTTTTTTTGACTTTTTATGCCTTACTATACTATGACGTTTTTTTGACTTTTTATGCCTTACTATACTATGACGTTTTTTTGACTTTTTATGCCTTACTATACTATGACGTTTTTTTGACTTTTTATGCCTTACTATACTATGACGTTTTTTTGACTTTTTATGCCTTACTATACTATGACGTTTTTTTGACTTTTTATGCCTTACTATACTATGACGTTTTTTTGACTTTTTATGCCTTACTATACTATGACGTTTTTTTGACTTTTTATGCCTTACTATACTATGACGTTTTTTTGACTTTTTATGCCTTACTATACTATGACGTTTTTTTGACTTTTTATGCCTTACTATACTATGACGTTTTTTTGACTTTTTATGCCTTACTATACCATGTCGTTTTTATGACTTTTAATGCCTTACTATACTATGTCATTTTTATTTTTATGCCTTACTATACTATGTCGTTTCAATGATTTTTTATGCCTTACTATACTATGTAACTTTTATGCCTTACAATATTATG
>NW_019174393.1:15653193-15718559 GCF_002260705.1 Seriola dumerili
ATGCCTTACTATACTATGACAATTTTAAGACTTTTTATGCCTTACTATACCATGTCGTTTTTATGACTTTTATTGTCTTACTATACTATGTCGATGTTATGCCTTACTATACTATGTCGTTTTAATCACTTTTTATCCCTTACTATACTATGTCATTTTAATCACTTTTTATGCCTTACTATACTATGACGATTTTAAGACTTTTCATGCCTTACTATACCATGTCGTTTTTATGCCTTTTAATGCCTTACTATACTCTGTCGTTTTAATGACATTTTATGCCTTACTATACGGTGTCGTTTTAATGACTTTTTATGCCTTACCATACTATGTCATTTTTATGCTTTACTATACTATGTCGTTTTAATCGCTTTTTATGCCTCACAATACTATGTCGTTTTAATCACTTTTTATCCCTTACTATACTATGTCATTTTAATCACTTTTTATGCCTTACTATACTATGACGATTTTAAGACTTTTCATGCCTTACTATACCATGTCGTTTTTATGCCTTTTAATGCCTTACTATACTCTGTCGTTTTAATGACATTTTATGCCTTACTATACGGTGTCGTTTTAATGACTTTTTATGCCTTACCATACTATGTCATTTTTATGCTTTACTATACTATGTCGTTTTAATCACTTTTTATGCCTCACAATACTATGTCGTTTTAATCACTTTTTATGCCTTACTATACCATGTCGTTTTTATGACTTTTAATGCCTTACTATACTATGTCGTTTTAATGACATTTTATGCCTTACTATACGGTGTCGTTTTAATGACTTTTTATGCCTTACTTTACTATGTCGTTTTTATGACTTTTAATGCCTTTCCATAGTATGTCATTTTTATGCCTTACTATACTCAGGCGTTTTTTATGTCTTACTATACTGTGAATTTTTTATGCCTTACTATTCCAGCCTCCTTATTACTAAATCTACAGGCTCAAGCTAGAGACAGGAACATACAGAAGGACGCTAGACAGAGGTGCCAAATCAAGAATAAGTTTATTTCAAACACAGCCAAAAATGTAATATACTCAAAAAATAAAGGGAACAAAGGTGGATTGAAGATCCTGGCCAAAAAGAACTATGAAGGGAAGGCCGCTGAGCCAGCTTCGACATGTGCCGTCGCACTGAGCGACTCACCTCTAAACTGCCCAACTCAAAACTAACCTAAACCAAAACAAAATTTGATAACTGAACTACCGGTGATCTTCAACCCTGCAACTAAAATAAGAAACCAAAACAACAGAAAACAGCACTTTGGTGCTGGAGAATGAGGATCAGGTTGGGAAGAGATTCCACGCCCAAGCACAGGGCCCTTTGCACTCAACAGGACTCTCCTTTTTTGCCAGGGCGTAAGTGACAGCAGGTGTCGACAGGTGCTGGACTCCTATTGGAGAGAGGAGAGAAACAGAGAAAAAGAGAGAGAGAGACAGCGTGAGAGAGTGAGGGAAAGAATAAAATAAACAAACCCCTGCGAACAGTTCACAACAGCGATCCGGAGCTGTGCGTAACATTACTACGACATTTTATGCCTTACTATATTATGTCGTTTTCATGACTTTTTATGGCATATTATACTATGACAATTTTGAGACTTTTTATGCCTTACTATACTATGATGTTTTTAGTGCTTTTAATGCCTTACTTTACTATGTCGTTTCTATGACTTTTTATGCCATATTATACTATGTCCTTTTTATGACTTGTTATGCCTTACTATCCTACGACAGTTTTGAGAATTTTTATGCCTTACTATACTATGTAATTTTTATGCCTTACTCGACTATGTAATTTTTATTCCTCACAATATTATGACGTTTTTCTGACTTTTTATGCCTTATTATACTATGTCGTTTTTATGCCTTAATTTAATTTGACGTTTTATGCCTTTTAGTTCCTTACTATACTATGTAATTTTTATGCCTTATGATATTATGACGTTTTTGTGACTTTATATGCCTTATTATACTATGTCGTTTTTATGACTTTTTATGCCTTCCTCGACTATGTCGTTTTTATGCCTTAC
Organism: Seriola dumerili; assembly: GCF_002260705.1. Taxonomy (NCBI): domain Eukaryota; kingdom Metazoa; phylum Chordata; class Actinopteri; order Carangiformes; family Carangidae; genus Seriola; species Seriola dumerili. Next base: position 15,655,238 of record NW_019174393.1, read on the forward strand.
TATACCATGACTGTTTATGCGTTAATATTCTATGTTGTTTTTATGACTTTTTATGCCTTACTCTACTATGTCGTTTTCATGCCTTACTTCACTGTCTTTTTTGTTACTTTTTATGCCTTATCATACTATTCCATTTTCATGACTTTTTATGCCTTACTATACTATGACAATTTTAAGACTTTTTATGCCTTACTTTGACAATTTTAAGACTTTTAATGCCTTACTATACTATGTTGTTTTTATGCCTTACTATACTATGTCGTTTTAATCCCTTTTTATGCCTTACTATACTATGTCGTTTTTATGACTTTTAATGCCTTGCTATACTATGTAATTTTCATGCCTTACAATATTATGTTGTTTTTATGAATTTTTATGCCTTACTATACTATGTCGTTTTAATCACTTTTTATACCTTCCTATACTATGTTGTTTTTATGCCTTACTATACTATGTCGTTTTAATGACTTTTTATGCCTTACTATACTATGTCGTTTTTTTGACTTTTAATGCCTTACTATATTATGTTTTTATGCCTTACTATACTATGTCGTTTTAATAACTTTTTTTGCCTTACTATACTATGACAATTTTAAGACTATTTATGCCTTACTATACCATGTTGTTTTTATAACTTTTAATGCCTTACTATACTATGTTGTTTTTATGCCTTACTATACTATGTCGTTTTAATCACTTTTTATGCCTTACTATACTATGTCGTTTTAATCACTTTTTATGCCTTACTATACTATGTCGTTTTTATGACTTTTAATGCCTTACTATACTATGTTGTTTTAATGACTCTTTATGCCTTACTATACTATGTCATTTTTATTTTTATGCCTTACTATACTATGTCGTTTTAATCACTTTTTTTGCCTTACTATACTATGTTGTTTTAATGACTCTTTATGCCTTACTATACTATGTCATTTTTATTTTTATGCCTTACTATACTATGTCGTTTTATTTACATTCAATGCCTTACTATATTATGACAATTTTGAGACTTTTTATGCCTTACTACGCCATGTCGTTTTTATGACTTTTAATGCCTTACTATACTATGTTGTTTTTATGCCTGACTATACTATGTCGTTTTAATCACTTTTTTTGCCTTACTATACTATGTCGTTTTTATGACTTTTAATGCCTTACTATACTATGTCGTTTTTATGACTTTTAATGCCTTACTATATTATGTAATTTTCATGCCTTACAATATTATGTCGTTTTTATGAATTTTTATGCATTACTATACTATGTCGTTTTAATCACTCTTTATACCTTCCTATACTATGTTGTTTTTATGCCTTACTATACTATGTCGTTTTAATGACTTTTTATGCCTTACTATACTATGTCGTTTTTATGACTTTTAATGCCTTACTATACTATGACGTTTTAATTACATTTAATGCCTTACTATACTATGACAATTTTGAGACTTTTTATGCCTTACTACGCTATGTCGTTTTTATGACTTTTAATGCCTTACTATACTATGTTTTTATGCCTTACTATACTATGTCGTTTTAATCACTTTTTTTGCTTTACTATACTATGTCATTTTTATGACTTTTAATGCCTTACTATACTGTCATTTTTATTTTTTTGCCTTATTATACGGTGTCGTTTTAATCACTTTTTATGCCTTACTATACTATGTCGTTTTTATGACTTTTAATGCCTTACTATACTGTCATTTTTATTTTTTTGCCTTATTATACGGTGTCGTTTTAATCACTTTTTTTGCCTTACTATACTATGTCGTTTTTATGACTTTTAATGCCTTACTATTCTATGTCGTTTTTATGACTTTTAATGCCTTACTATACTATGTTGTTTTTATGCCTTACAATATTATGTCGTTTTTATGAATTTTTATGCCTTACTATACTATGTCGTTTTTATCACTTTTTATACCTTCCTATACTATGTTGTTTTTATGCCTTACTATACTATGTCGTTTTAATTACATTTAATGCCTTACTATACTATGTCGTTTTTATCACTTTTTATGCCTTACTATACTATGTCGTTTTTATGACTTTTAATGCCTTACTATACTTTGTAATTTTCATGCCTTACAATATTATGTTGTTTTTATGAATTTTTATGCCTTACTATACTATGTCGTTTTAATCACTTTTTATACCTTCCTATACTATGTTGTTTTTATGCCTTACTATACTATGTCGTTTTAATCACTTTTTTTGCCTTACTATACTATGTCGTTTGTATGACTTTTAATGCCTTACTATACTGTCATTTTTATTTTTTTGCCTTACTATACGGTGTCGTTTTAATCACTTTTTTTAGCCTTACTATACTATGTCGTTTTTATGACTTTTAATGCCTTACTATACTATGATGTTTTTAAGCCTTACTATACTATGTCGTTTTTATGACTTTTAATGCCTTACTATACTATGATGTTTTTATGCCTCACTATACTATGTCGTTTTTATGACTTTTAATGCCTTACTATACTATGTCGTTTTAATTACATTCAATGCCTTACTATATTATGACAATTTTGAGACTTTTTATGCCTTACTACGCCATGTCGTTTTTATGACTTTTAATGCCTTACTATACTATGTTTTAATGCCTTACTATACTATGTCGTTTTAATCACTTTTTTTGCCTTACTATACTATGTCGTTTTTATGACTTTTAATGCCTTACTATACTGTCATTATTATTTTTTTGCCTTACTATATGGTGTCGTTTTAATCACTTTTTTTGCCTTACTATACTATGTCGTTTTTATGACTTTTTATGCCTCACTATACCATGATGTTTTTATGACTTCTAATGCCTTACTATACTATGTTGTTTTTATGCCTTACTATACTATGTCGTTTTAATCACGTTTTATGCCTTACTATACTATGTTGTTTTTATGCCTTACTATACTATGACGTTTTAATCACGTTTTATGCCTTACTATACTATGACGTTTTAATCACGTTTTATGCCTTACTATACTATGACGTTTTAATCACGTTTTATGCCTTACTATACTATGACGTTTTAATCACGTTTTATGCCTTACTATACTATGACGTTTTAATCACGTTTTATGCCTTACTATACTATGACGTTTTAATCACGTTTTATGCCTTACTATACTATGACGTTTTAATCACGTTTTATGCCTTACTATACTATGACGTTTTAATCACGTTTTATGCCTTACTATACTATGACGTTTTAATCACGTTTTATGCCTTACTATACTATGTCGGTTTAATTACATTTAATGCCTAACTATACTATGACAATTTTGAGACTTTTTATGCCTTACTACGCCATGTCGTTTTTATGACTTTTAATGTCTTACTATAATATGTCGTTTTAATCACTTTTTATGCCTTACTATACTATGTCGTTTTTATGCTTTACTATACTCAGGCGTTTTTTATGCCTTACTATACTGTGAAATTTTTATGCCTTACTATTCCAGCCTCCCTATTACTAAAACTACAGGCTCAAGCTAGAGACAGGAACATACAGAAGGACGCTAGACAGAGGTGCCAAATCAAGAATAAGTTTATTTCAAACTCAGCCAAAAATGTAATATACTCAAAAAATGAAAGGAAACAAAGGTGAATTGGAGATCCCGGCCAAAAAGAACTATGAAGGGAAGGCCGCTGAGCCAGCTTCGACATGTGCCGTCGCACTGAGCGACTCACCTCTAAACTGCCCAACTCAAAACTAACCTAAACCAAAACAAAATTTGATAACTGAACTACCGGTGATCTTCAACCCTGCAACTAAAATAAGAAACCAAAACAACAGAAAACAGCACTTTGGTGCTGGAGAATGAGGATCAGGTTGGGAAGAGATTCCACGCCCAAGCACTTGACAGGTAGGTGGCAACTGTGACAGCAGGCCCCTCTGCACTCAACAGGACCCTCCTTTTATGCCAGGGCGTAAGTGACAGCAGGTGTCGATAGGTGCTGGACTCCTATTGGAGAGAGGAGAGAGACAGAGAGGAAGAGAAAAAGAGAGAGCGAGACAGCGTGAGAGAGTGAGGGAAAGAATAAAATAAACAACTTGCGACTTTTTATGCCCTATTATACTATGCCCTTTTTATGACTTGTTATGCCTTACTATACTATGTAATTTTTATGCCTTACTCTACTATGTCGTTTTTATGCCTTACAATATTATGACGTTTTTGTGACTTTTTATGCCTTATTATACTATGTTGTTTTTAAGACATTTTATGCCTTACTCTACTATGTCGTTTTCATGCCTTACTATACTATGACAATTTTAAGACTTTTTATGCCTTATTATACTATGACGTTTTGAGGGCAACTAAAATACGAAACTAAAACAACATAAATCAGCACTTTGGTGCTGGAGAACGAGGATGTCCAAAGACATGCATATTAGATTAACTGGCAACTCTATTGCCTTACTGCACTATGACTTTTTCACGACTTGTACTATGATATTTTTATCCTTCACTATACTATGACATTTTTATCCCGCACTATACTATGACGTTTTATGCCTTACTCTTCTACGATGTTTTTATGCCTTAGTATACTATGACTTTTGACATACATATGACATATACCGTATGTCCCTATATCAAGAGTTATGTTACCATATGTGTCACTTATAAAGGGGATATATTATTATGACATATACATCCTCTGGATATATGAAGATATAAGTTAATAATATCCATGAAATCCTCATTGTGAAATGCAACTTCATTAAAACATGCTTATTAAAATTCCATGTTTGTATATGATCTTCTTAATAATTTCTTATTAAATTTAAACATACATGTCTATCTTTTATATTTACCTATATAATATAAACATATACTAACAGACTTTGGGATGGATATATATTCATGTAACATATCTATAATATAAAATGATATACTAAAATACATGTTTCTGTTAGTTGGACACATGTCAATTTATGATATTGTTCCAATTTTTACCAGGTTTTATATGTAATTTATAGGCTATACTTTAAATACACATGATTTAATTTTTTATGTAAATATCTTTCATATAGGCTACGGAAATTAAACACATGTACATATATTACATTTGCGTATGGGCATTTCTGAATGTAAATTCACATCTTATATGTTAATAAAGCGGCATTAAAAAGTCAGTCTTTTTGTTTTGGAGTGGCGGTGGGGTTGTTGCATCCCTACCAATTTTGAAACCAAACCTAGGCCCTCGCTATAATCCCCTGGTCCGTTTGTTATGGTGAGGGGGGCCCCTCTGTGGATAATTCAGCTACCTCCTTAACCTCCTGAACGTCTGGATCATAAGGTATCAGAGAAACAAAGGTTGCCAGTGTCAGCTCCCAGCCCTTCCCTGATGTCTCGTGTCTGCTGTACAGCCTCTGTGAAACATTGACTTTTAATGTGAAACTACTTTATTCAGTGTTTTTACTGGTTATAACCCCCTGGTCTGTTTGCTGTGGAGAGGAGGAGACATTTGTGTATAATTCAGCAATAGGTAAAAACCTCCTGAACCACTGACACTGAAGGAATCCAATGATGAAGACAATAACTCCCATGATCCCACACTACTTCACGACATCACCAAACGCCATCTTTTGTTATTGTTTTGACTGAGAGTTGGAAGAAGATACATGCTGTGCATTTAATGGACCAGATAAAGATTTTTTGTAGCTGTCTGATAAAGAGAGAAAAGACATTTTTATTTATATCCATCAGAGTGTGGATTATTTCTTTACATGCTGAATTTATAATGTCACCGATTTTGCTGCTGGTTTTGTTGTGTGACTCTCCCTGTCTCTCCTCCTCCAGACAGACTGTGGTTATTTGATTATAGTTTCAGATCATTCTGTTACTGTGGGTGAGGCCACATACTGAGCGTGTTCTTGTATGGGTCTTGATAGCCTATTTGGAGCCATGGTTTAATCTTGCATTGTTTCTTCAGTGTTTTTTTTTTTCCCCTCCACAAGTTACATTTTACATAATCATGATAATGATTGAGTTTGAGTTTCTCTGGAATTTCTCACATTTTTTCCCTCCCAACTGCAACCACATTTACAAGGGTCTCAGTAATGACTGAAAACTCCTGGCGGCTGTCGGGCCTGCATCGAGTGAAATCCAGCAGGACTCAGAAGATTATTTTTCTTCACGTAATGCTGCACATGAGGAACAAGTGGCAGAATGAGCCTGCGCTGATGACAGATGTATTTGGCTCTTAGCCCGAAGCTTCCTACTATGTTCCCAGTCGGTAGTAATCACTCAGGAATAGTTGAACGACTTCCAGAACAAATAGTTGAAGCACTATCTCTCTACCCTTCTCTTTACATAAGATCTGAGGACAGGGACCAAAACAAATTTGGGAAAATAAAGCAGTATCTGTTATTTTCATTATTTGTCTCTGACTACAGAGAACCAAATAAAGATATTTTCCACCGCTGGGCCTGTAGGATGATAGAGCAGTAAATAAAAGCACATCAGGAATGGCAACAATGTGAAATGTGAACATGGCAAGAAGTTAAAGTTAAATAAAGATAAAGCGCGCTATAATTGGACAAAGGTCGTAGAAACTCGTCACCTTTCTGATTAGTTTATGTTTGCTTTCATCAGAGAGGTCGAAGGCTGTTGTGTTCACATGATGTGAAGGGATGAGTTGTGTCTTCTAGTGTAGTGTGTGTAGTGTTGGCAAATTACGGTTTAGACCATGAAGCTTCAGCCTGATTGTATCAGTTTTGTAAGCCTGTCATGGGAAAACTGCACCGGCCACATGGCTGTGTCCATGAAACCAACATCAGAATTCAGGAAAAGTGTTTTGCACAAGCTTCTTAACCTCATAAAATCTTACATGAACTCTCCTAACTATAGGATAAGCATTAATCGGTTCTATTACTTTTCCACCACTTAGTGAACGTGTTTCATGTATATCGTTGCTCTGTTATTGCCTTTACACAACCAACAAAATGTCAACAGGTGGAAGGTATTCACTGAAAGGCTCCCTGATGTGTTGCGGTTTGATGACAAAACTCTTGTTTAGGCTTTTATCCCACTCTATCTCTTATTAACTGCGTTAATGTTCTTGTAAACTTCCCAAAGAGAACGTTGTTGGATTTTCCTACAGTTGTTACCAACACTTCTGACTTATCTCTCTAGACATTAAGCCCTTTGTTGTTTAAGTTCCATTTTTTTTGTACATTTCAGTGAGAAATCTAAAGGATTACATTAATACTTCAGTGAGATAAGATGAGAAAAGTAGCATCGGTTGCTAGGTAACAGACTTAATAGTTGATAACTGATGTTGGATTGAGTATTTAGGATTTCCTGACCTCAGATAAGACGAAGACAAAGTCGGGTTTTGCTTCTGTACCAGTCCTCTCCCTGGCTTAACTTCAGACTTAAGGGAGGAAGCTTCTGTAATACGGCCCCTGGAGAATAAAAGAAACAGCAGCTGAATAAAAGAAATCAGATAGGGTTGTGTAAGTCAAAGATCTTCTTCTAGGTTGCTGGTGGTGCTAAGGCCTAATCTATCTGATTTCTGATTTCCTCGCCAAAAGATGCTGACATGTAGGTTAAATGGAGGTTAAATTTGTCTGTATTTTTTACAGGTCTGACTTTTACATAACTCCAGTTTCAGTAATATTTCAATGACAACATTTCACCATTGTAGTGAACAGAATGCAGAGTCTAGATTTTTTTTAAAAATGTATTACAGTAACTTGGAAATCCCCCGAACAACAAAGACACTCTTTCTATCCTCCTCGACTTCTCCCTTTGACCAAGGTTGTCTCCCAAAGGGCACCACTGTAATATTTACTACACCTAACAGCAGTTTGGAGAGTCCTGCTCCAAATAAATGGGTCTTATTTATAAGCCAGTACAACCACCAAGCCTCAGTCCCCATTTCAAAGAACGCTCTTTATTACCAAATGAAATCTTCGTTATGTAACTTTGTGCTGTGAGCTCTCATCTGCAGCCTCTGCAAATTATCACTGTTTAATCACTGACATTTTAGAAGAGCAGCCAGCTGATATCTTATCTGGACCAGATTCAGGACTGAGGATCATCACTTCATCCATCAGAGGTTTGCACACTGAGCTGCACATCATCTCCTATAGCAATGATACTGCAACTTAAACAAAGATGATGTCTGTTAAAAATGTTGCACTGGTCACATTCAGCATGTCACTAACTACTATCTACTGTTAAATAATTACCATCAAATGAATGGTGCATCAGATGAAAACTGTGGTCTGAGATTATGAACTGAAGTTGGATTTGTTCGCAGACACACAATGAAATTCATCATTAAATGACACGAAGTTGGATGGCTGTTAGTCTACACAAGTACACAGGACATTTCAGTCCAGAATGTTCTGCAGTACAGGATGAAAATCATTTTTGATGAATGGCAAATGTGCGAGACCAGGCCAGTCCACACAAAGCTACAGAAATCAGATAGGGGAGGTTGAAAGAAGTGCTGCAGACACACACTTCATGGCCTTACTTCTTAGCCAATCCTGTGTCTCACAAAGCTCATTCATAAAGAAAATTTATGTTTTAAAAACATAAGTTTGGAAATAACTGTAACACTACATTTACATTTACTCATTTGGCAGCACTACATCTATTCAATAAGTGCAAGGAGATCGGATAAATAAGCGCACAGAAAGTTAAGAGCTAGTCAGACATGTTAGTGTGTTAGAGGTGTTAGGGGAGGAGGTGCTCTCAGAGGAGATGAGGCTTCAAGAGAGTCTTGAAGATAGAGAGGGACGCTCCTGCTCTGAAAGCATTCAGTAGCTTGTTCCACTATCAGAGAACCACAGACCGGAACAGTCTGGGCTGAGACCGTCTCGTGTGCAGGGATGGTGATGCCTTTAGAGGAATGCAGTGGCTGAGAAGGAGCATAAGACTGTGGGATTTAATCCAGTACACTTGCCACATTCACATCATATCGAAGGCCCACAACTTATTAATCACTTCAGTAGGTACATCATCGGAGCATTAACAACTTATACCAACTCATTACAGCCTTTAAAACAAATTCCAGTTATTGCTCTCTTTTTGATGTATTGATGATGCAAATTTCAGAGATTTCAGAGGCCTGTGTCAAAAAGCATTAAATACTATATATATTCAAACTACCGTTACTACAACAACTATTCAGTCTGAGATATGTTGAAATTCAGAACTGAGCGTGTCGCCACCACAGGCCACCACAGGTTGTTTTCTTCCATTCTGTGTGCCTTAAAGTAACGTGAGCTTGTCAGTGGAGGCACCGTATGTGAACCGAACATCACTTTCACGATGCAGTTCGGACATAGGCAACTTCAGTTATGTATCTTGGTATGAATCATGTGTCACTTTTATTTGAACTTTTGATATAGATAACGTGCTGTAATACAGTCGGACTGAGATAAAGTCTAGCTTCCTGGCCTGCTGGCTTGTCGCATGTAATATATTACCAGAAAAAGAAAAAAAAAAACTGTACGTCCATTATATTACGTCGAGACATTTTCACCGTGCCAGATGCACTGATATCCTGTTGATGCAGCACCTGTCGTACTAATCACAGTTCATATTTCCTAAGTTTCCTAAGGTCTTCTGCGCCAGGCCTCCTACCTTCTGACATACGGTGTCAAACATACTACCATACAAATCCTCCTGCATCATTGCATTATGGGGAACAACAGCCCGTATGGTCCAGACACTTTGACGTCATGTCAGGGAGGCTTCCACCGGGGCAAATGCTAGAGGATATTGCTGTGACGTGCAAACCACTTTATGAATGGACGTCTGTTGTTCAGCGGATGAAAAAGGCCTCGTAATCCACATGTCTGATTTTGAACAGATCTGATATTAAACCCACTCACATCCACTCTCCCCTCGTCCTGTGTCCTCTTCACACTCTGTTCCTCTCGTCCTGTTCCCTTTCACCACCGCCCAGTTTTCCACAATCCCACTCCATCAGAGCGGTGAGATTCAGAGTAAAGCCCAAACGGATGTATTCACTCCAGCGGGGACCACGGGGGCGGGAGGGGGGAGCGGCGATGGCGGGGGCTTCCCTGATGATGTTGTAGGAGGATTAACGGCCTGCTCTGCCACCTCTGTACTAGATTATGACCTTCAGATTATGTCTGCATTTAACCACAGAAAAAAAAAACAACCAAACTGACTCTTAACCCTTATAGAGGCAGAGCATGGACTCATTTAACTGGGAGCCAGTTTACTGGTCACGCAGCTGTGGGGGAAATCAATCAAATCTGTGCAAGGACAACTTTTGCTTCGCTTATACTGTACGCCAGGATTTCCAAGTCATCTTCTAAACTGTGTTTCAATTGCTGGAAAATCAAAACTGATGCATGAAATTTTGCTGAGCTCCTTAGAAAATAAAAAGGAAAAATGTAATGGAACAATGATTATTACAGCAACGGTTCCTGACCTTTTCCAACTCATGGCCCACTTGGAAATCTCAAAAATGTTGGCCAAATAATTTATTTTCAGAGCACTTTTTACGCTAATGGTAACGGTCAAACATTCACTTGTCCATTCACCATCTTTTGCTCGACTCTTTTCTTTTAATAATCTAACATTTTTGTTTTAAAAGATTTAAAAACATTACTTATAGATCTTTTATTATCTTATTATTATATTATATATATATATTATATAATTGTACTATTTTGCAAATGATTTGTCAGCCAACTTGCACTGCCTTTGCGGCCCACCAGTGGACCCTGGCCCTTAGGTTGGGAACCACTGTACATCAGTACAGCCAGGTTGATAAGTGATGTTGCCCATATTTCATCCTAAAAAAAATAAACAAATAAATGCACTCGCAGTACCAGAGAGTGCTACTGTAATATTAATAATAATAATCTAATATTTATTTTTATATACACTGAAATGAACTGAAAGCTGAAGGCAGGGAAGTGACCCAACTTTGGAAAATGTTCTACAGTATGTAAAGTGTTAATGGGTTAAGTACCAGTTATGCATTAGTAGTGATATAATAAGCAGAATATATTAATATGAAATAAACATATGCATGTGTGTGTCTGTATTTGAGTTTGTGTGCCTGTGCGTGTGTGTGTGTGTATGTGTGTAATCCGTGCGTGCCATCAGAGGAGCAGTGATTAACGCTCATCTCTACTTCCTGGTGGATTAGTCTCCGAGCATCGTGTGTATCGTCACGACAACGGCAGGAGGATGTGACCCGTTATGGGGACAGTGCCCCACCCCTCGTCCTCTGCCTCTCCATCCCAACATGGACTGCTGAACATTACATTCAACAATAAGAGCTCGATTCTGGAATGTCATTTCTGCTTGTACGCAGCTTGTATTTCTTAGGTTTGTGTTTGGCTGTTAACGACACCGAGAGCATTTTACCACTGCAGCAGGATTACAACTGAGACTCTTGAACAGTGTGACAGTCCATGAAATTTTCATTTCATGGCTGTAAGATACCAGCAGAGATACTAAGACATAAGCCTTGTAGGTAAAAAGTGAGATTTGACTGGTCACTCGCTTTTCTTACCATCTCCCCTCCTGTCACTGTTTATTATTGTCTTAAAGCGGACTGCAAATAGGTCATATTACCTTAACAAGTCTTTTGGGGGTTGCAGGGTCTTCCGCCTGGGGGCTCGTTTTACTGTCTGCGGTGGCAGATCTTCCTCCAACACCACATCTGCTCGCAGCCGTGATTAATGAGGAGATGAACAATGAGAGTCTAGTTTGTTCAGCCTCAAGACACGAATATTATGAGCCTTGTTAAAGGAACAGTCTGACATTTTGGGAAATGCACTTGTTTGCTGCCAGACCCAGAGTCACATGAAAGGATCAACAGCATCTGTTATAGGGATGAGGCTGATATCTGTCTTTTAGAGTAAAAGGTCAAACAAGTATATTTTTACAAAATGTTAGACAGCTGCTTTAACACTTCATTTGTTGACAGTGAGGCGACGGTCCAGGACGTTCCATTTAACTTTGAACCAGAAGTGGCAGATATAAAATTCTCTATTAATTCTGAATGACAGTAAGATTTATATAAAATAGAATTAGAAGTTTTGGAAAATCAACTGAAAAATTGTTAAATAACCATTGTGCAATGATTTTTTTTTTCAAATTAAAGAAATCAAATACCTCACAATCAAGATACTTCACTACCTGGAAAAAAATCATATCGCAATCATATACCAAGACTAACACAATGTCTACAACAGTGGTTCCCAACCTGAGGGCCTGGGGCAACTGATGGGCCATGAGGGTATTGCAAGTGGGCCAACAAATCATTTGCAAAACCAACAAAAACGACATTGTGTACTCATTTGCTATCTCAGTCTGATTGTGCATTAAAAGATGACATCCATAGCAGGAACTGGAGTATCATATTGATAGCTGTTCAGTCACTGAAGTTTAGGTCACTTGTGTTTTGGCAGCGCTCAAAACCAAACATGCAGTCACTGCAGTTGTGTGTGCAAGATGGAAGTAAACAGATTTAAAATGTGAAGACAGCTTGTGGGTCGAGGTTGCGTGAGTGTAGCCTGAATCAGATGCTAGCGATCACACGGCCTGTTTAGACAGCAGTAACGTCCTTAGCTTCACAAACTAAAGTTTTGGACAGATTAAAATTTGCACCTAATGAAGGCGCTAAAGACAAAGTTAGGGGTTCACAAAATGTATTCTTAGTGGGGACATGATTATCTGCACCAAACTTCATGGCAATCCATCCAATAGTAGGATAAAAATGTTAGTATCTATGCTGCTAGCACGTCTAAGAACCACCATAAATTTAAGCTCAATGTCCTTTGGTGTGTTTACTGCTGATTTTTCATATAGATAATTTGAATCAGCACACTGTCAGTTGACTAGATAAGAAATAATTTAATGCCGGTATACTGTAAACGAGCTCTTGGTGGGATCACAGCCTCAGGACGGCACTATGGCCAGCATGTCCTCATGAAAGGCGCTTCTTTTGCGATCACGATTACATAACACTTGCTCCGTTAATGTCAGCCAAACCCACCAATGGCACCAAAATAATTTCAGTAGTCTCATGTGGTGTCAAGATGGCATGAAGAACAAGTTTGTATTTATGTGCTAAGTGGGGTTTTGTGTTTAGCCTTTGAGCATTAGGGGATTTTCAAGATCTGAGAACCTGTAGCACTCAGCAGAAAGAGACAGAAGGAGGTTAGAGCACAGAGGAGACAGCAGGGCCGAGAACTTAGGTCACTTTTGTTCCTCATTATGTCAATAGACAGAGGTGGTCTTGAGTTGGCTCGACTCTTTGCCCTACATGCCTGCTTTGAAGGAGGTGGGTTATTGCAAAAGTGGATTACATAAGACTACAGTAGAGTCAGTGATGTCCACAGACACTCTGCCTCTTATAATGCAGTTTTACTGCAGCTGTTATGAAATTCTGAGCCTGTTTTGACACCTACGGTTAAACCAGGATGCTGCTCACGAGGTTCAGTAATGGTTGATAACAGAGTCTTATTGTAACAGCTCAACAGTACACTTGTCTTGTTTCCATTCAGCTCTGAACACAGACCAGCTTTCATTTAGAATTATTATGTCGTTTATCTTTATCATACATAGCACCCTTGTCTTTTCAATAGGTCTATCATTACTTCACTTCAAGCTCTTCCACTACTTGGAAGTACAAATAATGACAAGCTATGTTGAAAAATGAAAGCTTTACTGAAAAAAGTGAACTGACTTTCCAGTCAGTTCACTTTAAACGTCCCATATAGTATAAAGGTAGATGTCCATGTGTTGTTTGTTTATAAAGCAGGTCTAGGTTCTATATTAATACTGTGAAAGTATCAAAGCGCTAAGTCCAAGGAGAAATGCACGCAGCCTGTAATCAGAAACTGAACCTTAAAATGAACCGTCAGGACTGTAACTTTGTGATGTCACAACTATACAGTCACCGCCGTCAGCTATGCCCAAAGTCCTGCCCACCTGGACCCACCGTCCAACCCGGCAGGATTTTGTTTCTCTGATTGTTTACCTTAAATCTGCTATATTTTTATCCGATCCTTCAGAAAACAGGCTCACCGACCTGTTGTTACTGGATCTCCAGAGAGAAGCCTGAGAGAGGAGACGTAAAACTACATTGAGACGGTTTTTGGTTCGTAAAACCACAAATATATCTTCTTATGGCTCAACACTTTAATTAAAACACAAGAGAAGTGTAAAATATAATTAAGCTATTTAAATCGATGCACTTTTAGATTGCATAAACCTAGCGTTTTGTTCATGACTGCAATGAACCATCTGGAACCCAGATTTAACACTTCTAACTGGTGTATTTGGTACTGTAGTATTTATTTTTTTTGACATAGCAAATAAGAAATAAGTCTGTTTCTCCTTAAAGGTATAAACATAACCTATGTCCACGAGATGACCCTACAGTGTATAGTATCAGTTAGAGAGGAAACTATGAAAAAAAGAATTCATGGAACCACTTTTTGTCACATTTATGGCAACATCATTCTTGATATACAGATGTATACAGAATGTCATATATTTTTGTATGTGTTCAGTTCATCACTATCTCAAAAACAAACAATTGCTTTATAAAGCAGCAGTAATATACTGTCGTGGTAATGCTTTAACATTTTTTTTCTAGTTATCCTATTTATATTCATTATTATTATTTATCTATTTATTATATTATACTCATATTTATTTATTGTAGCTCATTTGTTTAGTTTTACAGCACCTGTTTACCATTCAGTTCAAACTTGCCACTTCCTGCCCAGCACAAAACAGCAGACATTCCCAGCTAGTTACTCACTGGTGATCATAGTGGAGCGTTAAGTAGCTAAAGAGCCACACATTTTCCTCAGGCTACATCCATTTTCACGATGTTTACGCCTGGCGTCCACCACCACCACCACTACTACTACTACTACTACTACTACTACTACTACTACTACTACTACTACTACTTTCAAGCCTGTAAAACTGAGATGTTTGGAAACGCTGCTGACCTTTTTTTAGTTTGAAAACACTGCGGTTGCATTTTAGTCTGAAGACGAAGACACAGACACCCACGTTCACCTCCTAATTGGGTCTTATCAGTCACGCCTACCAGCCATGAATGCAACATGGATAGCGAATTATAAGTGCTGCTGACCTTGTTGTCTTTACTAGTGGCTGTGTGTGCATTTGTTGTCCTCTTTTGTAGTATTTTCTGCAACTAACCAACTGCAGAGTAGACAATCTGCATGTGCATGCTCAGTGCATAAGTATGGACGGAGATGATCTCTGTTATGGAGATAAAACGCCCTCTGGATGGAGATTGTTGGTTGTACAACACCATAGTATTAGTGTGGACATAACCTCAGAGCTACAGTATATACAGTGTAAGACTGAACTGATACTCACCAGGTCCCCAGAAATACGACTTAAAATGAATGCTACTGCACATCAATATGACTTTTTCCTTACTGTGCGGCTATACACTGAACCTTAGATCACTTCTGTGAGCGGACAAGTCTGATCCTGAATTACTTAATTGTTTTTTCTATGGGCATGAAAGAGATTCACTATTAAAAACCTGATTTCATAACAGGGACTGGACTGGCTAGAGGCACTGAAATACAAAATCATAGACCTCTTTTATTACAGAGATGTCACAGAACAATGAAACATTTGGAATCAGCAATTTAACACCAAACTAACTTTGACACCAAACAAGAGCTTCACAGAAACTCCTCACAAGTGCTGTTAAGTGTCCTTAATGTCACAAGCTCTGTCTTTCTATTAATACTGTAAGTACTGGTGTTAGGGGAATTTGGAGAGCGCAGTGTTATGCGTTAAAGCAGCTTGTTTGTACAATGATACTGTTGTCGGCCTGATTGGGAGTCTCTATTTTCTCCGGGATCAGAGACTGTGATGAGAGCACGGTCTATGATCAGAACGTATCCTCTCTCTACCTCCTATACACTCCAGGCTCTCATGTACATTTGTCCGCAGAGATGCTGCTTTGCTCCCGAGCCATATGTTCCTGCTGACCTGGGACTGAATCCCACTTGTGAGAGTTTTCAGCCGCGACGTCCCCAGTTTATCTCTCTCTCTGCTTTCCCACTGTCTAAATAAAGACAAATGACTCTGAAGGAATGTGTCATTGCTCACCGATTTTCTAAATTTGGCTGTGATTCAAAATGATGATTAATTATAGTTTGACGTTATTGGTTATCTTGGCAAGAATTAGATAAGAAGATCAAAAAGCTACACGAAGCTTTCCACGTTAGCTTAGCGCAAAAACTGGAAATAGAAGAAAAAGAAAACAAAATCTGCCGTGAAGCTCACTTATTAACATGTCACATCTTGATTGTTTATCCAAGGAAGCTGCCTCGCCCAGCAAAAAATAGTCTGGCACATAAGCCTCTATACAACCACATGTCATCATTACACAAGTCTTTGTGAGGAATAAACAAACAAGATATAAAGAAGTGTAAAGTGTGTTTTTAATCCATTTTTCAAAGCCAGTCGGCTGTTTCTTACTGTTTCCTGTTTCCAGCGAACATTTGCTGGTTTTAGCTTTGTATTTAGCGCACTGACTTGAGAGTTGTATCAATCTAATTATCTAATTCTCAGCAAGAAAGCAAATAAGTATACTTCCAGATATGTACAAGCTATTTAAAAAAAAAAAAAAAACTTTTCAAATGTTGTTCCCATCCTACTTTGATGTCCCTTGACTCGGGGAGGTCGGGGTTGGTTGGCATAGGCTTACAGATATTTTCTGGTCCTTTAAGGTCACAGAAACAAAATATAACATCAAAATGTTTGCTTTCATCGCTGTATCTACTACATTAAAACATCTGGAAAGCACTAACTCTTTTGGTGAGGGTAACATTTCAGTTTTATAGTATCAAAAGTAAAAAAAGAAATGGCGTATTGTAAAACTGTGTTAGATAGAATTATTGTAAATGCGTTACTTCTACTTAATGGACGTAGGAATCAGCTGCATTTTGATATGAGATTTGAAAGTCCGTGATGAGCGTTGGTAGCTTTGTAACATCATTTCATCACAAAGTTCGGTCAAATGTGAGTGTGGGTTGGTTTGCTCTCTATCCTTAATGCAACAATGGAAAACTGGGTCTGAAGCTCATATACACTTACTTCCTAAGAAAATTGCTGTCACTTCCTGGTCATCACAGTCTTGTAATCCTGAGGTGAAAGTAAGTATAAACATTTTCATGGTATTTTTATCGTTATATTTTGCTGTTTTCTTAACATTACCAATTATAAATTATATTTGTTAATGAAAGCTAATTAGCTAATTTGATCACAATTGCTGGTTGCTAACTTTAACTGGCACATGCACACACAAACAGCAGCACAGTGTGTGTTTGTTTCATCTATATTCATGTAATCATTCAGACACACACACACACACACACACACACACACACCCCCCCCAAAAAACCATCGCCTTCTGGTTTATCTTCTGCTACTGCAGTAAGAATGCATAAATTCTTCTCTGGACAATTTTCAATGATGTCTTTCTTCATTTCTGTACAGTGTTCAGGTTGTTGAAACATTTCCTTCAATTGATCATCAATGGTGCTGCTGGAAATATCTGGAAATGAAAATCCTTGGCTCTTGCGCACACACAAATCAGCAGACACCCTCCACTGGCATTAGCATGGCGAGCTAGGAAACAGCAGCATAGCTCAGCGCCGCTCATCTACATGGGAAAGAATTCAGGAGCTATTCCCAGCCGTGTTATTTATTTCCCCATATGTCAAATTTTTGATTCCACCGGCAAAGGTGAAACAGGGTGACTGCATCCAAATAAAACTGAGAGAGATTTTACTGATTGCGTTTAATATGTGGAGCGATCATTTCTGCAGTTGGCTATGAAGTACTCAAAACATGTAGACTCTTCCTGTTCTGCAGTTTTATGTCGTGTAATATTTTGATGTGGATTTCAGATACCAACAGTAGGAAGTCTAACTTTAGCTCGCGCTCCCATAGCTTCACATTCAAACCAGAATTTTTCTCCTGGGAAACAGTGGTTTGTCATTTTCCCCTGTAACACAGATCCACAACAGGCCACTGTCTGACATGCTCATTAGAGCAGATTAATATGGTTATCTGTAGTGGCTGTGGAGGCTGTGTGGGTGTGGTTTTAAGGTTTCTTAAAGCTGGATTCCACTGAGTCACAGTTTTTCCCACAGCTATTTCATTGAAAATATTAATGCTAGACTTCTATAAAATCATCACCAGGAATATTCTCTTACCAACCTCTACAAAAACTAGAAAAGTTGTGTGCTTCAAATAACACAACTGGTGGGTGGGAAGCAGGTGACGGATTATGGTTTCGTTGCCTAACGAGTGACTGCACTTGGTGGATGGTGCCATCTGGGGGGATATTTCAATTCAATTCAATTCAATGCAATTTTATTTGTATAATGCCAAATCATAATACACATTATCTCACTGCACTTTACTACTTTTACCCAACAGTTTCCACAAAGAGTAGTGCAGAATACACTGTTGATTAATATCTTTATCTGATCAGTCAGAAAACAGTCTTCTCTTCTGAATGTCAGTTTTCTTGCATCTGAAACACAGGAAGTAAGATGTATGGAATGGTCATCATGGCTGCATTGGCACTTGTATGTCTTGATGATGGTTTTCCTAAGATTTTTATTGGCATTATTGTCATACCCCATTAAAATTACACAGTCACACAAGTCCAGCCCACTTTGGTGGTCAATCTGAATTGATCGTAGTGTGTGAGCTGCATAGGTGTAGTGCTGCCAGAAAAAAAATTGGAAGATCCCCTCATCACTGAAGTGTATTTGATGCAAGAGAGCCATTGAAAACAAATGGAAAAGTTGTCATATTGACATTAAAGGTGTGCTGATTGATTATATGAATTGAATAACACGCAGGAAAACATTCCACCTTAAAAGTTGTCGTTAGCTGCCGGTAGCCTCTGAGCTGCACAGTGAATCAAATTATTCATTACTTAACTAAACTTAACTAAACTAAACCGAGTCTGGTCAGCTCACCCTCCTTTGCAACTCTCCTCTCTATCAGGCTGGACGCTGCCTGGCTCTGGTGACCTGGTGTCTCTTTTATGATGGATGGAAATCACTTATAGTTCTATGGTTTTTACAGTGGCTATATGGAACTACACTGCAGGCTAGAGTCTTAACACTTGCAACCCCACTTTAATCTGTCACCGCTCTCTCATATCAGACAGGAGATTAGAAAACTAATGGCGACCATGTGCCAAGGTGGTCTGTGTGTGTCCACTTTAGAAATTAGGTTAAAATGTGTTTTAATGTAGGTTACAGATGCACAATTCATTGAAAAAAACTCTAACTACTGACATCTGAAATGTCCTAATCCCAAATTAAAACATCTCGAGGATGAATGAAACATCAAGGATACTTCGAGACACTGTCACATACTGTGTGGTGAAGGGATTATACAAAGTCAAATATTATTTTCCTCCTTTGTAAATTCAGCCAACAGTTTTCCTCCAGTTTCCAGCTCTATATTATTGAAATCACTGTCAACTTGTAATGAACTGAAATCAGATCCTCGGTCCTCTCATCACACTGCCCGCACAGGCACCTCACAGGGGAACACAAACAGATTTATTTCATTATAAAACAGCAACAGCTCACACAGAGGATTCAAGGAAACATCTTGAGTGGAGCCACGCCAGAATTCAACCACTTCCTCACACACGAGCTTTCTCAGCTGACAGTCACAGAGAGAGGTAATGAAAGATGAATGTGGGCCAACTTTACCAGAAGAGCCACGATCACTCTCTCTTTTTCTCTCTCCATCCGTCATCCCCCCACCAGACAAAGTTTTGACATCGCTGTCTGCCACTCGCCCCAACACTTCACTTCATCTCCATTATCCCTCTCTGTCTTCATCACATCCCTGCTCTCACATGCTGACTCGTCCCGCTCTGCCTCCCACTCGGTCACACTCTCCGGTCTTGATGGTCCACACAGGGAACCGCTCAAAACCAGAGTATTAATGAGCATGACAGCAATAATCTCCAAGAAAAACAGAGCATTCTGAGACTTTCTTTAGGTTCACTTAAACTAAATGCTGAGTGTCTTCATGGTCAGATGAAATTTTAGGTCATGGAGACATAATCAGGCCGAACAATAAACAAAGAAGCTGCATCCGAATGATTCAAAATACATAATAATATCATGGAGATTTGAATATTGTGTAATGTATATATGTGAAGATAGAAATATGCTTACAAAATAGATGTAGATAGGAAGCCGAATGTCCATACCATGGACCATGGACCATGCATGGACCTTGGGCTTCATTGGCAAGCAAGACTTTGACATTGGACACTAGGGTTAAGCATCCTGCATTTGGCGTGTGATTAAGTTTCAGCTTTGAAAACACTGATTAAAGACCACCTCTGACGAAAATCAATGAACCTTGTTAACATCCATATGATGTTCTTTACATAATACAAGACATATGATGAGTGAAATAATCATCAACTCATAGTGGAGCCTTTAGCAGTGTGCAATATTCAATCTGAAAATGATTTTAACGTTTACGGTACTAGTTATAGCACTTTTAAACTATGAGATATGTAGATTAGACTACAAAAATCAAGAATATAGGAAGTGTTGTTGTGCAGTGAAGGTATCTGAGGTGGCTTTACTCTTCAGTTTCTTAAGCCCCTAAGTTTCCTGCTGTAAGATGGAAGATGTGGAGTGACTCTGCTGTCCTGAATCCATCCCTCTGCCTCTCCATACAGGACAGGTCCGTGGAAATAATTAATGTTGTGTGTCTGTCTTCTCTTGGAAAAAAAAAAAAAAAAAAATGCTGCCGACATGTCTGGGACGAGAGGAGATGGGAGGAGAGCGCATCTGAAAAAAGGGAGCAGGATGAAGTGGGGAGAGATGGATGGGGTAGAGTGAAAAGAGCGTGTGTGGGACAGAGAGAGACTTGTCAAAACTTGGCCTCTTCGCTGCTTCGCCAACTGCTTTTAGCATACCGCTCCTACTCTGGGCTGTGTGTGTGTGTGTGTGTGTGTGTGTGTGTTTGAATGCTTCAGACTCAGACCCCCTGCTATCTCAAATCCAATACTCAACTTCTGGCAACAGTTTTGAGTCAAGAAAATTAAATTCTTAAGTAGAAACAAGCAGATAAACCCACGGTTCTACTTTACAAATACTGAAAATGAGATATTCATCAGATTGAGATCTAAAAACAGCCATACGAGATGCAGTGAAATCTAACCAGCATTATTTCCTCACACACATAAACACTCCGAACATTCTTCCTCTGCTGTCTTGAGGCAATGTTGGCCAGACTGTGTAAAACAAAACAACACATACTCAAATCCTGCTGCCATGACCAGAGCTTTAGTAATTTGTGTGTGTATGTGTAGGCTCATTATTATCTTGAAAACCTCTCACTGAACCTCTTTCTATAACACAGGACCCTCCTGAAATTTCCCATGGACCTCTGGAGCCGCTTTAAGAGCATATACTTTTTTTTATTATTTTGAGCTTTTATCTCCTAACGATTATGACATAAACCGCTACAAATAAAAACTTGGCTCTCATAGCTCCTCAGGTAAGTCCTGGAAGCATTTCAAAAAGACCCGGCTTTTGGCCACTTCACAGACCCCCACAGCCCTTTCAAGGACAGTTCCTTTGCAATTCAGGACTCCAGGGTGCCTCTTCAAGAACCAAGAAACCCACTGGTGATTTTACTGGAGGTGTAGCGAGACAGAGGCTAACAGAGTAACTGCAATTCATAAATCAAAGATAAATATTAAAATCATCATATTTCTGTGTGCAGTGTCGGTTAAATTGTACATAACGGCTCAACACACGAACACAGAGTCCCCACGTGGTGCAGAGGATGTTCGTAATGAACCTGATACTGTTTTGGTAAAATGTTCAGAAAGCATCAGAAGAAGAAGAACTTGTAGCCATTAACTAACACAAGCACGTAGATGACTTGAACGGTTGGACCACCGATCAGTCAGATCAGTCAGTGCAGTCAGGAACACTCCAGTGTGTCAGGAGGACAGACGGCAGGTGTCAGTGTCATTTCAGTTTCACTTCAGCTTTCATTGGCACACGAGCAAAAGCCTGCCAGTGGCTAACCCTGGCGTACAGTATACGGGTGTGCCTCTTGGTTGAGTTTACTCTTTGGTTTTTCCATGTGTTAGCAAATAGATCAGCCCCACAAAGTGTCCACAAACTGACCGTGGTGAGTGTAGACCTTTACAGTTAATTCAATGCTATTTGTCTAGCGGCCTCACAGAGCGGAGAAGCTCTCCGCTCTGTGAGGCCGAGGTTGTCGGTTCTAATCCATTAATAACTTAATCCTGTTTAAACCTGTGAGAGATAAGAGTGGTGTTATAATACTGAGCATTTACAACTAAACCTGTCTGTCTTTCTACCTCACTTTCCTGTCTGAACACACACACACACACACACACACACACACACACACACACACACACACACACACACACACACACACAAATGACCAGAGGGTAGCTTCTATTAGGGCATGATACTATACATTAGATTAAAAAGGAATAGGTTCATGTTACTGTCAAAGAAATCACATGGCTCTGATTACAGTCCAGAAGGACTGTGTGTGTGTGTGTGTATGTGTGTGTGTGTGTTAGTGTACCTCAGTCTAATCGGTCTTGTTTATGGTGTGGTATTTCATCTGACTTTGAATTAACTATTTGACTGCAGTGCATCTTTGGAGCAGACAGTTCTACATGCCAAAGAAAATGACACACCATGAAGATGTAGCTGTGAGTCAAAGCAAAGATTTGTCCGTGCTAAAGTTTTCATCTTCACAACATTTGTCAAAGAACAGGCTTCAGTGTAAGACAGGTGATGGAGAGGGAAGTCACGAGGGAAACGATAATGGAAGGGATAGAGAGAATGATAAAAAAAAATAACTCTCTGTTGTTCTCTCTTTCCTTCCCTTCCTGGCAGTGCAGTCTGGGATGCTAATTTAGTAATTGATCCTGAGACGCTGCGCTGAGGTTTCTCTCTCTCTCTCTCTCTCTCTCTCTCTCTCTCTCTCTCTCTCTGTGTGTGTGTGTCTGGGGTTACAACCCTTCTTGTTCTGAATCAAGGATGTGGAAGAGGAGGAAGGGTCACCCTCTGGGAAAAGAAAGAGAGAAAGGAGGAAATTACAGAAAGAGAAAGAGAGGAAAACAGAAACTACTGCACAGGAGAAAGGGATGTAAGTGGAATAGAAGAAGGTAGAAAAGGGAAGTGATTATAGAAACAGGGCTGCTCTGGTGGTGAAGCGGGTTTTAAGGTGCCGACCATGAACCAAAACGGTTCAAGTTTGGCTGGGGAACTTTGCTGCATGTGACTGCTTTGTTGTGACATCACAAAGTTACAGAAATCCCGACAGCTGGTTTTAAGGCTCAGTTTCTGAATACTGGCTGTGTGCATTCCTCTGTGGACTGAGCGCTTTGATACTTTCACAGTGTTAATATAGAACAATAGAAGTTACAATAAGTCTACAATAAAGGGTTAAAGGAAACATTGTATTAGTCACCAAAGATTTGTCTACAAAACAAATGAAGACCTGGTCATTCCTCTACAGTGGGTCGGTTTTAAGTGTCCAGGGAGTAAAAGAACAATGAGCAGCAAACACAGGTGCACAGGTAGCACATACCACACACCAAGGCTGAGTCCTTCCTGCAGCAGCCTGGGCCCTTCGTCAACCTCTGCCTCCTTTCCTGTCTCTCTCTCGAATAAATGCAAAAAAACAAAGTAGCAGCTGCACTGCGCTGTTAGATGAACACCTCCATTTCCTCAGGAAGGAAACCTACTTCACTGTGTCCTGCTGTTGTATAGAGAAGCACTAACGCCGTGTGCAGAATTAAATCACATCCAAGGTTGCAATTATTTCTGACTGACCTTTTCAGTACGACAATGTGGGTTACTGTGTCTCTGCTGTAATGTGTGTAACAAATCACCGCCTAAGGAGAAAAGCACACACACGGTTTCAGAGGTAATGGGCGGCTCTTGTACCTGCCATGAATGGACACTTCACTGACTGCCTAAAATGGTTGAAAGTGACCAAAGATAATAGGAAGTCTTTTCCTTTTTCCTCCTTTACTGACAGCAGCAATCTCATATTTATGGAGGAGGCGCCTTTAGTTTGCATATACCACCATATATTATTGCAAATGAATTGAAATTGCATCTGTCCTGGACGGCATGCAAGTAACAGAGGCCGCAGGGTGGACTTCCATTCACACACAACAAGCAATTACAGCATTTAACACAACTTAAATAGTCTGATTATGACCAATCCCCAATTAAGGCAAAGAATAATGTTGTTAGCAGGTAGGAGAGTGGCAAGACGCCGCAGTTCGTAATATAAAGAAGAAACCACACAATCTCACCACAGTCCCATTAGACAGAGGGTCCGTGTCTTGCAGTAGTCGAGTGAGGATCCACAACATACAATCCACAGAACTGAATCCTCTGTACCGTCCCCACAACTGTGTTCACATAAGGGCCAAGGATAACACTCGATATGTACAGCATTTTAAATATATGAGTGTAAATAAACTAAAGCCATCACAACTACCAGGTGAGCACTTGTTACGCCCCACCCTTGGGTGGCCCTAAGCAGCGCACAACTCTCCACCAGTGACCCAAATCAGACTCACAGAACACCTCTAAAACAATGAAGGGTTTATTTAATGTATACGGGCTAGGTGACCACGACACTAAATTAAGACTACGAAAGACACGTGAATCTGAACACGACAACAAAAACCCCCAGAATGAGAGGCAGCAAGACCAGCTGTCCCCGTGCTAGACACCTCTGTCCCTTCTAATGCTGGAACCAGTGCTTTTAAACCCTTCCTTTCCAGACCAGGTGCATCTCGTGGAGTAGTTCTCAGCTACAAGGGAGACGGGACAGGGAACCAGGACGACATGCTGCCGTAACTCACCACAACAGACACACTGCAAAATTAACAGAGGTGGAAATCTTTAGGTTTAAAAGTTAAGTCATCATTTTAATTAACTGACGCAGAAAACTGTTCAACATTTGTTCACTAAAAGAAAGAAAAAAAGAAGGAAAGAGGGTTACAGGATCTTTTGGGCCCAGTTGCATGATTAGTAATGGATATATGGGAAAAAAAGAGGAAAGAGAACCAGAATAATGTATTCCATATCAACACTGAGCCAGTCTTAAGAGGACACATGTGTTGATGTCTCACTTTCTGTATATCATGTGACGCGTGACCCACTGTACTGCCAAACGTCCATGCTCTGGATGTACACTTATAGCTGACGGCAGTGTTTCCCGCTGTTACAGAAACACACTGATCGGAAGGCTTTAAGCAGAAAGCAGCTGAGGATAATGGCAACAAGGCTTCATTCAAAATAAACGCAATAAACTTCTGCTTCTCAATTATATGGCTTTTTTATATTTAATACAGAACAGACCGGAGGCATAGCAGACATAAAATACATCATTTTTAATATCTAATGATTTAAATGAAGACTGCACCGGCTACAAAGTAATTTGCACCGACGCTAGATGCCATTAAAGTTGCCTGTTCCTCATCAAATCCCTGCTGCACTCATTTGTTAGCTATCACTCTCCATGTGCCAACGATTGATGAAGAAACTTCACTGTTGAAATCATAAAAATGCAGTCAACTCATGTACATCCAGCCCGCAAACACGCATGACCATGTTTTTTATTATAAGTTCCATTTGGATTGTATTCTTAAATTTTTTTTTTTTTTTTTTTTATGATTTCAAAGTAACTCCAAGGCTGAGGGAGATCAAAACCAGAGACACAGATGCAAACTTTGGCAAAAACAGAAGCCAAACAAAAATAGATTTTCACTGACATTCTTCAGGTTTCTGCAGATCCATATATAGATAGATATACGGTATATATACATTTTCCATGTATAGAAATATTTTTCATTTTTTAATAATGGGGCCTTTTATAACAGCGATATCAAGAATTTAAAACATAGTACCAAAATATGTTTTGCCTATCACTATAGGGCGTTCTGCTTTTACAGATAATGCAGTGCAGATGAAAAGTTACAGTACAGTGTCCTATAGAAGATATTCTTAAGGATTTTTAGTGGATTTTATAGAGTTCTCTGATTAAAAGTTAAAAAGGTCACATAAAACATGAGGGGGCTAAGACAACCATATACACCAGACACAAAATTGGATATAATCTAAAGACGATGATGTTTCTCTAGTATCCTGCAGTGATGACAACGACTTGGCTTTTTGAAGTTCGCTTGCACAAGGACTTGAGTGGTGTAATGTAATTTTCCCAGCCTGCCCGTAGCATTTACTACAATGGGACACGTGGGAAATGAGCATAAATATGTTGGCTGCATCCATAGAAAGACTGTTTCTAATCTGTATAAAATTGCCCATTTTTTGAAATGCTTCTCAAAATTACGACCTGGAACCATCATGACACCAAGATATTTAAAGGACCGGTGTGTAGGATATATTGGCATCAAGCAGTGAGGCTGCATGTTGCAATCAACTCAGTATCCCTACCCTCACCACTCCGATTCCAAACATATAGGAGAACCTATGGTGGGCATGCTGTAATGTAAAAACACTAGAGCCATTGTTTGGTTTGTCCCTTCTTGGCTACAGTACAAACATGGCAGTGGAACATGGAGGAGGAAGCGCTCCCTATGCAGATGTGAAGGACTCATTCTGACCTAACAAAACCACGTAACGTAATAAAAATACAGCAGATTTCAAGTAAACACTCAGAGAAACCAAATCCTGCAAGGTTGGATGTGGGTCCAGGTGGGTGGGGCTTGGGGCATGACTGAGGGCAGTGACTGCTTTGATGTGACATCACAAAGTTACAGAAGTTCTGACGGCTGGTTTTAAGGCTCAGTTTCTGAATACAGGCTGTGTGCATTTCTCTGTGGACTGAGCACTTTGATACTTTCACAGTATTAATATAGAACCTAGACCTGCTTTATAACCAAACAACACATGGACATCTACCTTTATGTGATATGGGACCTTTAATATATAGATCAAATAATAGGGGCCTAACTTGACTTCATGTGCATCATTAACTTGTACTCACTGTATCCTGTTAGATAAATATGTCATGATGAAACTGTATCAAACACTTGACACAAATCTGAAAATACAGCAGCAACCTCCTCCTCCTTTACCGAGCCTGGATTTTATTTGCTCTGTTAGGTGTGAAGCAGCTGTTTTGGTGGAATGATTTGCTGTAAAGCCAAATTGGATGTGATGTAAACCGCCTGTGTTAAGCTAAGCAATAACCTTCTCAGTCTGTCCTCAAAAAAACCCACAACATGAAACTGCAGATAGAGTTACTGAGCATGCCCACAGGCCCCGCAGAGGTCAAAGGTCAGGGTCACTGTCACAGTTAGAGTTGGAGTAGCATTACTGAAGGTATATAGTCACCTGCAGGGGAGAGAACTGACTCTGTAACATTTTCTTCTTCTCCATCTCTCACAACATGTTGCCCCATTGAACACTTCTTCATACTGACCTGACTGTCAGCACTTTCCTCCGACTGTCCTTAATGATTCATTCAGTGTGTGTGTGTGTGTGAGAGAGAGAGCATCTGCATGTGAAAGTAATTGGAAACAAGAGGGAGGGCTGTTGGTACTGATCTAATACAGATTAACGTTAAAGTTATTCTGCTTTCAATTTAATGCCATTGAAAAATGGATTTCTGGTACTGCCCAACATCTGTGTGTTTATATGTGTGTGTTTCATGGACTGAGAGAAAAAAGAAAAGAGAGAAACTTGAATCTTCACACACAGTGAAAGAGATCATGGAGGTCAGAGTTGAAAAAAAATGTTTAGGTTTCATATCTTCAAAAAAGCAACCAATGCCACACACACACAAAACACACACAACACATGCAGGGAATTTTCTAGCAGTTTAGTTCCTCTGCTTGATGTCATGGTAATTTCCCTGTATGTATGTGTGTGTGTGTGTGTGTGTGTGTGTGTGTGTGTGTGTGTGTGTTTCTAATCCGTCGGAGCATACTTTTTAAAGTGAGTTTGATAAGGCTATAATTATCTTTTTCCTGCTGTTCAGAAGGCACTTATACCAGATTTACTATTGTAGTAAGTATTGTACCTTTATTCTGAAAGTATGCAGTGATGTTATCAACCAATGTCTTAACTATTGTTAATGTTTTTACTGATGATGTCTTGCCATCAGTCATTTTATGAAAGCATGTGTTGTTGGTTTAAATGATGAAGGTTTTACTTAAGCTCTTCAAGCATTCATTCATTTCCTTGTATGGCTGCATAATTTGAATGTGATTTTGAAATAGGTTTAAGATAACAGCAGAAAAGTAGACACATGGTGGAAAAGCATGAGATGCCAGTGTGTGTGTGTGTGTGTGTGTGTGTGTGTGTGTGTGTGTGTGTGTGCGTGTGTGTGTGTTGAGTCCCTGAGCTGACTAACGTCTGTTTTTCATCATTTCAGCTCCAGTTGTCGGCCCAGGCAAATCTTTGGTGCAGGACTGAGGGTGAAAAGTCAGCAAAAAGTAGCAGCCGGTCAAACTGTCAGCAACAAAATCCCACTGAGAGGAGCTGAGACTGACCTGAAGCAAAACTACAGGGGACACACACCTAACATCTTCTTAAAGGCTAAACTGTAGCTTTTATAGTCGCATCCACTTAAACTGACCTGCTACCAGACAAATTGTTTTGTTTTCTGATGGCTGAGCAGAGAGCTTTTAGGAAGGTGGTGTGATGCAGTGACTTTTATTTCACAGTGTGTGCAGGGACAAAACAAAATGACAGAATGAAAAATGTTCTGAAATTCTTCTGTAACACTGTGGAGCATTTCCCTATTCTCTAATTAAAATGAACTTGGATTCAATCAGCCATTTTGTGCTCTCAGCTCCAGATTCAAGATATATGTAGATTATTTATTTTGTAGTTTTGAGGGTAACTTGCGATTTGTTTTGTAATGCAGGTGTTTGAAATTAGAATGAAGCATTTCTAATTTATTAAAAATGTAATACACTAATCATCATAATGCAGCTAAACAGAGCCCAGTGCAGTCAAGTAGGCTCCTTATAGCTCCACAAAGGTTACACACATGCGCTTTAAACAGTGTTCATTGAACGCGTTCATGCACATCACTGGATAAGACCCAGTCAGTGAGCGATTGTGTGGTTTTTACGTGATTGTTTCCAAGGGTTTTGGTTTTTACCCATCCAGAATAAAACCCAACCCCAGAGTTTTCAAGCCAAAACCAGGACACCAGGAGCAAAAATAATAAAAATGAATGTATTAGTGTGGTCGTAGCCTTAGTGTGAAGACATGAGAGTGGTATAAATCTTGTCATCTAACCCTCAGGAAGAATGCATCAAAAATGTAAAACTATTCCTTTTACAAAGGTGTTTACTGACCTGAGTTTTAGGATAAAAATGACTTGTTTGATAGCGTAGTTTAAATGTGTCTTTCAGCAGTGATAACAGGACAAACAGCACATAATCTTCAAGATGTCTCATGAGATAAAACAGTGTGGAGGGACAAGTTGCCAAGTGCTATGAGAAAAATGTTAATGAAATTCAGTTCACACTAATTTTCTACAATAAACACAGCTTTGTTTTGTCAAAGTTGCACTAGTGCCTGACATGTCAGGACTATTTTGAAAACTCTTGGGTGTCAAGGCTGCTCTGACACCCGAGCTTTCAGATTGAGCTTTCAAACAGCAACACTTTAAGGCAGGACTGCAACACGACACGTGTTTGCTTTGTTTGTCCTCTGGGTTTGATTTTCTCAGATCACAGCTCACAAATGTCATGTCAACAGACTGATAGAAGTCACACTGAGACAAAACTAACTTCCTGTGTATCAGGATTTTCAAACCGAAATGAGATTTTTAACCTACACATGACCTGAGTCTGATCTTTTTCATTTCAGGTCTAACATGCAAAACCCATTAGCAGCAAGTCGGAAAAACCTTCCTGTTGTGTAAATCCCAGCATAGATTACCACATATAATCTAATTTCAGTGTAACAAAAAAATAGTTCCAGGAGGCAGACACATTATGAGGCAGACTGACCCCATGTTGACCCCTTATTATCGGTTTTGTCTCAACAGCCAGTCTGAGATTACTGGCTACTGTAGTTCGGTGGGACGGCAGCCAACCCACTCATCTAAAGTAGGAAATAGTGCAGTAATTTATTTATTAATACTTAGTCAAGTTTAACGAGATGATTGATCACTCTGAGTGCCAGTCCCTTGTCTCTATTCAGCAGCCATGTCAGAGTAAGATGAAGGACCCATCTTAACCCAGACAAACAAAAGATGCAGAAGCTGGATTGTAGAAGCACAATAGACGACTGCTGGTGTATAATGAAAAAGATGCAGTCATGGAAAATTAAATTGACAAAAAGGTTGTGCTTTAAAGGGAAATGGCACTTAGTTGATTTATGCAACAGTATAAAGACAGGTTCATTTATTGGTTGTTTTGAGAGAAATTTGAGGAGTTGTGTGATTATAATACATTTTTCCTTGTAGCTTTTGATGGTTCAGTTGCTGCTGTTGTATATTTTTGCCAGAAATAAAAAGACATCTTTTCTCAGTCCAGCCTCTCAGAGTTGCTTGCATGGCTGCAGACTCAGATGGATTAATACTACAGGAGTTTTGGGATGTAACACCTTTAATAAAATGCCAGGGACTATCCTAACAGCTTTCTTTCATTTGTCTCACCATGAAAAGGCTTCTTGCTGTCATAAGCTATGTCAGGCTGCAGCTCCACATGTTAGCAGGGAGAAAATGATTCATTCTTGCAATCAACTCCTGCTGGGCAATTGTTGCTGATTATAAAAGGTAAAACAACAGCAGCTTTATTCTTTAGTTTTCCTAAAAACAGGGAGTGGGTGAGACTCCCCGCCTTTGAATACATCATGCTGCCATATTGAGAGTCTGCTACCGCTGCTGCCAAGCTCAGCTTTACAAAGAAATGCTTTGAAGTAGGTAATATCGCTTATAAAAGGTGATGAATAGCTTCTAACTCATGATCTCCAGCTATTATTTCTTTCATTACCTTTATTGGCTGGGTCAAACTTTTATGATCTCCCCTTAAATTACCTTTAACTTTCTGCTGCCGGTCAAGCATTTTTCCCTCCTTCTCTGTTTTTTAATAATTCACTCTCATCATCAACTTCTCTGCCAGAGTGGAATCACATTTTTCCTTCTCCTCTCTCTCACCCTCTCTGCCAACTGTAATGAAACATAATGAAATGCTGACTGTAGGTGGTAGGACCCCATGCATTTATTCTCTATCAATCACACTTTATGACCATAGGCAAGCTTTACCGGGTGTCACTAGCCAAACCATTTTAATATAACACAGAACAGTCTGTTATTAAACGGTTCCTTGTAACGTCTAATTACTCTTGGGAAGAATAATACTAGGTGTCTCCAAACCACTCCTCTTTTGGAGACCCAGCAAAAACACAGGTAACTGTGAGTTCACACTGGCTCCCTCTGTAAACCAGACTGCAGTATGAAAACAGCTGAGGAATAAAAGTTGAGCGCTGTAAAATCAGATTTTAACCATGGCAAATACACTGTGAGATTTTACAGTTTAACTTTTGTTCCACTACGAAGACAAACTGCAAAGGACAAAGCAAAGTCTGCTTTTGGAACAGGAACCATGCCTGAGAGTCTTAGGTTACAACACATTCTTTTTTAAATACTATTAAGATGGTGTTGATGTTATTTATAAACAAAATTAGAGGGAAGAACAAAAGTCTGAATGTGACATATGTGTGAAATTATATTGGATGAGAAGCCTGGCTTTTATCTCATACAGTATCTCAACAAGTAGAAAATACACTAACTTCTTGCAGGTGTAAATGCACTGTAAGATGAAATAATTTTTTCAGTGTTTTACTGCAGAGCGACACTGAATTGTAGCATTCTTTATATTCCTAAAATACTACGACTACTGACAAAAAAGAGGAAAACGAAAAATACAAAACAGAAGGTTTTACTTTTACCTTTACAGAAGCGTATTGCTGCCACGCCAGAAAAAAAAGTAGTATAGTAGTATACTATTATGTTATAATGAGAAAAGTTTATTGTAATAACAAGATGTTTTCACGTTATTAGGACATACAGACTTATTACATTATAACCAGTATTGTGCCAGTTCACACTTAAAAGAACTCGTTCAAAGTTCAGTTCATTTTTTTTAAATGAATAATAATGAATAAATAAAATATTCTTTATCAATAGAACCTCTTTTTACCCATCCATCACCAGCCCCAAATCATTTCCACTCCCAAAGTAAATGAATTACTGTATACCACTGAAGAATCACAGACATGAGTTACATTTAAAATCCGTTTATAAATATAACCCGTCTGAGTCTTCACTTGTTTGTTCATAAAACTGCTTCAAACGCTCAGACAAACTGGTTCAGCAGTAGCAGATGTGTCTGTACTGTCTGTACCGCTAGCACCAGCCAAGCTCGGCCATATCTATGGAGACGTCATGTGGCGTGCCGTAAAACTGTCGTAAAACGTGAGCCACCGCTCACATTCACGTTCATCATTTGTAAACTGATTGGTTTAGTTCGGCATTCACAAAAAATATGAACGTGTTCAATTAACACATTCATGCACAACACTGGTTATAACAATATAATATTATATTATGATATAACAATATGATATTTATAATGTTATAACAAAACATTTCACATTATAATGTGTTAACTTATTGTTATAACGTTAAACAGTTTACGTTTTAATGTGATAACTCATGTTTGAATGAGGAAAAGGTGTGTGGAGAATAAACTGAGGAATATGGCTCATGTACAGGATTTGATCAAGTTCTACTTCCTGCTTGGGTTAAGACATGGAGAGATTCTGTTGTCATGACACAAATGACACCTTGTTCCTAATATCTTATTATAACAATCAACTTTTCATGTTATAACGTGATCATTCTTCTTTTTTTTCTGGTGAGGCAGCAATACTGAACTTTTAATAGCACCACAGAATGTATTCATGTGTTATTGTGAAGTTAGCAATGTAGAGTTTTGTTGCAAGGATAGTTATACAGTTATATAATACAGGACAATAAGTTCACACAGTTTATTTAAAAGATGTCTGACTCTTATCTCATCTCTTCACTGTGAAGACGGCTCGCTATTGGTTAAGGGTGCAAATTTCTTCTTAAGGATATACCCTTACCCCATGAGTAAAACCACTAATTACTTCAAATTTGTTCAAATGAACTGATCTTGCAGCTGCTGGTGTTCGAGCTTTGAATAATTCAAAACAACCTAAAGAAAAATAAGCTATAAGCTAAAAGTAAAATAAACGTAACTACACCAGTGCTGGAGGAAAGCTGCTTTAAATTGTTCTTGTAAATGTTTCTGCCTCATCAACAGGGCAGACAGAGCATTCAGCCGCACCGCTCTGCCTCTCCTGGTTTACAGATGAAGAGGATGAGATATCATTCAACTGCAACATACCGCGCAGTAACAGTTGTTCTCAATAAGCCAGAGACAGACATGTGGCTTTGAATGTACAGTATAATAATAAAAAAAAGCTAAAGCAATAACAGGCAAGAGTTTCAGGAGGCAAAATAACAATATAACAGAAAGGCAGGCAATAAAGCCTGAGAGAAGAGGGACAGAAATTAATTAAGTTAAAGAGAAAAGACATACAATATACTTTTAAATTAATAAAAACAATGGAATTTAACATTTCTATTATGTAGCTTGGGGCTAGCCCCGTCATGCTTTAAAAGTGATCAGTAAAATCTTAGAATCAATTCTAAAACAGACAGGGAGCCAATGAAGAGAAACCGGGATTGGGGTGATGCAATGTCGTCTGTTAAAATCTGTAAGAAGGGAATATGTGTATGTTGTTAGAGTAACAATGAAGAGACACCGTGGCGTTGGATGACTTAGCCGAGTGAAAGCATGTCAATGGAAAATAAAATTTGACCTAAAATTGAACCTTGTGGTACACCACAGGTAATGCAGGTTGTAGAGGATGAGTAATTACCTATGGTGACCGAGTAGGTTTTAGGCATGATCTACAGTGTCAAAGGCTGCACTTTCATCTAAAGGAAATAAAATTGTGCTTTCTTTATATGTCTTTGGACTGGATGTGGAGGAGTGGAGCTAATGGGAGGAATGTGGCAGAACACTGTATGGTTGAATCAGCACCCCTCTAAAACAATTTTAACAAAAACCTAACAGTAGAGCTATCATGAAGGTAGGGTTTATTGCAAAACTATTGTATTAAACTGTAGTTAGAAGTTAGCTAGAAAATAATACATATGAAAAGAATTTTCAAAATAACAATAAAATTAATTAAATTGAGTTCATATAGGATGTTTGAAATCTTCACAGTAATGTCTGAACATTAAATAAATAAATAAATAATAATAAATAAACTGTTTTTTCCCTTCTGTTCTCTTTGGCTTTTAAGGACATTATACATCATAGAGGAGTTCATAGGACACATAGAAGGTCACTACATTGAGCCAGCTCGGCATAGCAACTCGCGCACACGCGGACACACACACACACACACACACACACACACACACACACACACACACACACACACACACACACACACACCATACTTCAGTGTATGTGTGTTGTTCAGGAAGCTGCTGTGTGGGCAGAGAGAATATCAGCAATGACTTCCCCTGATTAAAAGAGAGAGAGAGAGAGAGAGAGAGAGAGAGAGAGAGAGAAAAGTGGAATGATGACGCAATTTAATGCACAATGCCTCATCTCCCTTAATCACTGATAAGGACCAGTGTTGCAGCTGTGTGTGTGTGTGTGTGTGTGTGTGTGTGTGTGTGTGTGTGTGTGTGTGTGTGTGGGCTCAAGGTCGATCGCTCTGTGTGTTCACCCTCTTGACTCTGTGTCTGTATCTCAGCATCCCTCCCATCATCTCTAGCTCTGCTCTCTGACCCTGAGAGTAAATAACTGACATTCACATGTGTATCAATTAATTAAATCTTCCAGCTAATCTATTGACAATTTAGAACAGTGACGTTAAGGCTTAAGGTCAAAGATATCTTGCTGTCATATCCTTGTAGCAATCAGGTACCGGAATCACTTTGTTGAATAAACACAATAAAGAGACAGGAACTTGTCATGTCATGCTGAAATTGGTGCACAGCCAGTGGGATGTTTTACATGTAATTGATCACTGCTTTTGGCTGGAGTTGTTGAGATATTTCAGCTAGAGCAAATTTGTTAGTCTGATTAACTGACTGACATTTCCATCCCAAGAGCTACGCCACTAGCTGGCTAAAAATGCTACGTTGCTAAACCTGCTTAGATGCTACATGCATAGTATGTCCTGAAGATTAATGTACAACTCAAACTCCTGGCTGCTCTGTCAATAATATGATCTGAAATACAATAATTCTGTCACCATTTGGTTTGTATGTTTGGTTTTTACCAAGTTAAATTTAATGGGATAAAATCTATTTTGACTTAAAAACTTAAGTATTATATTTATGTTTAAATATGACCTTCCTAGGAAACACTTCTTTAAGTATTTGCAAATTAGGAGCCTCATATATTCTCAGATTAAAACCCTCACTGTCGATCGTTGAACACATCAGCAGAGGTCAAGTGTCCATGTTTTATGGCATATTATAAGCAGGTTCTAATGAAAACTCCCTTTTTTTATCTGAATGGAAAAATGAAAAAAGAAACAAACAAAAAAAAAACAACTTGAGCTCTCTGTAGAGGACTGGGAAGAGGCGTGTCTTTGGGCCCAAATCCAAACAATAAATACCAGATTGTTAAAGTGTAAATGGCTTCTCAGGACTTACATTACACCTCTTAAACTGCATCATTTGAATCCGGAGATTCCTGACAACTGCATTAAGTTCAATGTAGAAATTGGTTCCTTCTTTCACTGCATGTGGGGATGGCAAATGCTCCATATCAGACTGGAATCTAGTCAACAGATGAGTGAGATGTCTTGAAAGCTGGCACTAGAAAAACTGATCTACATAGTAAGAGACAAAGATTACATTTGATGAACGACTTGACTGTGTAGATGCCTGTGATGCCTGTGCCGAATGATACCACACATGATTTTTTATTAGTTAGAATGCTTCTGTGATTTCTGATGTATGTATACATGTAGCCTATATACAGTATGTATGTTCTGTTTACTCTGTTGATTCAAAATGAACAAAAGATAAATAAAACTAAGTATTGGAAGAAAGTGTTATATCTATGTTAAAATAATTAAATAGGGCTCAGTTAACATGATGGGACAAGTTTTATTTTTGCAGTATATAGTCGGTCTATAGTTCAACTGTAAATGAAGTGTTGACGTCCATATCAAGGTAAGAATGTTGGACTGATTCTGTGTTAGTCTTGACATTATTCTCTTGAATGCACAGCTTAAAGGGAACCAGTATGGACAGCTGTGGAGATTTTACATAATACAGCCATGTATTGCTTCCATGCTGCTCACGCCCAGGTTAGACTGTTTCAGAGGCAGGGCGGTGCTGGAGAAAAGTTCACTGAGTAAATAATGCTTGAAAAGATATCTGCTGGAGTGACACTAAAACTCTCCTGACTGGGATGTCTGCGCTGACTATCAATTGGTCCAGCCAGTTCTTCATGGTAGCAATGAAAAACAAAAAAAAGAAGAAAAGAAATCCTTGGGAGTTCCTTGTACCTTTAAGGGCAAAGAAAAATAAACTCTTTCAAGGTGCCTGTAAAAAGCACAACAGAGAATTGCCAGTCAAAATACTACAGAGAACACAAAGTGCCACATAATGAACCTCAGAGAAAACATTCTGGTTTGATGAAAGCAAAGTGAAAATGCTTGTTGACTTAGTCACCTGGTGGATTATGTGTTGAAGGAATTCTTAATACATACACACACACACACACACACACACACACACGCACACACAGAGAGAGAGAGAGTTAGCACCGGCAAGCTATGGTTATGATTCTTTCTCCCTCAGCACAAATTCCAGATCATGAATGGTACACAATTCAAAAATGACTGTAGCTGCAGTGTACTCCATGACTACTACTACTACTAGTCCTACTATGGCTGCTTCTGCTTTTTTCAGTCAGGTAACCATAGTAATTGTCACTGGGACGAGGTCAAAACCCAGTATCTGTCAGGAACTGTGATTTTTGGCTATATTTCCGATCACTCAGAGAGAAAGTTAGAAGAGGCAGACTGTCTTTCTTTTTTTTTTGTTATTTTTTTCAGGCTTTTGCCTTTATTACAGTCTTAGTGAGAGTGAGACGGGAGAATTGGGGGGGCGAGAGGGTGACAAGCAGTAAAGGGTCACAGGCTAGACTTGAACCCTGGCCGCTACAGCAAAGACGAAGCCCAAATGGCACACAGCCCACGAAGTGAGCCACTGGGGCGCCTAGAGGCAGACTATCTTTCTTATGTCGTCTATGTCTGTCTGGGATCCACAGTAGTTTAGTCTTTATTTACTTCCAAATCCAGGATGTAACAGACTTTTATTAGGGGCAGGTCTTTTATTTTCATTTTCAGGTCTTTTTCAACTCCCTCTGTTTGATGTAGATGTATAATTAATCAGAGTGGTTAGTACAAAGCCTTGTTACCAATGACTTCACTCTCTCCTGCTCTCTCTGCTCGGTGTGTCTTATGCTTAGGGATTTCTCTGCCTCCTTTAGTGAGGATGATACATGTAATGAAAGTAGTTTATTCGGAGGCAAGGCTCAGTGCTCCGTGACAAGAAGTGTAGCCCTAAGCATCTGATTGGCATCCTTACACAGTCCAGTCATGAACCAGGTTTATAATATATATATAGATATATGTATATATATCTATATATATATAGATATATATATATATCTATATATATATATAACATTACCGGTTCCACTCAGAGTTAACAAGCCTGAATTATTATTATTAACATGCCGATTAGTATAATTTGTCTAATTTTAGTGATCTGCCAGGACTTGCCAAACATGTGCAGACAGACACACACACAGACACAGACACAGACACACACACACACAGACACAGACACACACACACACACACACACACACACACACACACACACACACACAAAACATAAAACTGAAGCTATTGCACATGAATTCCACTTTCTCAAAGAAGAGCAAACATGTTGGCACATACTAGTGTCTGAGCATGAAGTGTCTGGTTGGGTATTTCTCTTGGCAGGGGGTGACAGACATCTGAGAACAGGTGTCGCTAAGAGAAACGCTGTCAACTTCTGTGGTGTGCTACTGACTGTACAATTGATACAAGATACAGTAGCTATCAACCATTAGCAGTTTAAGTTGTCTGGACCTGGATTATTATACTGCTCAGTTTGTACAAACCTCAATTACCTTTTGATATGTAAATAATAAATTGTGGTTGAATTCCATTTAGCATCTCTGCTATTGTGCACGCTGGCTCAGCACATATGTCCCCAACTTCCTTTATCTGTATTTTCAATTTGCGCCCAAAAATTCTGATTTCTGATGAAATTTAGCTAATTCTTTGATAATTTGGCTAGCAGCTAACGTTAGCTGTCTCTCTTTCACTGGTCCAGTTGTGGTAATGGCAGAAGCACAGGCTGTCAAAACTCACAGTAGTGGGTGCTCTGGTTACCTCAGCATGTTCTTTTATGATTTGAATCATGACACAGATTACCATATGGAGTAATGTGTGGAGTGCTGAAATCACAGATGGGATAAGCGACAGCTAGCTACGTCCGCCCCCAAACTGGTTAACTATTTGTGTGGAATTGCAAACTTTTTTTAGTCCCTCTCTACGGTGGCCCAGACAGGTCAACACAATGGAAAAGCCACAACACAATTGTCTTTTTTTGCATTCCTGTTGTGGCTTTTGTATTTGTATTGTTGTGTTGTGGCTTTTGTATTTGTATTGTTGTGTTGTGGCTTTTGCATTTGTATTGTTGTGTTGTTGCTTTTGTATTTGTGTTGTGACTTTTGCATTGTGTCGACCATTCTGAGTCACCGTACCTCCCACCTAGATATTGTACCAATCAAATATCAGTCAAAACTCAAAAGAGGTGTTGAGGTCCTGATAATTAGAATAATTACAATTTTGACAAAATAAGTCATGACAAACACCAAGGGTATATACTGTATACTGATACTGATAGCATCGCTCAGATTCCTGAGGACAAGATGTGGTAGGTATGGGAAGAACTCTGCTTTCAGCAAGTTGTACTTTGATTTCTTGGCAGGGAGCAGGACGCTGTCAGGCAGGTATGAATCACATTGATTTATGATAAGGCATTTCACTTTGATGAATCCAAACAAAACCATGTCAACAACACTCTCTAGATGTTTGTTGATTTTGGAAAAGTTCAAAGATGAGCCATTCACTTTGAATTCATTTATTCATATTAAATAATATATGTGTGAAATCATTTGGATATTGGAAATCATTGGGCTTCCTTTGTATAAATTACACATAAAACATTACAGTCAGCCATTCTGCTTTAATAACAGGTGATCTCTCAGGACACCACAGCCATGAGCACTTTGTGACAAAGAGAAATGAACCTGTGGATTAATAATTCAGCTGTTTGCACTAATCAACTCAAAGCTGATAAATGCATCAACAAGGTCTCTGCAAGGCAACAATAATACAATCGGGGCGTTGGCTGCAACCCTGTGACCCCTCCTATACCCTGAGAGGAAACTTCCTGCTCTCTCTGACCCTCGAGCAGGTGAAAGCACTGCACAGCCGTGAGAACATGAGGTAGAAAGTAAAGTTGACAATAAAAGCCTGTTCATTTCTCCTCTGCTTTTTCCTTGAGGTTGATGTTCTGAGAAGAGGCTCCCTCTCTCTCTCTGCCGTATCACTTTACACTGTTATCTGGAAACTTTTTTGTTTTGTTTTACACTGCAGCAACACTGTCGGCAGTTCTCCCTGGTTTCTGTCAAGTACTTGTCCTTACTTGTTAAGTATTGCAAATTTGCTTCTGTCACTCGCTCTGTTTGTGAGTATCTCTTCAAAGAAAAACAAACAAACAAAAAAACCATTCACAATTCAGTTGACCTCCCGGTTTATATCTTTCAACATATTAAATATGTGAACATTGAAAACCTGGACTGATATTAAAATAGTTATTGTTATTGTTAATAGTTATTGTAGCCTACGTAAAGTAAATAGTTGTAGTTTGACTTTGTTGAGACTTTTTTTGTCTTTTTTTCTGAAGTGTTAGCTCCACTACTGGTGCTGTCTGAGGCGGTTTTTTAGCAGGATGGGGGACCCACCCAATACACCTTTCAACCCCATGGGCGTCCTAAATGCAGCGACTCTCTCTTCACCACGACAGCTAACCGTTAGCATACACACAGGCTCTGTCAGAGAGAGCCACGACTACGCTTGCCAATCATGGGCTAGCAACAGCCTTGACAACGACACATTTATTGATTGACACACATACAGACCAGTCTGTGTTGAATTCAGATGCTTGGTGCATTGTTTATGTTTTTATCTTAGGTCGGGTAATAATGAACAGTAGAGAACATGATAAATATCTGTGCAAGCGCTAAAAACAAGTAAAATTTTTTGTGAAAACTGGGACAATTTAATGGGACACTTGAAATGGGGACAATTCTGGACAAACCGGGATGTCTGGTCACTGTTGTCTAAGCTATTTGCCATCACCTCAACTGGAGCTATGAGACAGAGACAGCTAACGCTAGCTAGCTGCCTCCTTTTTCTATAGCTTGGGACAAACACAACCTGACTGTGCGTGAGCTGCCACCGAGTGGGTGTTAAATTAACTCAACTTGGTGGGAATCAGTGCTAATGTTAGCCATTAGCTTCCACATCCTGAGTGGAAGCTAGTTAGCTCATCATTGATTATACAGTCTCCAGCTCAGAGGTGTCCGTCAGCCACTGCCATGGGAAGCAGCTACAGGCTTCAAAAACAACTTAGATTCTGGTTCCACATATCTGTCCGAAAACAGTTTTATAAAATGGAAAACATGGATAATAGCTGCTGTTATTCTTCTGTTACTAAGTGTTATTCTTTTAACCTGCATAAACTGCGTTATACTGTAACTACATCAGGCTTAACTGACATAAATGTTACATTAGCAGCATTATTAAAGATTTTTTTTCAACATAATGGCAGCACATGAGACAGTCACTCTCCCCTCAGGGCGACATCCCACCCAGCCACACCCTGCAACAGACCCCAGTCGGCCTGCATCACTCACCCGGAGGTGACACGCACGCCACTGGGCCAGAGCTGTTTTGCTGCCACTGTGTGCTACTGGTTTACTGTGGAAGTGACATTATTGTGAAATATGAACTTACTTTCATCAAAAAGTTGATTTAGAATTAAAAGTGAGGATTCTTTGCTGAACGGCGTCACCCTACTTTTGAAAAGAATATGTTTTGATTGATAAGTTTCGTTATATCCCACCTTCTAATTCCCACAAATCTATAGATCAACCCAGTAGCAGACCAGCTGTCCTGCACGTCACAGCTCAGGGTGAGAAAATGAAACACATTGTCAGGCTGGTGGGTGAGAACATTTAATAAATCTCACCCTGACTATCCATTAGGGCCGAAGCTATACAGCATACTCAATCCGCATGCATTACACCCTTCCTGTCTGCATTTTACCCCTGCTGTTGATTGTCACTCTGAATTCTCCACAGGCCAACACCCTTTTCCTCTCCATTGTATGTTTCCACCGCTCTCAGCGTGCGCTTTATGGCCTGTTGCTTTATCAGACGCTGTGTCTTTGTATGACGTGCTGCTGTATGGTTCCAGTGACAGTAAACACCAGTGCAGTTAATACCGGTGTGGAGCAGTGGGACGGTTTTACAGCTTCCTTAAGTTTACAAGCTGAACTCTCTGCTCCCTGCAATGAACGGGATGTAAAGCAAAGGCTAAGATACCAGGAACAATACCAACACAAATGACAATTAATGCGTGTGTTAATAACATCTTTTTTGCTATCTTAACCATCAGATTATATTTTACCAATGAGAGGGTATTTTAGGAATTTATTACACTGTTTTCTTAATAATTTGCTAAACATAAAAACAATTAAAATGTGCAAATGTGCATATGAAGCCATTCGACTCCTGCTTCCTGCATGTTTTTTCTCTGTAGAGCAAGGATGTGTGTGAGTGTGTGTGTGTGTGTGTGTGTGTGTGTGTGTGTGTGTGTGATTGCTAGGTAATAAAACAGTTCAGTTTCAATCATAAAATCACACATCACATACATATGTGGTGTTGAGTGTGTTTATACTGCAGTTTATTGCTTCTGTATCATGTGCTTTCACTATGTGTTTTTACTGCAAGCGTTGACTGAAAACTCAGTTTCCCTTATGGCCCAATAACATTTTGAACTGACACACCACAATGCAAACTACTGTATATACTGTATAAGTTCACTTGATTCAGTTTATTTTGTTACGAAGCTACAACGAGGTGTCAGGCTGAGTGGGCGTCTCCATGTTGACTCATTTAGGTGAAGCAGCGCAAAAGATGGATAATAGATAATAAAACATGTTGATGATTACATGACCACATCAATCCACGCTGTACAGTTTTATCTCTAACACAACATGAAATGCGGGTTTTTGATCCCACATAACCAGCTTGATGTGTGCAGTATTGCAGCTACAGATAATACTTCACTCCCATTTTAATCTTAACCAAAATCTGCAATGGGCTGTCTCCTGAGAAAATAACCACCGAACTTCAAAACACGTAGTAACAAATCAGGGTTCTGCTTTCTGTTATCAGCCCTGACTCTGACTGTCAAACATCTGAAGCAGCTGCGTAGTAAAACTCACCTGAAGGAACCTTCACTTGTTCGGCCAAAATCAGAATAGACCATCAAAAGACTTGGACCCGAGTGACACGAGTAAATAGTTCTTCCAGCATTCACAGATTAAATGTGTCAGAGAGCTAAACACAAACATCCCTGCGTTTTTTGTTTTTTTTAATCTAGCCTTTTGATAAGCCTTTGAACTACAAGAGCTTCTGAGAGAAATCAGCATCTGTCACACATCAGTGTTAAAACCTCCTACCAATAAAACCACCATATTTTTTCAACCATCCCATGACTCCCCCATTAATCTCAACTGCCTTTTTCATACTAAATAATATTAGTCTCCTCGTACAGGACTATCGGCTGAAATTGCCCATGTTTTGAGGGAACAAATGGAACAGAACGGCATCTCTGTACAGAACAGAGATGCAAAAATGAAGAAGAAGAAGAAGAAGAAGAAGAAGAAGACATGCAGCCTGTCCTAAGTCCACACCAGAGGTTCATTTGGCAAACTTGTCATTCTTCAATATGTATGATATGTAATAGACTCAGGCTGGTGTTACAGTCTCTCAGAACTAGGTCTCAAGATGTGCTGTCTGACCGCACTGGAAATCAAATATGTTTGTACTTTATGAAAAACACATTATACAAAATAAGATAATAAGATTGTAAGATTGTAGGTTCCTGTTTTTAATGCTGGTGTTTTATTTTTCAGTGCCAGTACAACTTATTCTAATAAAAGTTTTTCAGTGCCATTGTTTCCTTTTTTTTAGTTCAGGTTTTCTTTTCGATGCCAAATTTTATTTTCAATGTCAAAATGTTACTGTCACTGTTCTAGTTTCATAGTAGCCGCTCTGAATGTCTGAATGTTAGAGGGGTGGGGGGTGGAGGGGTGGGGGGGTACGCAATATTGTTTAAAAAACACGCAGATTAATAGCGTTGCGCTCTGTTGTTCACATTAAAAGTGAC
Organism: Seriola dumerili; assembly: GCF_002260705.1. Lineage (NCBI taxonomy): Eukaryota > Metazoa > Chordata > Actinopteri > Carangiformes > Carangidae > Seriola > Seriola dumerili. The sequence continues at coordinate 15,699,071 of NW_019174393.1, forward strand.
AAAACTAGTTGTGAGAGAGAAGTACCTGAGCACAGCTGGTCAGCTTCGGGGCAAAGCGGTGTAAAGTTGGGTCACCTCGTTTTTGTATTTTTTTCATCCCAAAACTTCATAAAAATCTTCCAAATTTTCTGATTTTATAATAATTTTTTTTAACAAAGGCAATTTAAAGTTGTCTTGTTTCTTCACTCAGCAGCTCACCTCAGCTCTATAAACGTTTCGATTGCCTTCCCAGTCCCCCTTCCCCTTCTCATTGAAGAGAAGCCTTTATTTATTCCAGGAGGACCACTTATTCTAGTGTTACCTGTTACCTTCCTACTCCCATATGGGAACTGCAGACTTATCAGACTGGGCAATCTAACCCGACAACTCTCTTGTGCTCTTGTACACTCTCCTACACACACACACACACACACATAAAAAAACCCCTCTCTCCTATCTGGCAGAGTGATCAAATGCAGCAGCTCTCCTGCCGTCTGGCTGCCACGACAGGTAAACTAAACCTGTGGCCTTGAATTACCCTCCTTTTCCCCTCCTCCTCTTCCTCCTCCACCTGTCTTCTCCTCCCTTTCCCTCCTCCGCCCTCTCTCTGTCCTCTCCTGTTTCTTTGACTTGCTACATGCTCTCACGCTTTAGATTAGTCAGTGATGTGTGGTATTGGACTTGCCCTTACAACAGACGGTCTGTTTGAGTGTGTGTGTGTGTGTGTGTGGGAGAGAGAGACTGAGGGATAATGGTAACTGAGACAAAGCAGATCCACTTTTCTTAAGCTGCAATACTCCTGGAGGAAGGAGGTTTATTGTTAGCCCTGCCCTCCTGCGCTCTGTTGGTTAAGTTCGTACCTCCAGCAGCTGTCACTCAGCTGTTATTTGAACTGAGCTCTAATTAAAACGTCCGCAAAGCCTCCGAACCAATGTCTTTTTCCCGCCAGACGACCCCACAGCCTCTGCTCGGGTCTTGGCTTCTCCCTCTGACACGTCCACATGGATGAAGGAACACTACCATCAACTAAAGCTCAACCGAACTCGCCCAATCAGTCTCTTCATCTCTTACACCGGCCAAGGTCGCAAGAAGCCTGGGTGTCATGTTTAACAGCTGGCTCTACTTTGCACAACACAACATCAGAAAAATCAGCTCTTCTGGTGGGCCTTCCTTCATACACAGTGAAACCCTTACTGATGGTCCAGAAGGCAGCAGCCTGTCTGCTCTTTGATCAGCCCAAATGGGAACACGTGACTTACACCACGGTATGCGTAAGTGTAAAATGTCTTTTCAAAATTTACTCCAGAAAGTAACCCCACTGTTGCTGTCATGTTTGTTCCACTCATGCACAGAACTGTCTTGTTTTACCAACTTTTAGTGGCTATCCATAAATATTATTCCTAGAAAGCACATTCCATGGCAGTCAAATAGCTGAGGAAAGACTCGATGTTGCATTAAAGGGTCATGTCAAATGAGGATGTTTGTTCTACAGACGGGAGATGAGGATGTTAATGTGCAGATGGATCTCATGCTGTCCTCAGGCGACTCCCAGGTTGACAGTTTAAAGACAGTTTGTTTGAAAGACTCCCTCCATTAGCTGTCAGACTTTTACATGTGCAGCTGCAAGACACAGAATGAGATACGGTCTCTGCCAAAGTCCTTTCTCTTTGCTTTGTTTGCTTTGTGTGAAAGTATTTTACACGAAATTGGCCACGTTGTTTCCACAAAGGCAGTAAAAGTTTTTTACCAGCAGTTAATCACTACAGTGGTGACACAAATAAATAATATGAAACAGAAACTGAAAGGCTTTTCTTCTCTATCATCTGTTGTAAATTGTCACATCATTGTAAAACGTAATACAGATGAATAACAAATGAAATGCTGAACAAACTACAGAGAGAAATGGGAAGGGAGGTAGAGAATTCAACTGTTTGGATTTTATTAAGACTTAAAGTTCTGCATAATTGAGGGCGTGGCCACTTTGACTGACAGGTGGGTGAACGTATGCTTGCTACAAACTGGTTTGAACTGGATTTTTGGATTAACCAGGAGTTAGGGGCGGAGTTAGGCACTGCCAAGATGTCGACATCGCAGCAGCTCACTCTGAGCTGGGACCTGGGACTTTTTTGGGGGTCGATCAATTACACCAGTACTAAATTTTGACCCTGGTTCCTGCGGTCGAAACGCGTATAGTTCCTCAAAAGGTTCCTGGTTCAGCCCCTTTATATATATGAAGTATCTCTCAGAGTAAAAAAGTTGGAGACCTCTGGTTTAAACTGATTCCACCGCTTTTTAACCAAATTCTATTCACTCCCTTCGTCCTAAAAAATCTCAGATTCCTCAAAACATAGTGAAATAAAACCAAACCTGTCTGCAGAGCTACTGTTAGTGGAGGTGTCTGAACATTTTTTTCATTTGTTTTGTAATTTGGGTGAACCAGAGTCTGAATGAATTCACAGTTGATCCACCTCTAACTTTTTCCCTCCTCTTGTATTCATGCCTTTTGAACACAACCAAAAAGGTTAGCTTGAATTCAATCACTATGGGTGTCTCAGTGTGTTTGTGTGTGTGTATGTTCAGGTTGGAGAAGGGACACTTTGTACCAACATGCAGACCTTGAAGCTATGAAACCCCTCTGGGTGCACATGATGGCTATATTATTCTTTACACTTTATGCATGTGCTGTGACACTGAGAGTGTTTGAGGTTTGTTGTTGAGTATTTGTGTGTGTGTGTGTGTGTGTGTGTGTGTGTGTGTGTGTGTGTTTCTGTTTGCGGTCTCCACTGTAAACAACAGCAGACATACGTATCCCGAGTCTTTGATGAAATGTTGAGTGTAAGCAAAAGAGTGTTTTCCCTCACGGATTAAATGTTGCTCGTGTAAGCGAGAGCATGTGTGTGTGTAAGCAGAAGGAAGAGCGAGTCAGGGAGATAAAGACAGTGTGTGTGTATGTGTGTGTGTGTGTGTGTGTGTGTGTGTTGGAAGAGTGTAAATCTGAGACTGAGCCAACAACTGAGCTGAGGAATCGAGAGGCCCCGAGGGAAAAGTCACAAACTTCACAGTGGGAAAACTTGCACCGAGCGACCCTGGAATATTGTATGTTTTATTTCTTCTTTTTAAATAGATTTTGATTGTTTTTGCTTTTCTAAATGACTCTCTATTGTCTATTGTTGTCTTTAATTAGTCCATCATGGGCTGTTCCACTTTCCATAATGTTAAAAGCTTCCTTTTTGTCTTCATCATGATGTTTTTCTTCTTCATCATCATCATCTTACATGGATCACCTGAGTTTCCTCAATTTCCTGTTAAACAGTGGACACTACTTTGTGTTGATGTGTGTGTTTCATGTGTGTGTGTGTGTGTGTGTGTGTGTGTGTGTGTGAGTCAAAGTGGGATAAAAAGCAAAGCGACGACCCGTGAAACTGAAGAAATCTGATCCACACAGGAGTAAAAGCTGCGCTCCTCCTCCTTTCTGTCCTTGTCTCACCTGTTTTATTCTGTCTTTTTTTTACCTCTATTTCCTCCTCTTATCTCTTTCCCTCATCTTTCTTTCTGCTATATATCTTTTCTCTCTCCTTCTTCCTGCAATGCGTCTCTCTCTCTCTCGCCCCCATTCTTTCTTTCCTCTGCACATCTCCTCGTCCCTCGCTCCTGCCTGTTGCTCCAGGCCAAGGATCACTGTCACTCGCCAAACACACACTCACACACATAGACACAGAGGAATGCAGTAACGGGAGAAGAGGGTCTGGGTAAGTGTAGACGGTGTTTAAAAAAAAAAAAAAAAAAAAAGTAGAAATGTGTAACTGATGTGTGGTGCTGCCACACCATATAAGGGGCAGATGATAGTGTTTGGGCACAGGAAACTTTTTGAGGGATGTTCTATAAAGCAGGTCGGCATGCCGGAGTACGAGCTGAAAAGTGATATTTATTAACAAACTATTACCAAACAGAGAAAAATGATCTCAAGGAAATTAACTAAAAGCCTTAACGACCAAAAACTAGAATTACCTCCTTGCGGTTGTCTGTCTCCACCACTCAGACTAGTATCAGGTTACGTCCCTGTTCATCCAGAGTCATTTAAAATATTAACCAACTCTAATCAGTTTGTCCGTGAGTGAAGGTTTATGCCAATTCCTAACAATAACCCTTTCAGTGTTCTGGAGATATTGTGTTCACAAGGCCAAAATCATGTTTTGTTGTGAATCGATTTTGTACAAAATCGAATCAGTTCATCCTTGAGTCCAGGTGCACATTTTTTTAAATCAAATTTCAAGAAGTTCCGTCAAGTCATTACTGAGATATCATGTCCATGAGAATGGGACGTACGGAGGGACAACCCGAAAACAATATGCCTCCTGATCTGGCTGTCGCCGGCGCAGAGGCAACAGACAGACAACTGAAAATATAGAAAGTGGGCTAACCCTTCCAACAAAGCAGACCTGCAAAGAAAGATAAACCACATCTCACAACCAATGTATTGAATAATCAACACCTGAAAGATTAAGTGAAACCACCCTTGATTCTCAGCTGCACTGAGCCAATTCAACACAGTCAGCTCAGACTCCAAATATAAACGAGTCATTTCTATTTCTAAGAGGGTGTCTGTACGGCAGTATATTAGCGTGAAATGTGGCAAAAGTGGTGACGTTTGTTCTGAGCAGAAATAGGAGCTGCTCACAAGGACCACTCCGAAAAAGTTAAATCATCTGAACTTTTGTTTGGGCAATAAACTAGTGTCACATTCACATTTGACCATTTTGGTACATTTTTGTTGCTCCTGCTTGTTTTTCCTGCCGTTTTTTTTTTTTGTCACACTTGTTTAAAATTTTACGCATATCTTATTCAAGCTGCACCCATGAGAGTTCTGGTGTTTTTTTTTTTGTTTTTTTTTGGAGTGGGGGTAGTGGGGTGGGGGGGATGTAGCTCCTCAAAGTGACCTCGGGCGAGATACTGATCCCCAAATTGCTGGTGTATGTGTATGTGAGTGAATGGGTGAATGTGGAAAGAGCTTCGAGTGGTCATTCAGCTACACTACCATTATGCAGCAACTCTACTCTCACATTGTTTACACCAGGGATCTGATGAGCTCGTTGAAGCCGTCTGATGAGGGAAGAGAGCTGGGTCCAGACAACAGAAACTGATGGAGAAGAGGGAGGAGATATAAGCGGTGTCGCCCTCCTATCATCACGGGTAACGTGACATCTCTGGACATTAAGATGGATGAGCTCGCAGCCCTTGCGAGGAATTGTAGGGACTTTCCTGAGTGTGGTGTCATGTGTTTCGCTACAGGGAGACACTCCGAATTCCATCACCATCCTCGGCGGCTTTCAGACGAACTTTTCTTCAGCTCAGACATCGAACCACCTCTCAGTCCTAGGAAGTTCTCAAACTTCATCACCACAGACGTTCCTTCATGATCTCTCTGGGGACTTCAACTTGACAAGACTCTCGCCATTTGCATTCAGTTTGTGGACGGTACTGCCAGAGGAGACAGGACCCTGAAACCTGCTAGAGGACAGCCTCACTCCCATGTCGTCACACATGGATGCTTGGTCGACACACAGGGTAATGTGAGAGGAGTCAAGCAGACCGCAGCTTGTCGTCTTCTAATGTATCTGGGGGGTTTTCTGTATTTGTCTTTCCCTAACCTCAACCAAAGTGCTTTTGTTGCCCAACCGAAGATAGGACTCTGAATGCAAACCCCAGTTTCTGATGTGACAGTCGTGCACTTTGTACACCCACTGTCCATTCCAGCCGCCTCTTCTACATTGCCATTGCGTTAAAAAGTAACACCAAGTTGTCCTGACCAAGTGTCCATATGTGAAGAGTTGGGTGTGAGACTGTGTTGGACTTTTTGTACATTTGCATTTGTACATTTTTCCTATCTGCTCACTGTGTGTTTACTGTTCTTACTATTTTTTAGTATTTTTCTAGTTTTATATTTTCCTCTGTGTTGCGCAATTGTAATAAAGCAATTTCCCTGCGGGGATCAATAAAGTTTTAATGACTTTCTCATTCTGATCATTATCTGTGACGTGAAAACATCTGATTTTCACACAGCCAAATAAATAAAATGTGTGCGTCATGAGAGAGTCTCTCTCTGTTGCTCCCCACAACCCTGTCTGCCACTTAAACTGGACGTCGGTAGAGGAAAGAAAACGCTGATAACGATACACCTAAAGAAAGTGCTACGATTCAATTGACGAGTTCAACTCGAGGGCCCAAATTGACACCATCTGCTCAGCCAATCAGAGCCATTCTTAAGTTTCGTTTGGGACTAGGAGAAATAATGGCTGTAATTAATGGAGTGTTTACCGTCCTGTTGATGACCTTGTGCGACTCTTTGCAAACTCATGCATACTGGAGCAGGCATGTGGTTTTTCTAAACCCTTCCCAGGCCCTCAGTTGGAGGTAGCACTGACAAGTGATGAGTCTGGGAAATGGGACAAAATGAAGGAACAAAGGACACTGTCCTTTCTACAGAAACAACCACAACCCATGTCAGACTGTCCTCTCATGAAAAACAGTGTAAGTCGTTTCACAAGTGCCCCACAATGACACGCTACATGTTTTTTTCTGCACACCCAGAGCCTACAATTCCTCTGCTCACATTTGGGTCAGTTGACCAGCCAAGATGTAGACCTCACACTGAATGTAAGAATGGACGAACTATTGTTTAGCTGGAAGCAGACCAAAATTTCTGACATACCAGAAATCCATCCGATCATCCAGGAGCCAGATCGTTGGTGGTTCAGGTGATGAATCGGGCGCTGTGACCATCTCATACTGCACATCAAACAATGATCTGGCAAAACTTGTGCAGAAATTATTCCAAAGCACATAAATCTAATCCAAACCACATTTTTTCTCTAAACCTAGGCAACTTGTTTTTCTGCCTTAACAAACCCTCAAGAGTCACCAATCAAGGCGGTGTGATCAAATCACATGGCTGGTTCAAGATCTCACAGCATAAAAACCAAGTCACATGGAGCATTGCTGCCAACTTCCGTCAAACAATGTGCTATTTTGACTTGAAACAATATGCTATTTGGAAACAATATGCTACTCAGAACTAAGCAGAAAGAGAGAGAGGTTGTTTTTTTTTTGGAAGATTTGAGTTGGAGTTGTTTGTGTGGGAGAAAATGAAGCAAACCTAGTTTGACTTTGTTTCGACCTTTTTATGTTCTTTTGAACTATTTAGGAACCCCTCGCGCTCTGGGAATACAAGCCCTATCATGAGCAGTAGTTCTCTGTCTAATCGTGTACATAAACTTTGAGATTTACATTGGTTTTTTGTAAGGTGCAAACAAACCGCATCCTATCACAAAAGGCTTGTTTGTGCTGATCTGTATCCCAACTCCATGACCACAGTTTTTCCCTGACCTGAACCAAGTAGTTTTAGTTGCCTAAATGAACCAAACCTCAGCCATAGAGGAGGTGTATCAGAAAATGTAGTCAGTTGGACAATAGGTTTTTGAAGGCACCAATATACACTGTCATACTGCTGGTTAGGAGCATCAGATAAGAAAATATATGTAATTGACAGCATCTTATCAAAATGAGTGTCTCATTGCAGTCACACAGTTTAATCTTTCTTCTGTGTATGTGCTCCACTTTCCCAGTGTGAACATAAAACGTCTTTCATATCGTCTTCCTGTAGTTCTGGTCCACCCAGCATGTTGAAATTCCAGCTGTGTTAATTGGCTGCAGATGTTGACTGACACGGAACATCTACCATATCTTCGGTAAGCACAAGACATTTTCCAAAACATGGGAAGGAAAACACCTACACAAATACTAAAATAAGGTTGGGCACAGCACAAAAGACTGTCCTCTGTTTATAACAGCACAAAGCTGCAAGTGCATGCATGCGCACATACACGCACACTGAAACCTGGTCGTGTTCGTCAAACCCAAACATCCAGGCCGTTAATGAAATCAGAAGAGGTGTTTTGACAAGACTTAATCTGGATGAGACTGAAAGAGATTTCAAACCACTTTTTAATTCAATTACAAGATCATCCAAGTTTATTATCTTGTCGATGACTCCCACACCATCGCTCACTGGATATTTATTGAATAAATAAAGATTCTTGGACGAAACCCCTGCGACAACCAATGCGTCAAAACTCATGGTCAGGGGTGAAGTCGAATCCCAGAGAAAAAAAATCAAAGGAAGATATCATTTTTTCCTGGCCAGTTTCTCCCAGATGGAACTGAGCTTATTTTAGTACTATTATCAGATCTGGTTTATTTTCTCATACTTCTGAAATTCAGCTCCTATTATATTTAATAAATATTTGGGCTGGCTCCTCAGTCAGGAGTAAGCTAGCACAATCGCTCATAATTCCTCCTCGACTCTATTTACTCTGTAGTGTGCCATTTACTTCCTCATGTATTTTTTCTTGGGATTATACATTATTTCGTACACAAAAAAGTTACAGATGTCAGAGAAAAAAATGAAAAAAATGCTCCCTTAAGTGAATGACCTTGCTAACTTCCACTGTCCAAGCCAACAAGCTTACTAACTACTTCTAAGCAAATTATAGATAGATAGATAGATAGATAGATAGATAGATAGATAGATAGATAGATAGATAGATAGATAGATGGGGAAATTTAAAAGGGGATGAGGGCCTGTAATGGGCCCTTATATAGAGTTGTTCTATTAAATGATACATATACACATTAATGTCAGACTGGGAAAGAAATTCAGCCATGGACCAATCTACTGGGATTGAGGGGATTAAATTGCTGTGGCGGTCAACAAGGATTTGTCCCATCAGTCCTGATGGCCAGTCTGACATACAGCTCTCTGTATGTCAGAGAGAGAGATTGGCTCTCTGGATAAACACCCAATAGAGGCCCTCCACACTGAATTCTGCTGTTCAAAGAAAAACACCAAACAACACCTCCCGAGCGAATCTGAGACATTTCCCATTAAAGCGAAACATCCAGAAAAAGGCAATGACATTTTGGACTCATCATTATTCAAGTCCAAAAGACACACTGCCATTCAAAGCACTGAAGGCCCAAGAGCTGAACCCTGAAAACAGTCCCCTAAGTCAGCTGATGGTGAAATTAACCAATCAAGCAAAACAGGAAGATACAGGCAGACACGACTGCACAGAGAGGAGCGAGAGTGTGGTCACTGTTCGACAAGGGAGGGAGAGACAGAGATGGTAACTTCCTCCTCCACTGTCAGAAGCTCTGTACAGTGAGAGACTTCCACTATGGGGAAATACCAAACTTTCAGATGTTAACCCCAGAGGAGAAAATATCAGTTAATTATATGTATTTATATTATTATATTGTATTTATTGTACACAACAGTGCAAAATAGTAACGTAATGTGACGTAATGATTTTTTTAAAAGTAAATCCAGCTGACAGGCTAACATGACACCAGCAGCCAAATCGACTCAGAGCCATATTGAAGGGGTATGAAGGGGGTGAACAGTGCCCCCACTGGTGGACTGTGGCCTGTGCAGTGGTGGGTGTTCGTCTCTGACGTGGTCTGAGTCTTTTTTATTTTCTGCAGTGAAGACACACAATCAGACTTTATTATAAATATTTAACAAAACAACAAATAAGCATTTTCAGTCAGACAGATTGGACCCAAGGTGGCCCCTGAGGGCCCGGGGCTGCTCACTCTGAGATGGTTTTCTGTTTCTCAGCAGATTTATTTTCCTTTTGAATTCATTGATTTCACTGCTAAATTTTGCTGTTTTAAATGCTTATTTAAGCCCTCAATTTCTTTCTTGCTATTTTCTGTTAGCTCATTTGAAACAAAACAAATTTGACTTGAGGATATCAGACATTTGTCAGAAAAGAAAATAGAGAAAACCAAAAGACATCCAGAACTTACTTTAACTGAAAATGATTTATAGGCATTTATTTTCCGTGAGGACAGAGTACAAAGCTGCTGTAGCCAGTTATATCCAAAACAGCTTGAATCTCTGCCCCATTGAAGTGGCCTGATTCCTGATTCATAACAGATCCGTCACATGTATTTAAATCCTCCCAGACACCAGTACAGGTGCTACACAGAGGAAACACCTGATTTAAAAGATCTTGGTTCAAATCCCAATGTCCCAGTTTCAGTCTGTTGTGTCTAAACGCAGTTAAGTCACCGGGTTATTGTTTGCTCTCTGCGGTAAATCGATTTTCTTAAATGGCGTGTAAATGAAAAGCTGGTGTCTGTCGGTGGGGTAAGGGATTTTGGAAAACCTGGTTGACATTATTTCTGCTGGAGAAAACCTAATTTCTTGGCAATTTGTTCAGAAGTGCATGACCAAGACTTCAGACAAGAAAGTATTTCAATAGAATTTATTTCTACAGGAACGACAACAAAATAAGTGTATTGTGGGAATCCCTCAAAAACGAAGTGACTATACTGTGTCGTATACAGTTTGTTGCGACTGCGGCTCAGGAGGCGGTTTAGTTCCTGGCTCCTCCAATCAGCATGTCGATGTGTCCTTGGCCATATACAATTTGCAATGCCATTTTAGAGCTTTAGTTGTGACTCACGATTCAAGGAAAAACTAACTGCTCATGGGTGTTACCACGGTGCCAATTATGTGAACTGAGATCACTAACTGAATAAGAAGTAGATCAGGCAGGTTGCTGAAAAAAAGCTGCTCCACCTCAGACATACATTTTTTTTTTTATCAAAGTAATCTAATATGTTTGATCAAATTTAACAACAACAAAAAGATGCATGTTGATTTTTCTATCAATTTCTGTCTATCAGGGTTTCCTTCATTTTGGTTACTGAATCAGAATCAGAATACTTTGTTGATCCCAGGGGGAAATTAGGTTAGGTTACCGTGACTAAGTCAGCAAAGAAAAGAGAATAGGAAGTAGATTACAAAATAAGAAATAATCATCAAATACGATCATCAAATATAAAAATACTTATGTTATAGTATATTAAACAAAAAAATAGAAATATATAAGGATATGTGTATAAATTGCACTTGTATGAAGTGTCAGAATTGCACAGTTTGTATAATTACATATAAATTAACAAATTATGATGAAACGTCAGACACCCTGAGGAACAAGTTGTACAGTTTGATGGCCACAGGCAGGAATGACTTCCTGTGGCGCTCTGTGGTGGATCGTGGCAGGATTAGGTGGCTGCAGGTGGTAAACTAACCTGACCAAAGTAACTTCAACTTGATGCAGACTTGGTTAATGTAAACGTGTGCAACTGGTGATTATCACACTAATTTCAGCCTGGTATAACACTCAGAAGGTGTTCTTGTTTCAATAGGCTGCTCTGAGGTGAACGTACGATGTTCTGAGCAATCACCTGCTCAGCTGAATGAGACAGTTTGATGTAGTAACAGCCTGTCATGTGATGTAGCACCACTGCTCGTTTCCTCTCAGGCTTTGTTCCAGTGTCAAAAAGGATCATCTTTATTAGTGACAAGGTGGTGCACCTCCACTCTAATACGCTGTGGGAAACCCTGCGTGCTAAAGGCCTTTCCACACACACCAAATCTAAGTGACTCACACAGTAATGCATGCACATGAGCGTACACACAAACATTCATACCCTCTGCTTTCACACACCTCACACTGTCATTTGTAAGGTGGGTAAACAGATATTGTCATTTTGTTTGTGTTTGTGTTTGTGTTTGTAGCCTACTGATTTGAAACTTCTGAACTTTGGAGGACTTATATTCCTAAATACAAACTCAGTTTCAATAAATTATAAGTGGTTCCTTGTTTATTCAGTTGCTGCTTATTCCTGCTGGAGCCTCACCCAGAATGAACTGGGTGAAAGGCAGGGAAATACCTTTGGCAGGATACCAGTTTACAGTAGTGTACAGACTGAACTATTTTAATATATATTATAATGTGAAATGCATGTGCTTAATTATAGCAAGTAATTGATGAGACATACAAAATGCACGCCGTGTCTGTCCACCACAACGTACACACAGAGATATGCAGATATTGTCCTTCACGACTATCATGATTTTACAGGCAACATCTTTCTTTTGATCTCTGGTTCACTCTATGTGTACAGTGTGTGTGTGTTTGCATGTCTATATTAAATTAAATTAACCTTTATTTACTCAGGGAAGGTTCGCTTAGCACAAATGCTCCTTTACCCACGCCCTACTTCTCATTCACACATACAGGCTGCCCAGTATGACCACTCTTTGATGCAAGTGGAGCTGCTTCTTCTATTGTTGTAGGGATTAGTCATTAGTCATTCACACTTGGTGGGGAGTATTTTTGCATGTCCAGGTTCCTTTTCTTGTATTCTTTTATACTTGCATGTCATCCAGTGGAACAGTATTTGTATGACCTGAATGATATTTATTCACCAGCCACTTATCAAACCTTTTCTGATGACTAAAGGCCTGGTTATGCCAGAAAGTGACAAAGTGAAATGAATCCACTCATGTTTGCAAAATGTTTAGCTATAGAAGCTTGTTGACGTTACTAATCACATGGCTAGCTGGGGAACTACTGTTAGTAACATGTTTGAGCCTCAGTCAGACCCAGACTCAGATGAGGAGTCTGTTGAGACCAGAACCAGAGACTAGCAGACGGATAAGAATGGTTAGCGTAGTTAGCATCTTTTATCTGTTTATGTTGTTTGTTAGCTTGTAAGTGGCAGCGGATGATGCAGTGTTAGTGGTTGTGCTAATGCTAACTCTCTCTCTCTCTACTGACAAGGTTCAGGTTTATTTAGCCCCGCCCCCCGTCCCCACAAGTTGACAGGATTGGTTCCTTAGGTTTGTGATGTATGAAACCCTGGCTGTCTGAATCTGTTTTTATGAGACTGTCATTAGTTCACTGCAGTTCATGATGGAAGTACTCAGTTTGTCTTGTATAATGTAAAAGAGGAAAAAGCTGTCCGAGCTAATGAAATTGCTAACTTAACCAAGTTATCAAGCTTGTTATTTCAGTCACCAATGGGCAAATAAGTTTACACAGTTTATTCTAAAGAAATGATCTATCTTTACAATCTGCAAGTAAATATGAATAATATGGTTTTCTGGAGGAGTGCTACCAAAACAGGCAGGACCTCCTCACAACCATGAGGACTTGGGAAGAGGTTCGCCAACACATACACACAAAGGACAAAACTCGAGGACACCATTCACACAGTGGGAGGGGAGATGAGGATTTATTATTTATTAACCTTGGCTAATTCATAACGCACTGATGCACTTCCGCACACAGGCCTTTCTTGGGGTGTAGCATTTACTCTGTGCTCTGCTTACCAGCCAGCTTTAATTTCAAATCCTTTAAAACACAACCTTCAAAAGTTAAAAAACAGATTCGCCTCCTCATGTTACTGTACATTCCTTCTCCGTGACGTCTTCTGCTTTTCATTTTAACTGTCATCACAGTCGTCAGATTCTGACTAACAGCTGTATGTAACTCAAGCAAGACAAACAAGCAGGCCTTATATGCAAATCTGATGCAGAGGCAAAAGAGCCAATGGGCTCATTTCAGTGATTTCACAATAGCCCACAATAGTCATTTAGAACCTGTCACCAGCTGAAGCCTTAAATATAAGCTTAGTCTTCAAAGTGTTGTCAACAGATGCAGACATTTATCTTGGGTAACGTAAGACTGATGGAGGATTAGTTTCTACCGGGTTTAGAAATATATAATATAATATAATTATTTTTCTGAAAGGAAATTCTACCTTTTCAGTCAATAAGTTGTGATTTAAATATAGTATGTGTTTGGATGTAAAATTTAAACATCAGCTTTCAGGTTTCTACCACAGGTAATTATAAATGCCAGTTGTGTTGTCGTGGTTGTGAGATAAGATGCAAAATTATTCAACTGTGTGGCATTTCTTTTAACAATCTTAATTATATAGTAGAGTTTTAAGTACAAAATATCTGTCTTAAGCAATACAAGGCATCTTTGCCTCTGGACACTAGCATCTCTGTTGTCCAAAAATAAAATACAACAACAACATTTCACTTGAAGATGTGTTAGGTAAACACTGGTAAACAAATGTTTTTAAGTTGGAAATGAAAATTCTGTGACATCATCAATGTGCAATTCCTGGAAGTGTTACCACACATGACTCTTTCAGTCCTGTCTTTTAAACATTATTTCCTCATAGTATTTAACTTAATGACTGCTTAAACTAGCAGCACTATAACCTTTAAAAAAACAAACACAAACACAAAAGTCAAATAAAAAGTATCTCCTGGTTCGATAAAAAGCTGGAAAACCACAGAAATACAGTGGTGTCAGATGAAGGGGGACGCAGGAAATAAGCAGAAACTCCAATCATGCCTGACCTGTGGTAAAAAGACAGTAACCTTCAATCATTTGTTGTACTTTTTTTCCCTTCTTCACTGACTTTCAAACACCACTTCTGTCATACCTATGACACAACTCCAATTATTCCTGTACAAACTTGTACTGTACAAAAGCACAGTCACTGTCTCTTAATTTTGATGTTGTAAAAAAAGGTGAACTGCTGGATTTTTCACCCTGGTAATGTGCACAGTGTGTGTTTTCTTAGGAATGTACATATCAGAAGCATTGAACCATTCATTTTTATTTAAATGTACCATATTGTATAAATGTAGATTTGCATGTCTTCCTTCATTACGAAGCAGGTCTAGGCTCTATACTAATACTGTGAAATATCAAAGTGCTCAGTCCACAGAGAAATGCACACAACCTGAGAAACTGAGCCTTAAAATGAGCCATCAGGACTTCTGTAACTTTGTGATGTCACATCAAAGCAGTCACTACCCTCAGCCATGCCCCCATCACGGCACACCTGGACCCACCATCCAACCTTTTTCTTTTTTGTCGTTTAAACTTTATTAACAACACAACACCAAGCAGCCATTCTGTCATTGAGCTAGCAGCTACAGAACAGAAAAATGTGGAGGAAATGCTGCACAATCAAAACAAAATGCCCTGTTGTTACTAGAACAGAGCGGAGAGAGCTGAGAGAGGAGATGTAAAACAACACTGAGGTGAGTTTTCGTACTTAGAACCACAAATATATCTTATGGATATCACAACTTTAATCAAAACACAGGAAAACCTCCTCTGTCAAAGTAAACAGCACCACTAACAAACAATGGTTTCTCTTTTTAGCAAATGAGCTAAGCTAATGAGTTAACCGGCCAAGCAACAAGCTTGCTAACTGACCGTCAACAACAAAGCTATTACGACTGATTATAGTGCTAGCTTGGCTTGTTTGTGTGTTGGCAGTTAGCCTGCCAGCTACAACAGGTCACCAACTAATCCTACAAGTAGTTACCACTTCACCGTCTGTTGTTAGCATCCCGTCTCTTATCAACAGTCAATGCCAGTTCTTTTAAACATGTCCAGTCTTTCTCTAACGTTACACAAATGGTTTTTCTTGCCTAAACTCAACCAGCCAGAAAACAGTATGAATCATGAACCTGTATGAAGCAGATATGAACATTTCATGTTTAAAAGAACATTGACGGGATGCTAACAACAGTCTCCTTTATCTTTGAATACATGCAACACTTTCTCCTTCCACCTTTGCCTCCTCTCCGTCCTCATTTACCTCCTCAGATCTGGTTTGTCCTTCCTCCTCTGTCCTCCAGCACCCTCCTTTTCTTTCACTCTCAGTCTCTCCCCTGCCTCACCTCCTGTCACACCTCTCCTCTTTCCACTTGTCCACTTCTTCCTCCTCCTCGTTCTTTCTCTTCCTCCTTTTCCTCCTTGTCTCCTCTCTTTGTGGTCTATGCTCATTTCTCCTTCTTTCCTCCCTCACCTACTTTTTTTTTTTTACATTCTCTCACTCCATTACTTGTCCTGCTTCTGTCTCTCTCCCTGGAGAACAGGATGAATAATGCAGTGTTCTGCTCTGATAATCATCATCATCATCGGTCTTCCCTCTGATAGTTAGTAAAACATTTCCTTATTTCTCTCTGTTAGCCCAGACTGTCAGGAAAAATCACTTCAGAGGAGCACAATTGTACGGAAGGCAAAGCAAACAAGTTTGTTTTTAGGATGTATCTCCTTTCTGAATTGAAGGTCACATGATAGTGTGTATCATATGTTGTACATATAGTAAAGCTCTTAAAGACAAACCTGTGACTTTTAGCTATATACTTTCTGGCATAGCAGATAATGTAAACATCAACACAATTGTTGGTCATAGCTGTGAACTCATATATATATATAAAAACATAAATTGAACAAAAATGTGTTATACATATAGGCAATATATATAAACATATATATGTATATGTACTGTATATATATATACATGAAATATACTGCACTTATATAAAGCTTTTCTAGTCTTATCGACTACTCAAAGCACTTTTCACTAATTCTCACACACACACACACACACACACACACACACACACACACACACACACACACACACACACACACACACACAAAATCAGTGTCTTACAGCAGCACTCAGTGAGGTTTGTCTTTTAGAGGCTTTACTATAGTTAACACATATGATAACACACTATCATGTGAACCTTCAATCAGAAAGAGAATACATCCTAAAAACAAACTTGTTGCGCTTTGCCTTCCGTACAATTGTGGCTGCTCTGAAGTGATTTTTCCTGACAGTCTGGGCTAAGCAGAGAGAAATAAGGGAAATGTTTTACTAACTATCAGAGGAAGACCGATGATGATGATGATTATCAGAGCAGAACACTGCATTATTCTCCTGTTTTCTCCAGGGAGAGAGAAGAAGCAGGACAAGTAATGGAGTGAGAGAATGTAAAAAAAAAAAAGTAGGTTGAGGGATGAAAGAAGGAGAAATGAGCATAGACCACAAAAGAGAGGAGGACAAGGAGAAAAGAGGAGAGAAAAGAACGAGGAGGAGAGAAGAAGTGGACAAGTGGATAAGAGGAGAGGTGTGACAGGAGGTGAGGCAGGGGAGAGACTGAGAGTGAAAAAAAAGGAGGGTGCTGGAGGACCAGAGGAGGAAGGACAAAACCAGATCTGAGGAGGTAAATGAGGACGGAGGAGGCAAAGGTGGAAGGAGAAAGTGTTGCATGTATTCAAAATAAAGGAGACTGTTGTCACCGTCAATGTTCTTTAAACATGAAATGTTCATATCTGTTCATACAGGTTCATGATTCATACTGTTTTCTGGCTGGTTGAGTTTAGGCAAGAAAAACCATTTGTGTAACGTTAGAGAAAGACTGGACATGTTTTAAAAGAACTGGCATTGACTGTTGATAAGAGACGGGAATGCTAAACAACAGACGGTGAAGTGTAACTAACTTGTAGGATTAGTTGGTGACCTGTTTGTAGCTGGCAGGCTAAACTGCCAACACACAAACAAGCCAAGCTAGCACTATTTAATCAGTCGTAATAGCTTTGTTGTTGACGTCAGTTAGCAAGCTTGTTGCTTGGCCGGTTAACTCATTAGCTTAGTCATTTGCTAAAAAGAGAAACCATTGTTTGTTAGTGGTGCTGTTTACTTTGACAGAGGAGGTTTTCCCGTGTGTTTTGATTAAAGTTGTGATATCCATAAGATATATTTGTGGTTCTAAGTACGAAAACTCACCTCAGTGTTGTTTTACATCTCCTCTCTCAGCTCTTCTCCGCTCTGTAGCTCTAGTAACACAGGGCATTTTGTTTTGATTGTGCAGCATTTCCTCCACATTTTTCTGTCTGTAGCTGCTAGCTCAATGACAGAATGGCTGCTTGGTGTTGTGTTTGTTAATAAAGTTTAAACGACAAAAAGAAAAAAGGTTGGATGGTGGGTCCAGGTGTGCCGTGATGGGGGCATGGCTGAGGTAGTGACTGCTTTGATGTGACATCACAAAGTTACAGAAGTCCTGATGGCTCATTTTAAGGCTCAGTTTCTCAGGTTGTGTGCATTTCTCTGTGGACTGAGCACTTTGATATTTCACAGTATTAGTATAGAGCCTAGACCTGCTGTCTAGGTATTACGAATTGTCGAGAACTGCAGACATTAATCGTATATACGATTCGCCCGTTGTCTCTCCTCAAATCATTATCTTTGTTTTTGTCGTTACGTCTTCTTCTGATGAGCTGAGCCAGTAACAAACACTGCTGTGGTCTGAGGCCATATACGCACCCACCGCCTGTGTGCAGAGAAGCGTGAAGAGAGAGGAGGATGTTAAAACAACCACTGAGGTGAGTTTATCCGTACCTGTAGAACCCACAAATATATCTATGGGATATCACAAACTTTAATCAAACACGAGAGAAAACCTCCTCTGTCAAAGTAAACAGGCAGCCACTAACAAACAATGGTTTCTCTTTTTAGCAAATAGGCTAGCTTAATGATTAACCCGGCCAAGCAACACGCTTGCTCTGCTGACCGTCACACAAAGCTATTTAACGACCTGATTATAAGTGCCTTGCTTTGGCTTTTTGTGTCGTTGGCAGTTAGCGCCAGTAAACAGTCACATCAAGCTGTTACAACCTAGTTGACGACTTATCACCGTCTGTTTTAGCTATTTCCCGTTCTCTATCAACAGTCATGCCCAAGTTCTTTTAAACATGTCCAGGTCTTTCTCTAACGTTACAACCAAATGGTTTTTTCTTGCCTAAAACTCAACCAGCCAGAAAACAGTAGAATCAAGAACCTGTATGAAAGCAGATATGAACATATTCATGTTTATAAAAGAACATTGAACGGGATGCTAACAACAGTCTCCTTTATTCTTGAAATACATGCAACATTTATCTCTTCCTTCCATACCTTTTGACCTCCTCCTCCGTCCTCATTTTACCCCTCTCAAGATCTGGTTTGTCCTTTCCTCCTCTGTCCGTCCAGGGCACCTCCTTTTACTTTCACTCTCAGTCCTTCTCTCTCCCCTGCCTCACCTCTGTCCCACTCCTCCTCTTTCCAACTTGTCCACGTTCTTCCTCCTCTCGTTCTTTCTCTTCCTCCTTTTCCGTCCTTGTCTTCCTCTCTTGTCGGTCTATGCTTCATTTCTCCTTCTTTCCTCCCTCACCTACTTTTTTTTTTTTAACATCTTCTCTCCTTTCAACCCTCTCCATGATTATAGTTCTTACTTGTCCTGCTTGCTGTCTCTCTCACCTGGGAAACAGGATGAATAATTGCAGTTGTTCTGGCTCTGATACATCATCAATCATCATCGGTTCCTCCTCTGATAGTTAGTTAAAACATTTCCTTATTTCTCTTGTTAGCCCAGTACATTACTACACTGGGGTCAGGAAAAAATCACTTCAAGAGGAGCAGCAATTTGTACGTGAAGGGCAAATGCGAAACAAGTTTGTTTTTAGATGTAATCTCCTTTTCATGAAATTGAAGGTCACCATATGTGTGTATCATATGTTGTTACATATAGTAAAGCTCTTAAAGACAAACCTGTTGACTTTTAGCTATATACTTTCTGCATAGCAGATAATGAAACATCAACACAATTGTTGGTCATAGCTGTGAACATATATATATAAAAACATAGAAATTGCAACAAAAAGTGGTATACATATAGGCAATATATAAACCAACAATATATTATATTACTGTATAGTATATCTAT
>NW_019174393.1:15718584-15799318 GCF_002260705.1 Seriola dumerili
ACATGAAATATACTGCACTTATATAAAGCTTTTCTAGTCTTATCGACTACTCAAAGCACTTTTCACTAATTCTCACACACACACACACACACACACACACACACACACACACACACACACACACACACACAATATCAGTGTCTTGCCCAAGGACTCTTTGACATGCAGATTGGAGGAGCCAGAAATCAAACCACCGTCCTTCCAAGTAGTGGATAACACACCCTGCTTCCTAAGCCACCGCCGCCCATAAGTCCATACATATCACAGCTATGTTTGGGGTATTGGAGAATATTTGTATTTTACATATCTGTTTTTTGTATTGGAGTAACACACACATGTATTTGTATAGCTACACATTGATGTTGTACAAATATAAGTGATTATATTAATTAGGATTCTCCAAAAACTACTAAAACCTAAACACACAACACACACGCACGCATGCACAGACACGCACAGACACGCACACACACACACACACACACACTGACGAAACACATGCACACATTCGAACAGGAAAATAAAAATTCAAGCTCTCTAACACTGACATACACAGACATGTATACACATAGTATCTCACAAACTAAGCACAACAAGTACTCCAGTACTCTATAATCAGTGCCAAGTTTGGGCTTGTGTCAACACAAACACACGAGTCTGCATGTGTGTGTGTGTGGGTGTGTGTGTGTGTTCAGGAGCATGTAGGGAGGCTTCCACTCTGTCAAAGCCACAGGCTCCAGGATCATTAACACACACATGTGCTGCTGTGTGTAACCCAAAGTCTTCACTTTCTTCGTCCTGTGTTTATTTGTCTAAATGTCTGGGAGGCCAGTAGAACAGAGTGGCCATAACTTCTTCCTCTTCTCCTTCATCTGATTTTCTCTTCCTTCTTTTCTCCCTCTTTTCCGTCTCTCTCCATTTACTCTCTCCCTCGCCTCCTCTCTTTCTCGACTTCCTGCTTTCCTTAATGTCCCCCTTCCCCCTGACTTTTTTCACTCCTTTTTCTCCTTCCTTTCCTCACCTCCTCCCTTCCTCATCCTCCCTCATTCATTTTAATATCTCTCTCTGGTGTGTTTGTTTTTTATACCAGCACACATCTGTCTCTATTCATTAATAAGAGCGCGTGTTCGCATTGGTCTTCCTATTACAGTTTGAATAAGCCTGTGTTAATATGTGTGTGTTTAATTTTCCATGAGACAGAGAGCGGCACGTCACGCACGGTACCGTGACAAAATCATTGTCCCATCAATTATTTGCTGTTGATATTTTCAACAGGAACAGCGTTGGTGGCTGGGATTGTTCGCCGATCCCTATCACAGTGCAAACAAAGAAAGAAGTGTGCAGTGCGGGCGATCGCAGCATAAAGCACATGGAATTTACTGTGCAAACAAATCTGATTCAGTTCATGTAATGCAAGATGTTGCCTGTGATCTTGTCAGGGTTTTTTGTGTTGTCAGAAAAGACTCAGGCTCCATGGTTTGGGGTTATCTGGGGGCATCCCAACATGGCACCACTGCTCCGCCCTCTAGGAGACAACTTGACATTTCACATGTCTACCCGACGCAACAACTGGAGTCCAGTCAAGTCACTACAAGCCATATTAATTTATGAGGAAGTTTAAACAAACATGAGCACAGACTAAACAAAAACAAAAGCATGAAGAGAATCGTGATTCCCATAGAGAGCTAGGTTGTTCTCTGTGATTTTCAGTTTTTTCGGAGAGGTTTTCAGTCTTAATCCTAGTTATTCAACCCTATAAGTGGCTACAGTTTTAAGGTTTCTGATCATCTGTGTGCAGGTCACGTCTTCATATCGCCACCACTATTTTTAGTTTTTTTTTTTTTTTTTACCAACAGAATGACCTCTGGATAAGGTGTTTACACACCACAGTATCCTGGTTTCTATCCAGCTCATATCCAGAATTTCTCAGAACTGGAATAAGGCCTTACCTCAGGTTTCTAAAATCAGGATGTTATGTTTCCATTCACAAAACATCACCAGGGTCATAACTTGGATACTAGTGTGCATGTAAACACGCACAGTTTTTTACTGAAAAATGCACCAGAATTGATGTGTATGGCTTCAGACTTTAATGCAGGAGACTTGAGTCGTGTCCTTTCACAGACTTTTACACGATCTTTTTTTTTAATAGGCTGTAGAAATCTTTTGCTAACCTCAAACTAGTGGACAAAAACTACCCAAGAGGCAGCATTTTTCAGTCTGACCTTCATTCAGTACTGTGCCTGAACACATCCAGTGATGGAGGACTAAAGCTGCTTATATACAACACAGTTAAATCTAGACATTGTGTAACCTTAACCATAGTCAGTCTGCTATAACCAACCAGCATCAAATTGTAGTTTCAGTCAGTCAGCTCACATGGAAGGATTATTAAGTCACTGCAGAATATGTACGAGGCTGATATTTAGCATTTACACTCCTTTTCACTCCCCACAAAGATGCAACCAAGTATTGAGGAGTGATAGTTAAAACTTGAGTGGTGAGGTGAGAAGTTTGCATTTAGATAATGCACTGGACATATGTCACATGAGAGTATAAGGAGGCAAGTTTTGCTTCAAGTGATTTCTCTTTTAGTAGTTTAAAGGCAACAAGGAACCACTTTTGAGAGAAAAGGCTACGACCATCCCATAATAGGACTCCCATACGAGGAGCCTCACAGCAAGTCCCTTCAATATACTCCAGTCCCATTGAAGGGAAGTCCACCAGAGTCTAGTAGACTATCATTAAGGAATCCACCAGAGACCCAATAGAAGGAGGAACCCTGTATAAGCCATTGCCTTCAAAAATCCAAGGGTGGGAGTCCATCAGAATCAAACAGACTCAGATAGATGATGCGACACTGAAGATTGTAAAAGGTAGGTGTGATATCACTGTTGATGAATTACTCTAGGCTTTAAGATTCAGGAGATTCGAACAAACCTTTATCTTTAGCTAAAAGTCCAGACTACCTCGCTCCTGATGGCAAGAGGAGAAACCTGAAGCTGGATGCACAGCAGACAAACAAGGATGGATGTTCAGAGTTTAAGTCTCAGAAGACTGATCCTTGGTTGTCATCCCATCCCAGGATGGAGAAAGAGAGGCAGAAGAAGAAACAGGAGAGGAAAAGTCTGTGCAGGGTGCACAGTAAATTCTCTAATGGTCACACACAAGTGCAGGATCAAATGGTTTTAACACAGTTCTCCATAAAATGTATTAAAGACAGTTTCATATAAAACAGTTTTATACTGACCCAACTCAGCATGATACATATAGTTTTCTGTTCTGGACTGGGTTCTGCACCAGTTGTGTGTTAGTGTAAGGTCTTTCCTAAGTTCTTAGAAACTACTAATTAGTTTTAAACTAGTGTTTTACTAAGTTCAGTTGCGCCAGTTAAATGTACATGATGTCTTAACAAGTAAAAACTTGAGTAATGTGTGAATCAGTCACAACACAACATCTGTTGGCCAGTGATCAAATATTTGATAATGTAAAAAAGGGCATCCGCTGCAGCGACACATGAAGAAGTCATGATATCATTAACTCTTGTGAAGGAAAATAACTCACTGCTCGACCTGTTCCTCAGTCAGTCA
This sequence comes from Seriola dumerili, assembly GCF_002260705.1. NCBI lineage: Eukaryota > Metazoa > Chordata > Actinopteri > Carangiformes > Carangidae > Seriola > Seriola dumerili. Next base: position 15,722,175 of record NW_019174393.1, read on the forward strand.
GATGTCCTGCGAAGGGATCAGCCTTAATGGAGGATGCTGAGACGTTGAGATTCTGAAATTTCAGGCAGAGAAGAAAGATTTGAGGCATAAAAGAAATAATACACTCAACCTTGAAATCATTCAGATTCAGATTCAGATTCAGATTCAGAATACTTTATGAATCCCAGACAGGCAATTCATTTCTACAATCTGACCCATCCATATAAAGATTGAATAGAGTAAAGTACATCAGTTGTAAGAAGCAACTAAAGGAAACAGAAAGAACGGGGTAGATTTAAGAATGGGTAGACTGCCGGGTCACACACTTAGAGCGCCCCTTCCACAGGCAGGGTTTTCTTAATCATGACAGTATGAGAGGAACTAAAGCCACTTGTCTGCACATTTAATAAAACTTAGACAGAGGGTAATAAATCAGAGTAAAGTTTATTCAAAGTATATTGTTTCCACCATTTTTACAAATTGTACAAAACAATATACATATAAGTTTTTAACATTGAAAATATAGATTGCGACATGTTTGTTTCTATTTACAATCCCTACTGTAGATTGATTCCTTCTGTATGATTCATTACATTTTTATGCAAATGGTTGCTCCTGTTGGCTATAGACCCTCCTATAGACTGGCTCATCCTCCTCAAAGGGAACTTTCAATAACACAACATGGCCATATTGTGAAGAACAACACAACATGCTACCACATGGTACAACTGCTACCCTGTCAGGATCCATTGCAGTGTCTGTCAACATAATGAATGTTTTTCATTAACAATGGGAGTGACTTCATTCAGCTGGACAAATCAAAGTGTTTATAGTGGATGCATTAGAGTAAAGACTACATTTGGAAATAAAGAAGAACATTGCAACAAAAGTGTCAACAACAGATAAACTACAAATCCACAAAAAATTGGTCACTATTTCTATCAGATTATTTTTACATTAACCTTTTTTTTTCTTTAAAACATGTCTCTTTTAGAAATGTTTGGTAATCACTTTGAACTCACTTACTTCAGGACCTTGGACAGCAACTGGCAGGCAAGTGCCACACAGTGCAAATCTGCTGCATCGCTGACATTCTGTTTTTTTTACCTTTTTTTTTTACATTAAACTAGTCCTTCATGTTAATCATGTGTTTTATCTTTTAATCAGCCCTTTGGAAATGAATTATGTAATTAAATATAAAGGACTCATTTATACTTTTGATGATAAATGTAGAATGAGGAAATTATTTTTCCACACTTAGTTTTTCAGCCACTTCAAAAAAGCTGTGTCTGACAAGGGGGTGCCTTGTTCCCGATGGCAGCTGGACATAGTTACCAACTTGTCTTTGTAGTCACCTAATGGCTCTACTTGCAGATCTCTTGTGAACTTCAATTGTGTTTCCATCAAACCAGGCGAAATACTGAAGTGCAATTCAAACTTGTCGACTGGGTTAAAGTGTACCGTTACGATCTGTTGGCCGCTTTAAGTCAGCTGACAAAAGATCCATAATCCTCATTGTAACGGGTGGAAATATCCATGTCATCATATTATCCACTGACAGCGAATATGTCCTCCATTTTTAATTTGCCTGTCTAGTCCCTCACAGCTGGCCATATGTTGTGTTGTTTTTGCTGCAGCAGGCAAATTGGTTCGGTAGCTATGCAGTACATTTGGTAGTTACTAGGGGTAAAGCCTATGTAAGAAACAGTTCTGTGGTGCAACCCGTTGTAATTTAGTTAAGGGTAAATCTCCACTGGGTAAACACATTAGAACTAGGTCAGGTTTGAACTGAGGAATAGGTGGGGCTGGTCCACAGTGGTTAACTTGAATGAAGGTATCACGAATACTTTGCTACTTCCTGAATGTGCTAATGTGAAGGCAGTGGGAGGCCTTCACTGTGAGTGTTGACACTAACTGTGGTTAGCTAAAATTATCGAAGATTCACTCCATATAGTTTTCTAACATGAAGTTTAGACATATTCTGTAATTCTCTCAGAAGGTTGTTTTGCACTGGAATATTGGAATATTACGTCTTTAACAGTGCTCCAGCAACTGGAGCAAAAATCCAAGATCAGTTCTGGACAGGGCAAAAAGACAAGGCCACGTACAGGTAAAGTGATTTGGTGAAGACATATATGTAATTGCACTGACTGTAGCCTTTATTAAAACCTTTATTAAAGCCTTTTAGCCTTTTATAAACATTTCCAAAAGCCTAAAAAACATGTGGTGCATGAACTTAGCTAAATGATCTTCTGCCTCATTTTAGGTAACACGTATCAATCAATAGTAGGATAAAAAGTCAGATCGATGCATTGGGTGTGCGAGAGGGAGTGGTGGTACTGATGATGTGGGAAAAGTAATCAGGGCAGATGAATGTCTTCTGTTTCTCTACATGAAGTCATACAATCAAATATGATTGGGGGTGATGAGCTAACCCTGCTCATCATCCTGTATAAAACCACACTTGACCATTAGCTTTAGGTTTGCAATAGCTACCAGAGCAGCATTACTGGAAGAGGTGTATTTGGGAATTCAATTGCTAAAAATTTTTCTTACTATTGCCCTCAATATTCACGGTTGCCCATAGTTCACTTAGCTACAAGTCACACACACAAACTTCAAAAAAGTTCTGTTAGCCTGTGCTATCAATGCTCAATTATCAACTTGGCTAAGCAGTTAGCATCCCATACACTCGCTAACTTAGCGGCTAATGAACACACCAGTGTTGACAACTGCGTTCAATGGAAAAAAATGCAAAAACTGTCGCTAAATGTTGCTAGATGACATTATAGGCTAAATAGCATATTCATGACGTCATGTCGTATTTGCATGCAGCGTAGTTTCAGCCAGTTTCAGCCCTTTATTTGTTTGCTTCTCCCCTCCTCTCTGTGTTAACATATAGCGTATTTTAATACAGCTGGATTCTCAATAAAGCCGTTCTCATTTACATTTTTTTCTGTTTCTGTTGTGACTGAAACATGGCCCATTCAGACTACATGTTAACCAGCAGTCACTTCCAGCTGCTCCGAATGAGAGGTGGAGTCACTGAGTAGAGTAGACAGAGATATGTGCCTTTGTTCGAAGGGCAGTACTGGTGACTCACTGAAAAGGAGCACATATGGTTTATCCAAAAAGTCTCTAGATTGTGATTGAAAAGTTGTTAAATCTAGCAATAATGATGCTAAGTTAGCAATACTGCTGCCATCACTGTATGACCACTGATAGTGACCAATTAAAACAAAGGAGATGAAAATAAAGGTGGCTTCTACATTTTTATTGTAGTTACACCTGTTTTCCTCTGATATTATTCAGAACTAAATTATTATTAAACGGTGAGGCTAAAATATATTACATGACAATAAGAACACAAAGGAGCAAAAGAACCAAACTCTGCAGAGATTCAGGTCCACAAACGTAGGCCACTTAGGGGCAGTAGAAACAGGCTGTAAACATAACAGCGACATATCATCATAGTAAACAATTGCATATTTGTACAGCAGATTTGGAGACACATTAGCATTCATTTGAAGTCATGTTTTTGGCCACCTGGCTACTACCCTGTTTTGCTCTTCATCAACTATCACCTGCCTACCGAACAAATAGTAGCTAGTCCCCAATCTTGTCTGGACGGGTATCAGGTGGGTTTATCAGAGCTTTTTAATCTGTTTGTCCTCTCACTTCTCATATTTTCTCTTCTCTCTCTCCTTCCTTCACTATCTTTCCTCCCTCTGCACCCACCACATCTCCCCTCAACTCTTTGTTTCAGATCTCTTACCCTCCTCTCCATCTTTTCCGGCGTCTCCTCCTGGTCGTCACCCTCCCCTCTCTCAGCTGACTCCTTTTCTTTTCTTGTCCTCTGCCTCCTCATCCATCGCTCTCCTCTAAAACTTCCCCCCTTCTCCCTTGCTCCTTACATATTTGATGATTTCGCTGCGGTCCAGGGTAATAATTACACAGTTGTCACGTCACATGGGGAGCCCGAGGGATATGCAGGAGATGTGTGTTGCCATTGTGCTGATTAAAAATTGAACACGTCCTTTATAGTGATGATGCTGAATGAAAGGCTGGCATTAAGGGACCTCTTATGATGTATGACTAATGCTTAGTCATAGAGGGGGAAAAAAATTACAGTGTATTCCTCATTTTATAATCTTCACCGACAAATGAAAACAACATGCGATGTTTCTTTGTTTCTAGTCTTTTCAATACTGTCTGTGTATACTTTTACCATATTGCATTATGTAAATTATTCTTCATCCATGGACCATATTGCACCTTAATGTACAGTTCTTTTTTTTTTGACATGCACTGATTTACAGTGTATTTTAGGATATTATCATTATACAGTGTATATTCAACACATAGTTATTATGTTTCTACCTTTAGTCACTGTTCTGTTTTTATTTTTCTCTATTTATTTAGTACTGTACTTAGTCTGTGTTGTTGTTGTAAATAATTTAACCTTTAATTGTATTTGTCCATCACCTACCTCATTGTTTTTGTGATTTATGTGAAGTGGCTGCTATAACACTACAGTTTCCCTCTGCGATTAAGAGAGTACTATTCTACCTATTCTACCTACCTACCAACCAAACTATCTATATACCGAACTACCTACCTACCTGCTTACCTACCTACCTCCCAAACTACCTTCCTGCCGAACTATCTATAGACCGACCTACCAAACTACCTTCCTATGAAACTACCTGCCTACGTAACTACCTATAGACTGAACTACCTACCTACTGAAGTACCTATAGAGAGAACTACCGAACTACCTACATATAAAACATGCCTATAGTGGGTGCAGTGAACTAGGAAACTTTGTTCCCGGTCCAGATTAAACAGTCTGAATCCAGACTGGACTCTGCCTATTGAGCATGTCTGGTCTATAGAGAGGGTCCAGACACTGGAATAAACTAATTCTGGTAAACTTTCTGTACCTTTAGGAAAAATACAACTTAAATAGTTGAGTTGAATCATTTTGAGATCACAGTCACTAAGAAAGATTGGTGACTCTCTTCAAATGGGAAGAGTTTTAAAGTCTGTCCAAAACTTGATAGATTTGTTGTGAAAAAAGTGACTAATGGGGTCTTAAAAGTTTCCTGGCCTAGCATGAAATTTTAAGGTTTGCTAATCTTTCTTCTCCCCAATTGTACTAGGGTGAAGACAGAAAAGAATAGTTTAGTGTAGTATTAAGACTTCAGATGTAAATGAGCTCAGCTGCAAAGCAAAACATTTTTTCCATCTGAACTTGGAATATCGGCTGAAAAATTAGATATTTTTGGAACTACACACAGGCATCATGCAAGAGCAAGGCTACTGAATGTGTCAGGAAATATTAGTTTAATGGTTGAGGAATGAAAATTCGTCCTTAGTGAATATACTCTCTGAAAAGAGTATTTCTGAAAACAGATAAAAACATAATATACTGCCATACTTAATCATTAGTATTACTAACTGCTTCTATCATATCACCCTGGGCAGGAGCTGCTATGAGCCACTGTAAGTCAGGAAAATGAGCAGAACAGTAAAATCATGTGAAAAATAATATTGCTGCTCCTCTGTGATGTGGTGCTGAAATGAGAAATGTGTGATGCTTCTTTTAATTTGTGTTTTTCTTTCTCTTATTCACTGTTTCTAGTTTGATTTCACACTTCCCAGACGTTATATTTAAGGTGGAGTTTCCTCTGTTGCAGTGGTACAGAGAGTACAAGTTTTGAATTAATTCTGTATTTGTTGGGCAGCTATTGTGATCTACTGGTTGGAAAATGCCTTGTGTTTAATTGAAGCTTTTCAGGTTGGAAAAATATCTTCAGAGATGTTCCGAGTTTTGACTGAATCCTTTCTTTGTGACATTTCTGTATATAAACACCTGTGGATCAGAGGACCTGTGCGAAACCATTTGCACAAATGTGTTAAAATTGTGATCGTACATATGTGTCTTCAGGTGTGTGCTATTAAACCTCAAGATACAAATGAGATTGAGTTCCCATCAAAACGTGGCTCTGTAGCACCACTGGTGGTCATAAACTCCAAAGGGTCTATTTAACATTTTTTGAATTTGCCATTGAAGCGAGACTTTCTCAGGTTTAGCATCTCAGGCAGAGCCTCTGTTGGTTTCTGTACAAATCTGCCTTCACTATTGGGGTTTCAACTTAACTTAGCAAATATTTGATTGGCAGAGTTTTAGCATACAGCCTGATTGCAGGTCTTGGCTGCCAGCCACTTAACCTTCTACGTTTGAAGTTTAATATCAATCCACCCACCTGTCCAGGTCAAGACAGATCTTGCCTCCGTACATTGGCCAGTGGGAAAAACATTCATATCTTTACCAGATGTGCTGTTGAAATTGACAAGAAGCAGGAGCAGATGTGCAGCTAACAGATGCTGCCAAATCTGTTTTGATGTCTTGGGCTGAAAAATCTGCTCAGACACGAAAATAGAAGAAGAGTTCGTCCAAATGGACACCTCCAGCGAATTAAACCTTTAGTGTGTGCACAAAGTGGAAAGATGGGCCTAGTCAGATGGGTTATTGCAGCAAATCTTCACATCCAAACAAAACAATAGGCAATAACACAATTTTGTTATTGCCGTCCAAAACAAACCATGAGGGGAATGGTTAGAATAACATACACAACAAACTCTCCTGCCTGAATGACAAAATAGATCTTTGTCATTGCCTTGCAAACTGACCCACATGACTTCAAAAATGTATTTACATCAGTGTTTTATTGTCTACCGCCTCTACTGCTGAGCTTTGGTTAAAGGTCCCATATTGTATAAAAGTAGATTTCCATGTCATTTTTGATTATAGATCAGGTCTAGGTTCTATATTAATACTGTGAAAGTATCAAAGCCTCAGTCCACGGAGAAATGCACACAGCCTGTATTCAGAAACTGAGCCTTAAAACCAGCCGTCAGGACTTCTGGAACTTTGTGATGTTACATTAAAGCAGTCACCTCTCTCGGCCACGCCCCAAGCCCCGCCCACCTGGACCCACCATCCAACATTGCAAGTTTGGTTTCTCTGAGTGTTTACCTTTACACTTTAAAGTGATTCCCCACAATTTCTCAGTTTAAGATGTGAGCATGATTCGAAGCATCACAACTGGCTTGGATGCTAATCCTGGTCCAATAAGCTACTTGAACAAGTGTTTTGTGGAAAGTTAAAGGCTGCTGCTCACACACACTGAGAATGGGTTTCGCAGTGAAGATGCAGACATTTTGTGTCCAGTAGTTTAAAACAAGCAGCACCTGCATATTCCTGGAGTCTGGACCTTTCGGTGCAGGACAGGGAGAAGATTGAATTTTAGGAATCTTTGATACGGTAATTGAACATTTTTGTGGAAAGAACATCTGACACAAATTTATCACTAAAAGCAGAGTATTTTTATAAGCTATAAAACATGTCTGGTGGTCCGTCTATAACTTTTCATCATTATAAATGTTCCTTTTTAGGAATGTTGCATTGACTTTTACCGTCTGTATCTACTACATGCTTCTTTTTCTCTTCTTTGCTCCAATGATATCCTTGTGTAATCATTAGTGATGATCATATTCCTATTAATTTTAAACCTGCTAATGACTTAAGGTTTTTTTTTTTTTTTTATCTTTAAAAGAAACAACAGGCCTCTTTGACTTAAACGTTCAGTCTCTACCAAATGTCAGCCAGGACTTCAAAAAGACCATAAAGACGTAAGGTTGCATTAGTCACGCACGCACACGCACACACGCGCTCCTAATTCGATGTCCTAATTCATGTCAGCAGGCTTGCTCCGCTGACAGCCAGTGGCAGCATGCATGCAGGTCTTTGCAGTAACATGCGCCAAGAGCCATCTGTCCTGTAACAGAAAGAGCCGCGTAGATTATGTTGTCCAGAGAGAGGGAGAGAGAGAGAGAGAGAGAGAGAGAGAGAGAGAGAGAGAGAGAGAGAGAGAGAGCATTACGCACACCCTGATCCTCTCCACACAGAACCAGTGTGGCGCACAGGCAGGCGGCAGCCCTCAGAAAGTGGGAAGTTTTCGCCATTCTGTCTAAAAATTAATCACCTTCATGTCGACTCTGTTGGATACTAACCCGCCGATGCTATGGTTACCTTTATTACGGTAGGAACACCTTTGTTTGTTTGTATTTGCTGCTTCATGGGGCATTTTTTTTTCTCGCCGAGGAACTATTCGGTTGTTGGGGACTCTGGCACGAAGGAGTGACAGAGAATGAGCCAAACTGTTCAACATGTTCAAGGTGACAGAAACTCACAAAGTTGTACTTGACGTGCATCAAATGCTGTGATGAACACGGAGTTGCTGGAGTTACAGTTTGCACGAATAGCTTGAAAAAGTTTTGGAAAACTGAATTTGGCACCGCAGTCGGGTCTAAATTGGTTTTATGTGCGGCGGATTAAATGTTTGAGTTTGGTATAACACGGGTGGTGCGTGATGTATTCAGGGACTTATTTCTTCTTCTAAACTCGAGCTTTGGCAAGTTGAACACAGCAGAATGTGAGACACAACGCGCCGTGCGCTGCCTCAAGGCAAAGCAGCGCGGAGAAACTCACTTCTCCTGCCTCTCTCTCCCTCTCTCCCTCTCTCTCTCTTTCTGTGCACAGGTAGACAACAGGGCTGGGTCTTTCCACAGCTCGCTCACGCACACAAACATAAGAGACTCCTGCTGTTTTCAGTTGCACCCGGGAGCCTTGCTCCTTCCAAAGGCGTGCGCTCCCTGTTGGAGGGAGCGGAACTGGCCCGATGCGCACGGGAATCACCCCTTTAGATGTGGTTGAGTTTGTGTCTTTGGATTGCCGCCGCGCTAATTGTGCCCCGGCTCGCTGTTATAGTGGGAGTGAAAGAGGATATGTCACAGTTAACTCCCAGCACAAAGGCGGACTCTGCGTCGAGTCAACCTTCCTTCCCGCCCTGTGCACTCCTTGGCCCGTGTGCATGTGTGCATGTTTGTTTGTGTATGCACATAGACTATAGCCAGTGCGCAGGAGCTGGAGCTGGAGCCGGGGGACTGCCTCTGAGCGCGAAGAGCTCCTCTCTCACTTCTGAAACTTACCCAAATTTGACTTTTTGGATAGATGCAAATGATAATGAAATAAAAAAATATTGTATCTGGAATGAGTGGGTGTAAATAGTCCATGTGCCAGTAACGTCCAGAACAAGAGTATGTGTCTGAAGTAATAAAGTTTTGAACTTGTTTAAAGAAAAAACGAGGCCGGGTTGGGTTGATGTCTGCGTGTGGATCCATTCTGCACCTTGTTATCCTGGAATTAGAGCCAAATAGTCTAATAACCCAAAAATGCTCGTGCTGCCTGTGTGCGTGTGTCCAGTCTGATTAAATAACTTGGATTGTCTGTATGTCTGACATGACATGTGGTCTAGGCAGCTTTGCATAATGGCGCGCATCAGTAGGCGTCTTGAGCCTTTAGTGGATGCTTTCCTGCTGCTGTTGGAGTCCACTTATATGTGTGTGTACGTGCGTGCGCGCAGAGGCCGCTGAAGCAGCTGTTGCAGCGGCGGATTTGACGCAGAGCCTCTCCGGCACACAGCAGGACAAGGAAACTAGGACGCAGCGAAGGAGGCGAGAGAGAAGGACCAGTTCCATTCTGTTAGTCCCCTTTATGGGCACTTGAGTAAGAAAAAAAAAAAAAAAAGCCTGAGAGAGGCTTACTCCTACAGCTGTGGGCTGTTGCGTGCATGTTAGAGCTCTGGGTGCAGTGCAGCTGGAAGGTTTAACAAGGCTCATTTTGTGTTTTACTGCAGGAGAAAGGAGAAAGGAAAGAGTGAGGGGTGTGAACAGATTAGGAGCTGGACTCATGGGGAGAACATAAAGAAGATGAGCATAAAAAGGGGCAGAAATGGCTCCCAGGTGGTTTAACAAACTGCTAGCTGAGATTCCTGTTGTTCCTTTTTTGGTTCTGCATTCCAACCTTTTTGTGCTTTCTCCCTCCCCTCCTCTATCTGCTCCACTCTCCCCTTCTTCTACCTGTTTTGTTTGTTGGCCCACTTTCTTCTATCTGTGATGCAGGATGTGTCGCCTGGTGACAAATAAACAGCATCGCTCTTATAGCATCAAGGTTCAGGAAGCAGCGGCAGGAAAATAAGAATGAGTAGAAAAGTCTAATATAAAGACTGAAGTTTAAACTGCAGTTTAATGCAAACTGATTCTGTTCAATGATACTGCACAAACATCTATCAGGTTAAGTTATATGTCTACCTGTGAGGTGGGGATTATGGGAAAGTATGCTTTATTAACTTTCCTTTCTAATTAGAGGTTTAAAATTATAATATGGAACTTTTCCACGTTAAAATATTTAAAAGTGGCCAGACTTTTGTGATATATGTTGTTGAGTTGTGTTCTTACATTTTCCCAAATGTCTCCAGCACTTTTCAAACCAGAAACATCAGTGATCTTAATCATGGTAACGTTTCATTTGGTCGCCTGTCAATGACGTCATATCCTCTGTACACATGTGTCAGTGAAAATTGACTTTTTATCTAGTTATAAGTCACATTTTTAAGATTCACTTTTCAGATCTTTTCAGGTCGTTTTTGATGGATATTTTAACCAGATGAAGGATTTTAGTCATCAGGCGTCTGGATCTTAAGATATCACAAAAAAAAGAAAGAAAAGCTGAGCAAATGTGAGCAGCAGTTCGGCTCCCAGTGTCCACTGAACAGCTTCAGAGAATCACTGATTCTTTAACATGGAACCACTTCATTCAGAGTTTCTGCTACATTAAATCACTGGGTCTGTTTGTGTTGGAGGGGAGGAGACCTCTGTGGATCTTTTGTCTTAAAGAGGCAAAAATCTCCTCAATGACTGACATATAAGGAATCCTAACGGTGGTGAAGACAACAACTCCCATGATCCCACGCTACTTCATGACTATTGTTGATTGAGGGACCCACAGCGGCAGAAAATGACATATTGTGCGTTTAAATCAACAAAATAATGTTGGTCACTGATGAATTGTGAGCGGATCAGAGCAGCGGCCGGAGGCTTAGAGATAAAGGGTGGATCGCTGGTGTTATCCCATCACAGATGTTTCATTAATTTTAGTTCATGACACCTCCAGAGGGACTGACTGGAAGTACTAGCGTCCTCGAACCTCCCTTTTCTGGAAATCTGTTCGGTCAACACATGCTGTTTCACATTTCTTCGCCTCTTCTCTTCTCTGCCGTGTCATTGCGTGTAACTCAATTTACAGCCCACATTTCCACATTTCCAGAAGTTTTACAATTAAATCTTCCCCAGAATAGCAAATCCACTTTGATCGTGTCACAGAATCCGAGACAGTCAGGAGGAGATCACTGATGTTAGAGAAGTGTCTGACCTGCGGCAGGAACCTTTAAGACCAAAACGCACAGAAAACCTCATCTCAACTCAACAAGAGCAGTGAGAGTGAGTAAGATTTCCACGGGCAACTGTCCAGGGGGCCTTGAAGGGTCCTGAAAGTACTGCAAAGTTACTGTATGTCAGCTGGTTTTGGTTGAATTTAGTTTTCTGCCTTGATGAAAGTATTTCGTGTTTTTCTCTTAAGGCTTTGAAAATGAGAATATCTCCCTGCAGGATCAGTCTGAAAGAGTTTCATACGTTCAAAATGTACTGTCGTTCTCCAAAGACAGGTGGTTATATTCAGGCCGATACGCTAATTATTAAAGTTTATATAGTGCTCACGCGGTGCGTACTCCTAAACAAATCTAATCTGCCACAGACTTACACACATATTTAAAGTATGCTTCCATCACTGGTTGCATGTAATCTAATGGGAACTTGGACGTGTCAGGGTCTATCTACAACACACAGAAGGTGGTGGATGGGGCCTACCAGCAAACTGTGGCCCGGTCTGTCACCAGCTGGCAGAACTCAGACTGTAGGAGATGTTAAGTTACAGGTGAGGTGAGCAGAGCTGCGATTTGTCAACCAGTTCACCTGTGGCTCGAGGGCGCTCTGATGTAAGATTCAGATCTGCAAATTCATGAACGCTTTTGTCTTCTGGCTTCGTAGCAGCTGCATTTGAGTTTAGAGCATGTAGTGAAAATCTTAAATCGTGGACTTAGAGATCATCCGCTCAAACGGCTACAGTCAAACATTTATTTAAGAGACATTTGAAACACTTAATATACAAAACTGAAGGAGGAAAAGGATGATGCGTGAGAGTGAGTGCGAGTCTTGGATTGTGAACTGTGTATTTTATATAATGGGCCTTTTCCACAGCAGACACTGATTTAGGAAAAGCACAGGTGTCACTAATAATGTGAACATAACAGCAGATATTCACTAAGTCAGGTTCCTTTGCACTTCACGCATATTGTTTTTTTTATCAATACACCAACTTGCAGAAAAAGATTTTTTTTTTTTTTGCCATATTTCGACTTTGAATTTCTGGCGTTTCGACCCACGTCACCGACAGAAGCACCGGCAGTAACTCTTGTTGTTGTTGTTGTCATAGAAGTCCCATCCATCACTCTGCAGCTCCAAAAGCACTTCATGCTACTTGCACGTTGTTTCTGCTTCTCAAAAGCGTTTTGTAATTAAAGTCAAGTGGCGCTCAAGTGCTTCTCTAATAGATTTGTGTTAAATGTGGTGTCAGGGTGAGGGTCAAGCATCTGAACCGTGTTCAGGCTTTTGTAGCTGCTCTTCAGACGAGCTAAGCTGTTGAACATGAGCTTACAGGATTTGTGGGTACTGAAGTCAAAAAGAGACGTAATATACTTCTAGATAGAAGTATGAGCAGGAGTTGGCCCGTGATGTTTCATTCCAAATGGATGAGATTGGAAAGATGTTGGTGAGTTCAGCCTGTATTTTGGAGCACCCCCACCCCCCCCACACACACACACACACACTTCAGTTGTTCTTCTAGCTGTGCCTCTCATTCTATATGATTGCAGATCCACAGCCCAGCCTGCTCCGAGATGGTTTACACATTTAGCCGAGTGTTTATACGCCGCACATTCTTATGGCTGGTTAGAGCAAAACATACTGTGAGGATGTGGATGAGGCGCAGGCGGCCCTCTCTGCCGTGTGGAGCAGAGACAGCACAGTGCAGAGGAGTGCAGTGCTCACACATATACATGTCAGGACATTCATTTAGGATATTCATTCATTTAAACTTTGACCCCGCCTCTTACCTTGATGTAAACGATGCTAAATCTAAACTGTAGTCCTGACGAAATGAAACTTTCTCTCCTTGTCTGTTTTTATTGTCTTACCTACATTTCCCTGTGAGGCAGATAGAGATCATGTGGTTTCAAGGTGAGGCCCAGCGTTCCCAGCAGTTCAGTCATATGACAGCTCAGTTCTCCTCTTTCTGTCCATTTTGACCCGCTAATCTGCCTCACTTCTGTCTCAACAATTTTCTTTATCTCCCTCACATCCACCATCTGGATCTTTATGTTCCTCGTTTTTTCCCCCCTTCCCTCTCTCTGTCTTTACACCCCCCCCTCTCCATTTCTGAGTCTCCCTCCCAGCCGGTTTTTCTTTCCATTCTCTCTGTTTCCACATTAAAAGGTAGCCTCAGTGACCTCCTGATAACATGCCCATCCTGATACAGCTGATCACTGATAGAGCTGACCGTGTCACATTCCCGTACAAGCTTTCTATTTATCTTTCATTTAGTCAGATTAATTAAAACCTAGCTTTTTATCTGTTACACTGTCCTGTGAAAACTGTATTTCCAAAATGTCCACTTTTCACGAGCTAAGAGAAACAACAGCCTGGGTTTGTGACAATGCATTTTTCAGAAAAGTCAACTGAGTTTTAAATGATTAATTAGCTCGAGAAGAACAAGACATTTCTCAACCCACACATGAAAACTTACTCCCCCAGTTCATATGAAAGATTCATTATCATTAAATTTAGAGATACATGGTTTCCACTGGACAGCGACAGTGTGTCGGTGTGAATCTGTGACCATTCCTCCACATTAACCCAAATGTCAAGCTTGATTCCGTCTGGATGTGATGTAGCTGGATTGTATTTAAACCAGTAGCCTCTATGACACCACCCTCAGGTTTCTAAAGAGCAGTTTTGAAGCTAAGAGGGAGCTGCTGTGCCATCGCCATCTTGGCAGTGCCTGACTCTGCCCCTAACTCCTGGCTAATTCAAAAATGGGCAAACAGGTGGTGCGTGTGTGGAGCTGAGACTTTGGTGCATGCTGGTTTACGGCAAGCATACACTCACCCACCTGTCACCCAAAGAGGCCATGCCCTCAATTATGCAGAACTTTAACCCTAAATGAAAAAGTGAAAATTCTGTAACTTTGTGATGTCACAACAAAGCAGTCACCGCTCTCAGCCCCGCCCCAAGCCCCGCCACCTGGACCCACCATCCAACCTTGCAGGATTTGGTTTCTCTGAGTGTTTACCTGATTTACCTATTTGTTGGATCACTCAGAAAACAGTCAGCCAATCAGAAGAGGGGCTCAGAGCCTCCTCTCTTCTTATTGGCTCACTGACCTGTTGTTAGTAGAGCTCCCAGGAGAAGCCTGAGAGAGGATGTAAAACTACATTGAAATTGTTTTTGGTTCTTAAAACCAGAAAATATATCTTCTAATGGATCAACACTTCAAATAAAACACAGGAAAAGGACCTTTAATTTTTGTAGTTAATATAGTTAGCTTATTCAAATGCATCTCAGCTGTTGAAGTGATTTTAATGTTCAACATTGTGGGTTAATTTCCAACTGTTTGTTCTTGTATTTTATGTCATTTTAATCAAGTTACCAATGAACGTATTAATAGACGCTGCAAAGTTATTATTAATTATTATTATTGTAATTATTATTAGAATATTAGTGTGCTTCCTGTATCAATACCAGTGGTGGAAAAACTGTTCTCTTCCTTTGCTTAAAGGCCCTGCACACCCACACAGGTGTTTTCAATTACTCTACTGACAAGATGGATTAGTCAGGTTGAAGCTGATTGGACTCTGTTGGGTGGGCTTTAAGTGATGTCATCAAACTCGGTGCACTAATAACAGTGATGACTGTGTGAACTGTCCCACCCTAACAGATGTAACAAAACTAACAGGAGAGAGATGGAGTTTGGGAGCCACTGGTTTTACCTTTTACAATTCATTGGATCTTTATTGTAAAATCTTAATCTAAAAAGTAACTAGAAACAACAGTTTTCAGATAAGTAGAGTAAGAAATACAACAGTTCCCTCTGGCATGTAGTAGACCAGAAATATAATAAAGCATGAAATAGAAAATGTTTTTGAGTAAATGCACTAAGTTAGTTTCCACTGCTGACCAGTACCTATTGGATTTAACTGCTTGAGCTATTCCTGCCAAAGAAAGTACACATGCTCTTGTTGGTTAGTCTGACTGTCAGCTGGCTGTCTAAAAAAGTTACGCACACATTTTCATTGAATGTGGTGGAGGATTATATTTGGTGATTATATCAGATCAAGATCTCAGCCCTTTAGCCATTAAGATGATTATTGTGTCCCAGTTAAAACTATGAAACTTCGGCCGAAGTCAAGTCAAATGTATTTCAAATGTGTGAGTTTCAGTCCAGTTTTTGTTGAAGGACTGTTGTGTCTCTTCCTTGTCTTACATAGATGATACTACCAAAGAGGCTGTTTTACCTCTCAGATGGTTTGATGCAGTAGATAGGTTATTAGAAGAAAACGTAGGAAGGTCAGTGTTGGTGTCTCTTTTGATGCTTTTAATTCTTTACTGGGATGAAAGGACACAGCCCCAATGTGTCTGTGCCTGTTGTATAATCACAGCTCAAATACTTGGGAGCGGCCATTTTCATTCTCTCCGTATAGAATGAGATGCCTATAGGTGACATCTTTGTGGAATGATGTGTCAGGTTAGTGGCCACCTTTGATATTTGAGCTGACAGATGTTCAAAAAGGCCTGAGGGTGAAACCTGCTGCCCGGTGTCTCAACCACACACTCACACACACAAACTCAATCCCTACTTGTCCCCTCGTTTGGTTTTCCTCTAACCCCAACATGAGACTAATCTCAACTTTAATCTTTACCCTGAAGCCAAAATCCTAAACCTCACGTCGGCTGCCTAAGAACTAAGAATCGTTGAAGGAAGAAATGTTCTCAGTGGTCTCAAACATATGGACCATGTGTTTTACTTTTCGGGTAGCCATGTTTACACACACATACACATTGTCATGTTGTAGAGTTTGAAATTAGCTTGAGATATAGTTACTAATCCGTCACAGTTCTTTTTATGTACCCTTTGTCAAAGTTAAAGTCACCCTCCACAAATGTTTCAAGACATAAAAAGTCACTGTTTTGAATAATATTTTGTATCTTATGACGTCTCCTGCTTCACCGAAAAGTCCATTCTCAGTGTATGTGCACTGGAAGCACATCGGATTTGGGTAAACTGCATTTTGAATAGCGACCGGCTCCAAACTAGTTGTGATGTCACAAAGTCCTGCCTATATGTCCACGTCTTAAGCGCCATTTGTACTGGATTTGTTTCTCTAGGCGGAGGGGGGGGGGGGGGGGGGGGGGGGTTAATTGAGTCAGGAAGAGTGTGTATGTATACGAAACATATAGGCCTCATGGGAAGCAATACAAGGACAAAAAAATTTAAGCCATCAGTAGAGAAAGACCTCATAAAACCTCATTAAATGTGCTGTTGTAATATCAGCTACAGGTAAGGTTTGGTATTTTCTTTTGAGCCCTGTGTTTTCTTTCCTGTATTTGTTTCCAGTTTGGCACCATTAAAAGTAGGCCAAATTAGCTATTTGCAGTCCCTGTTTGCAGTGCACCCATGATTGTAGAGACAACTATCACTGGATTACTTTGAAACTGGAGAAAACTTTAAAATCTTCTGTTCTGTAGCGTCTGTATTTTATGCTTTCAAAGTGGATTAGTGAAGGTTTAGTTGCAACAGAAATCGAGTTAATAATAAGATAATGAAACCCCCAGGAAGTGCAAGTCATGCTGAATTATATCAATTTGTTTTATGTCTGTGTGTTACGATGTGACTGAGTTATGACTTGGAGAAGGATTTATGACTCAGATTCACCACATGTAGTGTCTTTATCCTTCAGTGCCCCTGAGGAGCACAGTGGATATTTATTTCTCCACCTCCCTGCTGTCTGAACGGGGCTTTAAACTCAGATTTAAGGTGAACACAGAGAAAATTTCCTGCCTCAGCAAGAAAATGTAAAAACAACAATCTAGTGTCAAACTCTGCGTCACTCAAAAATCCAAGTGAACTAACAACAGGGAGAGCTAATTCTGGAGGGGAGGGGGACTTTAAATACATTTTTTGGGGGGTAATGTCTGTGGGGTGTGTTCATGTGCTGGTTGGAAACTGGGACACAAGTGTGGGGATGGTGGACGGGCAGCGGAGGTAAAGTAGTGCCATTCAAATCCAGACAAGCGTGCTGCTATTGGAGCATCCGGCTAAACGCTGGGTTACATAAAGTTGTTTTCCATCCAATACCAATCCAATATCTGTGCATGGCACCTATGGCACGCTGATAAACTCTTTTCAAAGTGGATGCTGTTTATTCCTCAGTTTCTCTTGTCAGGAACTCCTGCCTCTTTAATGTCCCTGCTCAGGCCTGATGGGTGATTGGATGTTTAGTCTGTCGACTAGCCTTCCCCCAAAGCATTAGCTCAGTCAATGTAATCAATATTCTAAAAGCTCCTATCAGATCAAAATCTACTCTTGTGCACGACCAAATGTTGCAGGCTCCTCTACTTTGGTAGAAACTGTTTTTGATCCCAATAAACTGATACCACCCTGCTTTTATTATTCAGTTGTTTCCCATTAAAGCTTGAGTGGTTTTAAGCACAAGTGCAGGGCAGATGAGCGATACATGCACAGAGACTATTTTTAGAACTTGTTGGACTTCAGTGTGACATCTCTCTGGAATAACAGCAGCCCAGTGTTTAGTAAAAACAATTAGTTAAAGCAGAGGGGAAGAAAAGCTCCCTGCACTGCTCACTTGTGGTACAGAGCAACACAACCTCTTGCCACAGTGCGTGAGGACGGACGGTAGGGGTGAATATGGTTGTGTGTAATAACCACCGCAAAACACAAACCATAAATCAGGGATTAGACTGTCAGACTTCTTTTGTACTAGAAGTTACTTGCAGCTCTTAAAAAGGAAAATAATTGGAGTAAATTAGTGCCATTTTGTATCAAACACTGATGATATTCCAAACTACAATAGCTGACAGCAAGGTTATAATAGCTTCGACCTTTGGTTTTCAATTTTGGTTTAATTATTTTGAAGCAAAGCAGGTTTGCTTGTTTAGTTTTTATTTTTTGAAAATGCTTAGTTTTAGTTTCGTTTTTTTTTAGTTTCAGTGATTTTTGTACTATTGGAGATTTGCTATTGGACACAGCAACTACTTGACATCACTGATACAGTGAATGTTTTGGACACTTAAAGTGCACATGCACCGGCCGTACACTGAGAGCCAATCAGCTGTGAGATACTGCTCCATCTGCACAGCTAAAGAATTGGAAGATAGATTTCATGTCTGATCAAAATGCTCTGCTTTTGTATAAAATAAATTGACTAAGATGAAAACTAAAGACATTTTTTCTATGATTTTAGTTTATTTTAATTAGTTTTGTAAACACACAATACAGTTTCAGTTTTATAAAGCCTCATTTTAATTTTCATTTCAGTTAATGAAAATATTTTTTCAGGTTTAATTTTCATTATTTGTAAGTTAACGATAATAGCCTTGGCTGTTTTCACTCGTATTTACCTTTCACTTACATCATTATTAATGTACTTTCACAGTGAGGACATATCATGCCTGCATACCTGTCATCTCTTCTGTATATTATTTGCATGAAATGTGGTAAAAAGTCAAACTTGGTAGCATACAGAGTGGAATTCAACCAGTGAGAGAATGGGACAGAAACACAGATGCTCCAGTGCAGCATGCTACAGTAGTTTTACTTTCCTCACACTGCACAGAATTTATGTTTATATGTTATAAACACAGCCGTGTTAACAAGGTAATGTTTGGAAACGAGCTCTAAGCATAAAGTACAGCTAATGTACAGAAATGTTAGAAACAAAGCGCTCCTTATAACTTCACTGAGAGTTGTCACATTTTGAACTTTTCTTCAGTAAGTAAAACAGTGACACTGTACTGTACATACAGTACATGTGCACACTGCAAACAGGAACTGCTAGTAGCTCATTCTGCAGACTTGTAATGGTGTCAATTCGACAAAATGTAAACAAATATAAACAAATATAGGCTTTGCTGGGACAACTATGTCAGGGGATCATGAAAGTCATTAGAATGAATCTCTAGGGACTTTGAATATATGTAGGTAAGTTTCATGGTGATCTATCCAACAGTTGTCAAGATGGAGCTGGATTCTGACAAAAATTTTGAAATATTCAGGGTTCGGTCATTTCGGGCTTTTAACGGTCAGTTACAAGATTCCCACATGTGTAATCAGGGTGAACAAGCTGTGAGCATGGTAACAACAACAACAACAACAACAACTGCGTGACAGGGTAACACGAACCAACTGCATTGGACTCAACAGAACAGCCTTTCAGGTTCAGGTCGGGCTCGGTTACTACTCTGTCAAACTCAGGTTGGGTTCCGACAGTAACACGCGAGTGGAGCTGCACTCTACACTGGACCACAAAAATCAACCTCATGGTGGCACTGAATAAAAAGTCACTATAGTCATTAGGATTCAACCTCTGGGGACTATGAATGCCTGCACGAAATTACACGACAATCCACCAAACAGTTGTCGAGATCTTTAAGTAAGGACCAAGCAAACCGACGGACAGACCCACCGACAACGCCAACCATAGAGCCACACCATAGCATGGCTAAAAGGAGTTTGGTATGTTACATTTTGACTATCTTTACACTCCACATTGCCTTGCGACCATCACAACTTTCTACTCCAGTTGGGACTGAAATCTGAACTTGAAAATAAATTCAACTGAGCAGATCAATCACAGTTTTGGCCGCTGAGGACCGAACAGGAGAAGCCCGAGTAAAAAAAACAGAAAGACAAATAGCACCATGGTTGGTTTTTGGACACAGTCCTCACTTTAGACACGGTCTAAATGCTTGTATCAAAGCTTGTATTGAAGCGGAAATGTGGCTTCTTTTGTCACAGTTGCTCATTATTCTTTTCAGTTATTCCTCGTGGTGTGACAGGATTCATGATGTGTCCACGCATGACCAGATGATTAAGGCCCGGCCAATTTGTTTGCTTTGATGTTAGAGTGCTTAAGTGCTGGTTTGGATGGAGAATGTTGTCATGTTTTAAGTGAAGAATATAAATTCCAAAAAAAGTTGAGTCCCTTCTGAAAAACGGACATTCCTTCTTCTGAAGTGATCGCTGGCCCAGGAAAAGTAGACGCCAAGACACTGAGCTTGAGAAAATGCTAATTTGACATTGAGAGCTTGCCAGGAACTTTGAGTAAGAGATGTGTTTTTGCCATTTAAACATCTGTTTTGACTTACTGTGTATTTTCAGGTGTAGTATTTACTGTAATGTGTTTTTGGAAGGCAACCCCGCATATCTTTATACAATAGCTCGTCATCGCTTCACAGTTTGTGGTAGAAGGAAATAAGTTTGCTTCTCAACAGTAACTAATTCTGAGATGCTGCAAAGCCAGAAAATGTAGAAATCCCTCTATTGGCAAACCAAAAATAAAACCAAATAGTCTAGAGCCAAACAGTTGAGAGATCATTAATCATCTGTCATGTGATGCTACCTGCTGTCAGAGATCAAATAGATATCGCCTGATAAGAGATTAAACGTATGATATCCGTGTTCCTGAGTAGAAAGCTCACTTGCCGCTGCTTGAACACTGTGTATCTCACTTCAAGAGATTTTTTAGATGAGAACCAAAAACAACACGACACAAAAAAAAAACTTGAATAAATAAATCTGATGTCTCTGAAAAGTAGTGGAGGACAGGATACTGTTCTCCAGCACACAACACATAAAGCAATCTAGGTGCTCCCGTTAAAGCTATGACTCATCGTAAGACTGCTGCCCTGAAATAGTTAGAACCTGAAACATCTTGAAATATTGATGAATGTCAGACACAAAGTGTTTTACAGTGTTAACACATACATGTCCACAGTCATGTAACATATAGATTGAATTGGTTGAGGGATGCTTTTATCCAAAGAACCTGACAGCACAGTTACTGCAGGTGTTTTTTAGAACTGGCACAAACAGACACATATGTTTGAATTGACTTTACTTATGGTGACATCATTCATACTGAAACCTTTACACTCACCTAAACTTGAACCTGACCCTATAATCTTGAACTCACAGTCTGTAACTTCTACCGCTCGGGGTCTCTCAATGAAAACAGTAACAAAAGACGGTGTTCGGTGACGTTGTGAAGTAGCGTGGGATCATGGGAGTTGTTGTCTTCCCCATTCCCCCACTCCTTCAGCGTCAGTCATTCAGGAGGTTTTTACCAGGAGCTGAATTATCCGCAGAGGTCTCCTCCTCTCTAGAAGGAACAGACCAGGTGATTCTAACCAGTAAAAACACTGAATAAAGCAGTTTGACATTAAAAGTCAGTTTTTCGTCGACGCTATACGGCAGACATAGGGCGTCGAGGGAGGGGCAGGGAGCTGAGACTATCGCTAACCTTTGTTTTGATTGTTTCTCTGATAATTTATGATCCAGGCGTTCAGGAGGTTTTTTTTTTACTACCAGCTCAATTATCCACAGAGATGTTCTTTTATCCAGAACAAACAGACCAGGGGATTAAAACAGGCAGAAACACTGGATAAAGCAGTTTCACATTAAAAATCAGTGATTCATCGATGCAGTTCGGTGCACTCAAAGCTGAGCTGTCAGCATTTACTTGGCTTGTTTCTCTGATAATTTAAGATCCAGTCATCCATCTGATGACTAAAATCCTTCTGTTTAAAACACATAGTTGAAAACAACTGCGGTTTCAAAAGTGTCATCTTAAAAGATGTGGCTTAAAACTGGATAAAAGTCAATGTTGAGCTGCTTGCAGACAACCACAACACTGACACATCCACATAGGAGATATGATGTCATCGACAAGCGACCAAATGAAACAGAGTGTTAATATGATTAAAATCACAGATTTCTCCAGGTTTGAAAAGTGCTGGAAACATTTGGGATAATGTAAGTGCACAATTCAACAACATATATAACATGGGTCTAGTCATTTTTAAGATATTTTAATGTGGAAAAGTTACGTTATAACTGTAGTGTACCTAGTTTAACCCTTTATGTATTCTTGTATTGCATCTTCCACATAAAGTATTTAGGTTTAACTCCTGATGTTTTTATATATGCTATTTAAATGAAAAAATAGTGACTTGACTAGTGAGGAACAGTCAAACGTTCTCATGTTGGAGTAATGTCCTCAGAAGTCTGATCTTTGTGAGAACATTTGGTGATCCGAGCATGTGTAACTTTACATAAACATGTGGCCCAATGGTTATAATAAACTAGAGCAGCACTGAGAGAGCGCAGACCTCCGCCAAGAGCAATGACAAACAACATACACCAGACTCCAGAGGAAAAAAATTCAAATTCAAATCCAAATCCAAATTTAATGGGTTCGTCCCTGGTCCAGGCTCCAGCCCCCCACCGAGTTCGGTGCAAATCGGTTCAGTATTTTTTGAGTAATACTGCCGACAAACAGACAGAGTGAAAACATAACCTCCTTGGTGGAGGTAGTTATGGGATGATGGTAAATGGTAAAGGGTAGTGTTACAGCAGGGTGAGTTGAGAAGAGTCAGGAAGTCAGTGAACTGATTCTGTAATGTCTGTTAGCAAATATCTGGTTAACATTAGCCACCATAAGCTAACTTTTCGTTGGTGTTAGAAATAATAATAGCATAATGTAGTTATCAGTGTAGTTGTCAGTCTGGCTGTAATTTCCACCATCTTTCCTTGAACCATAGGGGAAAAAAAAAAAGAAAAACTCACTTCAGGATGACAGTCAGATGACAAACAGAGCCTGGGAGAACAAAAACAGCAGAGCAGATCCTATCGAGAATAAATTCATCATGACTTTTGTTCCAGAAGCTCAGTAACTGTCTGAAGTTGTTGTTGACACGCTTGTGAAAATTTAGTGCAGCTCATTCTTTCATCACTCGGGCGACGGCTGATCATGTGCGCTGCATGTGACACATTGCGGTGAAGACGCGTTAGACTCTTCTACCACGGTCTGAGAGCTAATTAATGGATATTAAAGGATGTCAAAAGTTTAAAGGAAACAAAAAATGAAATAAATAAAAGATGTTATAGTTGATAGTTGTTATAACACTATAAATAATGCTGTGTCTCTGGCCACATGAAGAGGCCTCATGGTTAAAAATGAGCGGCAGAGCCTCTATTAATGCGCCTCTCCTCAGACTATATGTGCGGTGTGTACAGTTTTTTCTATGATTGATCTGCTGTGTGTTAATTTGATTAAACACATTCAGTCAGGAATATATAACATCAGCGCGCCTCGGTGGCTCACCTGGTAGAGCGCCTACCACATGGGCTTAGTCCCAAACGCAGCGGCAGCGGGTTCCAGTCCGACCCGCGGCCCTTTGCTGCATGTCATCCCGCTCTCTCTCTCTCTCTCTCTCTCTCCTACTGTGCTGTAACAATAAAAGCAAAAATGCCCTAAAAGTTAACTTAAAAAAAAAAGAAGGAATATGCGACAAAAAAGCAAATCTTAGAATGTCTTCAAATAGATTTTGACATATGAACCTTCTTCAAGATCAGGTACTAAAGCAGAACCCAACTTAAAATTTGCAATTAAACTAGATCCGCAAGCAGGTATACTGGGGTCTAAGCTCCTGACATAAATGATAATGGCGCATCAACTGTAATGAGGAGCATGGGTTCACTGAACTCCGACCCTCGTTAAACTCGACCGCCAGCCGGACGCAAACAAACTGATTTTTACCGACTGTTGAGATCAGGTGCTCGTGTTGAAGATCTCTCCAACTGGAGTAATCTTGTCATCAATACATCTCATCTGAGATCAGTTGTCTGCCTTTTCTCTAAAACGCAAACACAGTCAGCCTTGAGCCTTGAGTTTTGTGGGGCCCTTTCAGTTCTAGGGTCCAGGGACGGTTACCCACTTTGCCCATTTTCCCCGGGCAGTAATCTAACCATGGTCCCTCGACCATTAATCCATTAAATACTACCATAATACACACACAGACACACACACACACACACACACACACACACACACACTGAAGCAAGGTCAAAGCCACTGTTGAGCCCTGCAGTCTATTCCTGTGTCTGTGATTCTATTAGTCCTGACACTGGATTAGCTCCCCTGATCTCTGCGGCTGATTTGGGTTGGTTATTATAACCTATTACTGCTCGCTCTCTCCCGGTCCGCCCCGTGCGAGTGTTCAGATCACACAGTTCTCAGTTGTCAGCCCACTCCTGTGTTCAGTCTCTGTTTCACTGTCCTCCTGAGGCTCCGTGTCAGGCCTGTGGAGACGTTGTGCATTTAAGTGTTGGTGTGATATAAAGTCAGGTTTACTTAAATGTAACTCTAGAGTGCTTTCCAGAAACAAATATGTCACAAAGTGCTTGGGGAGAAGCAGAAAACTGATTAAAAGACGAAGGAAGAAAAAGCACAAACCCCCTGTTCAGTGTGTGTGTGTGTGTGTGTGTGTGTGTGTGTGTGTGTGTGTGTGTGTGTGTGTAAACAGAGTCAGAGTGGACCTTGTCAGATGCAGGATATAATGGAAACCACATCAAAGCAGTAATGGATTATTTTCCTTCATCCTCCGAGCAAAAGCGCAGACATCTGACACTGCGGCCAGTCTTGTTTTGTCTGTGTGTCCTGTAGTGGACAGAGGCTGTCGTCTTCTATTTCTTCACCTCTCTGTCACACACGGACTAAACAGGCGTGTGTCAACACTGCTGCACTCGTTTATCCGACGGACCCGACAGAGAGAGAGAGAGAGAGACAAAGAGAGAGGGAGAGAGAGAGAGAGAGAAACAAGTGGCACAGAGGGTTAGGAGGCTGCGAGTTCGCTTTGCCGCTCCAACGCTTCAGCAGCTGGTTTCACTCATTAGATCAACTCCTCAGCTCAAAGTGCGATGGCTCGGATAAACACGAACACATTTCCACTCCGTTATGATGAGACCCTCATACTGTGGCCTGTCAGTGGTGACATGCTCACCTGCTGCTGCATCAGTACTGTGAGTTTACGGAGTTTAATGCCACATTTGGCAAAACCTTTAAAGGACAGTCCGCCAATTTCACGTCAAAGCAACACATTTCCACTTTTTAAAAGGTCCCATATTTTACACTTCCTGTGTTTCATTTGAGGTGTTGATTCATAAGAAGATATAGTTGTGATTGGGCGGGGCTTGGGGCATGGCGAAGAGCAGTGACTGCTTTGTTGTGACATCACAAAGTTACAGAAGTCCTGACGGCTGGTTTCAAGGCTCAGTTTCTGAATACAGGCTGTGTGCATTTCTCTGTGGACTGAGCGCTTTGATACTTTCACAGTATTAATATAGAACCTAGACCTGCTTTATAATCAAACAACACATGGACATCTACCTTTATAATATATGGAACCTTTAATTATTTAGACCACAAAAACAGTCAAGTCAGCTGACACCACGTTGGCTTAGAGAATACAATTTTATTTCATTTTTTAATCAAAGAGCCTGCGTCATAAACTGAGCATGTAGACTTTGAAAGAGGTGTGTGTCCACCCAGCAGAGAGAACACGCTAATGAGTTGCATTATGGGAAATAGAGGTTGAAGCATACTTAGGACTACAATTCGTCATATCTCAACTGCTGCTGGTTCGATTCTCTCACAAGTTCCAAAACCTTCATGTATGTGCAATAGTGAATAAGCAAAGTCTTTTTTTAAATGTAAAATTACATCTGTTCACCAGAAACACATTGTTACTTTGTACCAGTTTCTGGAGGATGTTATAGTCACTTTTGTCTCCACAGGAAGATCCATTTAGTTTCACAAGAGTAAATCCAAACCATACTCTAAACAAAGGTGCCCTGTGGACTTTTCTGATTACATTCAGTGTTACTCAATAAAATACTGTGTTTGAATCCTTGAGTCCCTATGAGCCTGAATCAATCGCGCTCAACGTAAAACACTGGCAAAGCAGGTTTTGCTTCACATAAACTGTATATTTTGGTTGACCCGCATGGTTCCCCGCCGTGTTTACGCGCCTGCAGTCATCTTCTTACCCGCCTTTGCAGGCACACTGCTGCGCTTCCTGGTGCATGGTGGCTCATGGTGGCTCATGGTGGCTCATGGTGGCTCATGGCGGAAGCACTAGCTGGGATGTGTGCTGCGTTGTGAATGTGCGTCCTCATATGCATGAGAGCCAACAAAACAGAGCCCCCCCCCCCACTTTCCACTAACCAGCAGGGTTCATGTGCAAACTACTGATGCTAAAGTTCAAGTGTCAAAACGTTCAGGTTTCTCAGTGATCACTTGTTGCCATTTGGAGCTTGTTATCATCCCATTTCTTTTTCTTCTTTTTTTTTTTTTTTTTTTGAGGTGAAATCATTTAACCTAACTTTACGGGCAACCTCAAATGTTAGTGGTGTTATTTTACCGAGGTCAGTCCTGTAGTAAGAGTCCATTTGAATTTATTTGATGCTTGTTTTCTGGTCTGTAACATTTATGAGAACCATCTGTGCTCAGCTGTGATTGTTTAGTGCAGCTTTTAGCTGACAGATCGAGACGCTGACAGACAGTAAGCAGTCATGAGGTCCAGTGCCCTGCCAGCACTTCTGATGGGCTCCCCAAAACAATAAGGAAGTGAAGTGTGGTCAAAAGTTAAACCAATGATGTATCCTAGGTTTCCCTTGCTGCACTGTCTCCACTACAATGGTACTGTTTCTGGCCAATCACACTGGATGTGAGCGTGATAGTTCAGGTTATTTGACGTGGGGTTGTGTGAGGTAGTTATCTACAGTCAGTGTGTTACCTGCAGTAGATTCAGATCAGTGCTCTGCCAGTTTAGAGAAGCAGCAGGAGCACAGGCAGAGGAGCTGAGTGATGAGCTGCTGCTGACAGGGACAGCAGAAAAGAATGTTTCAGCCACTTAAAAAAATGCCCACAGAAAAACACTAATATCAGTTGTAGTGTACACTTTATTTTGAATATTTTCCCCCACTTTATCTTGCTGTCAAACACACCTTTCCTATGGCACTACACTTTTCAACTGTTGATCCGCCATATTCCCATACACAAGTACACCTAGCTTAGCTCTTTCTAACTCAAAGATCTACTCTGTGGAGTGATACAGTAGGTGCTGTAGTTGCAGTTGTGCGTAGGAATACGGTAGTTCAACGGATCGCAAAATGTAGTTCCAAAGGAAAGAGCTGCTTGACCGCAAGATAAAGTGGTGAAAAATATTAAAAATAAAGCGACACTTCAACTGATATTTGTTAGCTCATCACTCAGCTTGTGTGGGGGTCACTTTTGAAAGCGTTTCAACATGTGTTGTGGTCACAAACACCTTCCTGTTTGGATCTGCCTGTCTTTGGAATTTAATTGAGCTAAACGTTGTGTAATTAGATGTGTGCAGCAGGAATAGTAATAGTTGAGCAGACTGTCAGGTATTTAGAGAGCGACATTCTCGCTTGTGCAGTCAGACATGTGTTTGTCTTCATCTGTTTTCTCTGTCAGGTGAAGGAATGTGTACCTGTAGGTATGTACATATGTACGTACATGTACTCTGCGTTACAGGTCACTCTTCTTAAACAAGTATCACTTTGATCTCAACCTGCACATAAACTCTGCCTGTTTTTCCATGCCACACACTTTAACATCACTTTCCCTCTCACACACGCACACACTTAACACACACACACACACACACACACACACACACACACACACACACACTGCACTGCAGCCGCTCACTTTTGCAACCACACTCGTGCACAAACTAGTTTTCTCGAAGGATAATCACCATAAATGCAGATGACTCACCTGGCTCAGGGCAGCAAAACATTAAGAGGGTAAAACACTGTTATGATAGGAATTCTGCCCTTCCCTGCACTTACCTTATCACCCTGGAGGTGAAAAGAGAGCGAGGTGGGGGGGGGGGGCTGGTGGTGCAGGAAAACAAGGAGGATAAGCCACTGGTTGTTGCAGCGTGGGGGGTGGTGGTGGTGGTGGTGGTGGTGGTGGTTGTTGGGGTTGGGGGGGTCAGATTCGCTCTGTTTGCTGGTGTCACTTCTCTGCCTCTACAGAAAGGGACAAGCAGAAAAAGTACATTTGCACCTATTTGTTTTTCACTCAGGTTTCTCATCCAACAAAAACACACACTCATTTTATTTTTCAACTCCTTTAAAAGGAAACTTGCACCTCAAGTTTCCACGTGTGTAATCCAAGGCTTCAAAACTCCAGGATATTGCAGGAATTCCCTGATCATTGGAAAAACCTGCAGAGCCTTTCCAGAGCTGATGGCAGGACGTTTGAGAAAAATCTATTTCATTTAAATGATTTTTTTTTCATTTTCTCTATCTCTTTGGCTGTCCAGAGCCACATAAAAATACTTTGGCTTTCATTTGCAGTAACCTCAAGACCACAGAAGCCACTTGTAAATAGTTGTGTGATTAAATGGAGCCATTCAGCATACCTTGGATTCCAAACATACAGTAATTGCAGCTATAAAACTAATGTGACTGGCTGTGTTGATCACTTTATTTCTGTTTATGTTGACACCTCCACCAAATCTTTTTTTTTTTATTTCAAAGAGCTACAGACTGGATCTCTCCTTCTTCCATTCTCTCTCTCTCTCTCTCTCTCTCTGTGCCGTAACATCTGGAGTCAATTGGACAGTATTAGGGCTCAGACATTGCCGGGTCAAAATCCCTCAGGAGGATTTGTTGGTTTGGCACACTGCTCCGCTAAGCCCCATCGCTAAGCGCCCTGACTGCATCATCACTGGGGTCTCCACGGTAACTACAACGCACACCATTCACGCCATGGTCTCAAATTGACACAGTTGTGGTTTCCTGAGCTGGCAGGTTTCCGCTCGGAGCCACAAGGAGAAAAGAGTTTTAAGAAATGGGTCAGGGTTGTTTTTATTTTTGATACAGTAAAATCCTGCTTCATGATGATCAGGAGTGCAGCCAGTGTTGAATCAGGGTCTGATTTACAGTTTCTGTGCCACATGTCATTTTTGTGCCAAAAGCCCCACTGAGTTTAGACTCCAGCTGTTTACAGTGTTTCAGGGGGAAACTGGTCAGACGCTGCTGGTGGTCCACACTTTGAAACAGCTGTGTCCTTCATCCTACATGGGCTCTGGGAACCTCACACACTGATGACTGTCATCTGGGTCAGAATCCATAGCTGTGTCTCGAGTCATTCTTCGAATGATGCATTTAAAGACTGACTGCGTCACATTGGAGCGACTAGGGCGTCCCATTTCAAAGGCTCCTTCAAATACGGACAAAGATCATGGCTGAACCCATCCTGAGATTCATCGCATACCAGTGATGAATCGCTGTGGAATCACTTCTCAAAAACAGGAGTGTGGGAGACTCTGCAAATAAAACTGCAGGCTAGGATAATTAGGAAATTCTCCGTGGACTAGACCGTCTCATTTTGGTTTGGCCTCCGCAGATGATGACACGTTCATAGGCATTTGTAGGATGAGCCACAGCGTATATTTAGACATGGGAAATTTTTTTTAATGTCAACTGTCTTCATTCTGTGATCTTTCCTAAAAGATAATATTAAAAATGAACATTATACCTGTATTCAACGCATAAAACTTCTGTCCGCAATTATCTACTAGACTTTCAATGTAAATGCTCCTCTTACGAACCTTTGTGTTGTATTGTTGCTTCTGTCCTGCCTGTCTCATCTGCGTGTTCTTATTCTAGATATTTCAAGTATATTCCTAATACACGTCATCACCAGTGACTCCGACTACAGCGACTCTTGTTCTCTATCCTCTTCTGTGCTGCCCAGAGGCCTCCACACACTGTAACCGCCCCCTTTAGTGTCGAGGCAGAAAAACATTATAGGCAGAGAGGAATCCTGCGTTTCACCTCAGCGACACTGTCGCCTTTGTTTGACCGTCTGCGTGGATCTGTGAGCTTCTCACTACCAAACTAAGCCACAGAAAGGGTTAGGGTTTCACGCTTGTGACACATTATTTGGAAGTGTGAATGTCAAAGCAGCACCTCCTCAGCCTTTAATAGGTCTTTATTAATGTCAAACACCCTCAAGGCCTTAGCGGCGGCTGTTAAAACTTAATAGGTTTCTCCACTTGTGCTGTTCATGTGCAGGTTCAGCTTTTTAAGGTTTTTTATTTTATCTTTATTTTTACAGTTAAAGGGAGCACCACCTATTTCACACATCAGAAGGTGGTTACAGGTGTCGGGGAGTACTACTGTATGCTTTAGGCTACATTAGCTGCTACTAGCATAACACACCCAAATCTCAAATTGTCTGCAGTTAAACTCGGGGTAATGAAGGTGCCAGGTTTGGACGAAGCCACTGGATTAAAAAAAACAAAAAACAAAAAAACCAATCCTTTTTTTTTTTTAACGATCCATTGTACGACGCCAAATCAGTGGAGTGTTTGTTGGCAGAGCCACCGTGAAGCATATATAGCCTAGCTGTGCTGCAGCTCCAGCACAGTGGGAACCTGTTTGACTAATCTGATTGCTTTGCTGAAAGTGTTGGTTGTGTAACTGAGTTAGTGGAACACATGCACATGTAAAGCCGGCAGCGTCCATCTGAAACAGGCAGTAAAAACAAAAAGGCTTGGAGGGCCTGTCTGAGAGCGTGACAAAAAAAAAAAAAAGATAGAAAAAGACTTGAATTAAAGTGGCGTGTTTGTTGTCCCTGCAGGGATTTGGGAGATCTCAGCGCTGATCTCAGAGCTTTTAAATTCGCGGCTCTGCTCTTCAGTGTTTGCACCATCAGGTTGGGATGACTCCATGAACAGAGATCTTTGGAGGCTGGTGGGCAGAGCACGTCATTACTGCTCTCCTCCTGCTCCACATGCAACAGTGAGTCTCTGATTAGTTAAGAGCAAGTGTCTTTACATTTATAGCCTGGCAGCCAAAACAGGAGTTTAATCGCTTGCCCTCAGACCCAGGGCCAGGACAACGTGGACACATGGAAGGTAAAATGTAATGAATCCTCATTATTTTTTAGCATGTTTTTTTTTTTTTTGCTGAAATCCTGCTGCAAGTTTGATAGGATTTTTTTTTTTTTTAAGCATTTCCTTAATTGCAGGTGTGTTTAACTGAGAGGTAACTTTTCATGCTCGTCTTCCTCATGACTTATTTCCATGTGGACATTAAGATTGCTGTAACATACAGGCTCAAATGTGTAAACGTCTGAGTTGATTTCCTCCTCCTCTTCCTTCCCTCTCCTCCCGAGGTGTCTGACAGCAGTTGGCTTGCCTTATTAAGCATTACTGCCAGTAGATTACCAGGCTGGCGTCCCAGTTACAATCAGTTCAGAGGTTAGACAGTGATTTGCTGGTCACTGTTGTTCATTCCAGCTTCTTAAAATAGCTTAATCTCCTCCCACTTTTATTTCTCTCTTAGCCTCCCTGCCATATTCGATCTTCAGTTTCTCCTCGTCCTGCGCCCCCCCCCCATTGAATTTTACAATCAGCAACCTCGGATCAGCCAGACCTTCTTGTTAAGCTCATGGAGGTCGGGAGGAAAGCCAGCTCTCCTCATCTCTTGAATTTCAACAATAAGATCTCAGTTTTCTAATTTAAGTGATTTAAGTACTCAACCTTGTTCACCATCAACTCCTGAAAGAAATACTGGCTCTTGAACTGCCAAGTCCAGACCAAGGCCCTGATCCAGACCAGACCATGTGTTACTTACAGTATTACAGTTATGTAAGGACATATTTTCATTCCAAGTGCAATTTAAGTTGTGTGATTGAATGTGTGCATATAGCCTACTTCAACAATAGTGTGTGTGCATGTGCGATATGAAATTAGATAGAGCCTCTGTTGTGTGTGTGTGTGTGTGTGTGTGTACCAGTTCCTTGTGGTGCCTTCCCTCCAGTTCAGTAACAAGAAGCGGAATGTTGCTACCATGACGACGAGTTGTCACCATCAGTTAGGGTGAACATTACACACCGATTCAGCAGCAGGATGTTGTTCTTAAAGTTTTTAAAGAAAAGAAAAACTGATCCAGAGAAAAGAGAAGTGAGAGTGTGTTCGTACCACAGCTGCTTGTCTCTGTCTGGCGGCCACACGTGCCCAGATTTAGGCACTGGCTAGCTTACAGGCTAAATGAGCTGTCTTCCACAAGCCATCATGCTGGTGTGTTAGTTAAAGTTCCTCTCCAGACATGTTTTAAATACTCTAGTGTGATTAATATTTTGTTTAACATGGTTAAACTAGGGCTGAAAGCACATATACGTTTACTTCCTCATTGAGAAATTCTGAAGTTTCATCAGAGAGACTCAGCCACATGTTTGAGCCTCAGTCAGACCCAGACTCAGATGAGGAGTCTGTTGAGACCAGGACCAGAGACTAGCAGACGGATCAGAACGGTTAGCGTAGTTAGCATCTTTTATCTGTTTATGTTGTTTGTTAGCTTGTAACTGGCAGTGGCTGACACAGTGTTAGTGGTTATGCTAATGTTAACTCTCTCTCTGTACTGACAAGGTTTCAGGTTTATTTAGCCCCGCCCCCCATCCCCACAAGCTGACAGGATTGGTTCCTTAGGTTTGTGACGTATGAAACCCTGGCTGTCTGAATCGTTTTTATGAGACTCATTGGTTCAGTGCAGTTCAAGGTTGAAACATTCAGTCATGGAATTGACTGATTATTTCACTTATCATATGTCTTGTATTATATAAAAACACCATATGGCTGTTGAGGTTAAAAATAGATTCAAAAGTACCTCCAGGAGCAGCACAAACAAATAAAGGTCAGTTGCTAATAAATTAAAAAAATTACAGAGGGGGGTGAAAATACCTGTGGCTGACTACAACAGCTCACATGGTAAATTTAGTATTATATCCACTTCCTACTCTTATTAGTTCCAGTCATTTCATATTTGTAAATGTACTTTGAATAAAACACAAGACGTCCTGATGTTTTTTCACATTAAAAGCTGACCTAAAAAGGGAAGTTTCTTGAGCTTGACATCGCCTGACGTGACTCTTGTTGGACTGTTGGAATGAGTGCTGTGGAAATGTAATTTACATTGTTGATGAATTAACCTTCATTCATGATGGTGCATCTGGACCTCTGAGCTTATGTCAAATTCATATTTGGATCTTTAATAAAAAGCTTGAGCACCACTTGGCCTAATGCTGCACCATGTTCATCAGCTGGTCACTAATGTTGCAGGTAACCAAAGGAAAAAAGGAAAACCAAAACCATGAGCTAAAAGATGCTAAAATGCAGCTTTAATTTCTCATTCTTTCTCTCCTTTTCTTCCCTCTCATCTTTCTTCTCCACATCCTGGCACATTTCCACCGCCTCCCTCTGTTCCTGCTGCCTCACTGACCAGACGTCCACCAGGCTGCTCCTGTCATTACTCCTGTTAATCAGACAGACTGTCGCTGCCGGTAAACAGAGCTTCGCCTTTTGGTGCCCCTTACAATCCAGAGTTCACCAGGGTGGAGTGGAGGGGCGTTTGTGCAATTAGTTGTGCCAGTTGAGAGGATTAAAATCACCACCAGGGCCTGATGAGCCCACAATGCATCTGCACTCTGAACTCTGTAAGTCACTCACACACACACAGAATAAGTCCGGTAGCATTCTAGCCCCTGAACGATATTTTATTCTTATTATTTATTATCTTATTATTATTTATTTACTTACTTATTTCTCTTATCGATTTAGTATTTCAGAAATTATGTAATATCTTCAGATATTTGTGTTGCAATTACATTTTTTTCCTGAAAATCTGAAGTCCTAACCGCAGCGACCTGTGTTCGAACCCGACCTGTGGCCCTTTGCTGCATGTCATCCCCTGTCTCTCTTCCTGACTGTCCTGACTCTCTTTCAGTGTGGCTATCAAAACAAAGGCTGCCCAAAAAAATAACTTTAAAATCTTGTTGCTAACAGCGAGGTGTCCAGATTTGCTATGCTTTACAAGTAGAGGAAAGATGAGGTGGATTACTCCTAAAGCAATGGTGTTCTATTGATTTTTTCTTTCCTTTTTTTTTTATTTTTTTTATTTTAAATAAAGGAGCATTCATCCCACCATCCTGCCATAGTAAACGTTCAAGGACTGGTCCATGATGTTCCTGGTATTAGGATGTAAAATGATCTGTTTGACTGCAGAAGCATCACGTCTGCGTTTGCCTCGAAGCGACGAGGCCACTGTTGTGGTCTCATGTTTGTTTGAATTGGCCTCCAGTTCTGTTCTGTCTCTGTCCCTCAGGATCCACCGTGTACACAAAAACAACCGCTGACACGCACACGGACACACACAAAAACAAACAAGAAAAGGTTCCGCACATATTTATTCAGATACACACACACACACACACATGTGCTGTTCTGATTCATGTAGTCTACAGTTAACTTGGCAGATGCAGTGTGTGTACTTGCTAATAAAAGCATATATAAGAGCTATACACACACACACACACACACACACACACACACACACACACACACACTCTGTTTTGTCTCTGTGTTTCCCTCTGTTTCAAACACCAGTGTGTGGCTGCTCTCCTGTGTGTGTTAGGTTTACATTCCTCACGGTGGGCCACATCACTCAGAAATGCTCACACACACACATACATACACACACACACACACACACACACACACACACACACACACACAAATACAGAGTGAGAGAGAGAGAAATAAAGCAAACCCCGACATGATCTGACTTACACTGCCACAGGCACATGCACATACACACCCTGACTCATGCTGTGCTTTTTGGTTGGTCGGTTGTTTTAATGACTTTTTCTATGTTTTGTGCTGAAAAGTTTCATTTCATAGATGTGAAAAAAGTAAAAATCTGAAAACGGAACATGTGGTAAAGCCATGCTGTCTGCGCCACTGCTGCCGCTGCACACAACCTTATCTTCACTTTTTTAATGCCACAGTTGAACCTTGTGAAGTAGAGAAGAGGACGATTGCAAAACATCTTGATGTTGGAGGGAGACAGAGAGCAGGAGGGTGGAGAGGAGAGGAAGAGGCAGCTGATGGTGAAACAGGAGGAAGGTTGAAAAACTGGGGCCGGGTTGCACAAAACACCTTAAGTTTTTGACTTAAGCAGGACACTTAAGATTGAATTTCTCCTTAGCTGAGGGAGCTACACAAAGGTGTGTTGTCCCCTTGTTTTGATGGGAACTTCACTATGGTGTTCAGCAGACAGGTAAGAACGTTTGTTACTCAGTTATTGACATGGCACAACGTTGATCTGTGGAAATGAAATACCTAACCTGTAACTAAGTGGAAAGATCCTATTAACCCGTTGAGCCATACAGATCAATCATTAATTGTAAAGGAGCTGGAAGAGCACAGCTGTGGAAAGTAGAGCGATCCAACTCTTGACTGATGGACAAATCATAAATTGACTGCCTGTCAAATCCATCATGTAAAATCAATTCCTCATTGTCCTGCGTTTATTTTCTTTGATTATTGCCATAAACTCCCTCAATTTGGTTGATTTTAAGTGATTTTTAAATGTCCTATATGTCTTCTTTGATTATAGATCAGGTCTAGGTTCTATATTAATACTGTGAAAGTATCAAAGTGCTCAGTCCACAGAGAAATGCACACAGCCTGTATTCAGAAACTGAGCCTTAAAACTGGTGTCAGGACTTCTGGAACTTTGTGATGTCACAACAAAGCAGTCACTGCTCTCAGCCATGCACCAAGTCCCGCCCACCTGGACCCACCATCCAACCTTGCAGGATTTGGTTTCTCTGAGTGTACCTGAAATCAGCTATATATTTTTTTTTGGCTCACCAACCTGTTGTTACTGGAGCTCCAGAGAGAAGCCTGAGAGAGGAGATGTAAAACTACATTGAGATGGATTTTGCTTCTTAAAACCACAAATACATCTTCTTATGGATCAACATCTTAAGTTTAAGACCAAGATTAGTAGAAAATCTTTAACCACCATAACCCCTTAAGGGTGTTTTGTCCAACTATTTTTATTTTAAGTAATCCTTAACTCAGCCTTTAAGGCAACTTAACTTAAGGTGTTTTGTGCAACTGGCGCCGTTTTTTTTTAAGGCGATGTGGAAAACAAACAATTGTTGATATCACTGTTTAAATCTGAAGATAATGGTGCACACTTTCATCAATAGTGTTAGACTTGCTTGTGCACACAGAAAGTGACAGCAAAAAGCCTCAGAGAGACACACACCTGACACATCACTGTGTGAACTGGGTGTGAATGTTGGATTGTCGGTTTTGTAATGTTACAAAAAATGGGCAAACACAAGACCCTGAAATAGGACATCATACACCTGAGGGGGAGGGGGTGACACACTGTGTGACAATCCAACAAGCTCCTCTGTTCTCTCTTTATTCACTGGTTAAATGAAAGTTTGAAGATTTTCTTTAAGCCTTGGACTGTGAGAGTAGTAGTTGGTGATTTGCTTTGCACTGCATGACTCTTCTGCCATAAGGCTTTGTTTACACTGAAGCTCAAATGTGACATTTCCTTGTAAGCGTGAGGCTCATTGCAGCGTCACTTTATCACCTCTGCTGTGGACATCCAGACAATGGACGTTTGTGACTTCTGGGTTTTTTTGGTGGGGGCTTGAAAGTAGAATGGGCTCTGATATCCCTTGTTATTCGCAGTGATCAGTATTATCCTCTGAACTGTGATGCCTCGTCCCCTTTGTGTTCACACTCAAAGACAACATGCACTCCACACATACTGCACAAACGCTGAGGTGTTCCCACCGAAATTTGGAAGCTGTTCAAAGTTCCCATGCTGGTGAAATGGATCTTTGCGACAATACATAACATCATCACATGTATGATAAGTCTATTAGCCATCCATCACCCCGCAGTGACACAGTCAGTGCAGCCGTACAGTACGTCACTGTGGAGGAAACCCGTCTGTGCTCCTGCTAAGACGCTGCCACACTCAGGCTGATTATCTGAATCAATCCCTCGGGTGTTAAAAGCTCAGAGGGCATGAGTCTGCAGCGTCTGCCTCAGCCTCCTGCAGACTGCATGCAACAGGCATTTTTTTTTTTGCAACTATATCCTCGCGGCAGTACGTCCAACTTATATACCCATCACTCCGCTCACATTGGTGCACGGCTATCATATGCATTCATGAGCATTTCTGTGCGCAGCAGCTCTAAGCTTCAGTGCAGGCTTGTAGCAGATTAACAGCTTCAGTGAGCGTGGAGAGCAGGTGAGACGAGGATCTTGGCAATTCACTCAGGTCTGTTTTCCAAGGAATGATTAGCACAGGTCTCTCGGCCGCAGGGAGGGAAAAAGAAAGTGAAACACAAGCACACCATGCAGCGTACCTGTGTGAGCTCTGCTGCACGGCACTATATTTTGGGGTGTTCGATGATTTTTGAGGTTGAGATTTTGCCTTCACTTCTGGACAGATCTACCTCCGTTCAACTGTGCAGCTTTCTCCTTTTCTTCGCGGATGTAGAATTTTGTTCTCTCCTCCCATCATAAAAACTTGCAGGGATGAATAGGAAGATGAAAACTGACTGAGTTGCGGATAGTTGATCATGCACGGTGGGGTGGGGTTATGAATTATATAATACTCTTCCTGTGTGAGAATTAGGCTTCAGAAAAGGATGAAAGCACAAGTGGAGAAAGGAGTGAAATGAGGATGAAGGAGTGTGAGATGATGAGCGCATGAAGGAGGGATGATGTCAGGAGGAGGGGGAGGCTGGCTGGACACTGGCCTGATGGCTCTTGAGCCTCCCGAGGTGAAGTTATGAAGGGAGCAGAGGGAGGACTTTTTTTTACTTCTATTTCTGCAACAAGGCTTTCTTTTCATTTGGACGCTGAGTCCCTACAGATGCCTCCTGTGACCATTCTGATTTGACCTGAAGCTTCTGATTGATCACTTTTATGTAACACAGGTCTTATGACGGTGAGTTGGGAGAAGTTGTGGTTTTTGTTTGTGTGTGTGTATAAGGTCATTACATTTCTCTTGATCTGGTGAGACTAAGGTTATTGAATGATTGCCTCTTTTTTTTTTTTTTTTTTTTTTTTTTTTAAAATCAAGATTATACAGAAATCTTGGGTTTTTTAGGGCATTTTTTTGCCTTTATTCTGATAGTTGCAGTGCAAGAGAGACAGGAAAGTCAGGGAGAGAGAGAGAGAGAGAGAGAGGGGATCACATGTAGCAAAAGGCCACGGGTCGGACTCGAACCCGACCGCTGCGGTTAGGACTAAGCCTTTATGGTACGCGCTCTACCAGGTGGACCACCAGGGTGCCCCTAGACATTTTGAAACATGGAAATCCCGATTAGAGAAAGACAGAAGAAGAAGAAGAATGTGTACATGTGAAAAAGTTTTCTTTTTTTTAACCTTGACCAACAGCTCATGTGTTGATATGCTATATTAACTAAGTAGATGAGACAATTTTAGTTGAATTTCAGCATAAAAATGGAGTCTACAGTGGTAGGACGGGTTAGCTAAGGGTGTCAACAGTTGCATCAGATTCCGGTAAATGACATTACTCAATCATACATTCATCTCCACATCCTGGAAGGGGCAAGGCCAAGTCCGACTGCTTGTTATTTGCAGGGTCAGAGTTTGTGTAATAAGAGGTTGGAGTTTGGGGCTGACTCTCTAAGAACCGCCTCATCAAGCCCTTGCCTGTCAGTGACAGTGAGTCAAGGCAGATAAAAACACATCAGCCTTTGTCATGTGGTGGCTAATGTGCTACCAACGGCGTGAGTAACCATGAGAAAAGCCCTCAGGTTTACTGAAGGGCTGTAGATGAAGGTCAGGATCTCCTGGTGTGAGGAGTTGTTTCTGACTGGAGGTGAGGTGGAGTGTGTGAGACTGACAGGTGAGACGTCCGCAGGGATTCAGCCTGATCAGGACTGTTCTGTTGAAGAGGAAGCTGCGTCTGAAGGGTAATCTCTCAGTTTACTGCTATGTCTATGGTCATGAGCTCCCATTAGGAGCTAAGAGGATACGATAAATAAGTCTGTTTATCTATGATATTGTTGGATGGCAACACTGTGAGCAGGAACTGTTGTGAAACGATCCCAGTTGGTGAATTGAAGGAAGCTGAGATATCTGACATTTGGTTTCCAGAAGGAAAAGCTTTCTGTTTTTTCTCAAATGGAGCTGTCTGCTTTTTTTTTTTCCAGCTGGAGTTTGTTTTGGTTGAATTAATCACCACGTGTGTGAGACTGAAATGCAGCTGGACATTCATTCAAAAGACTCAAAATGAACCAGGACTGATAATTGAACATTATCATTGGCTATGGGGATATACGTACATGATTATAGATAGGTGGAAGAGGGAGCTGACCGTATATCATATGATTCCTTATAGTTACAAAGTCATATTCAGATACTTCCTACAGATAGATCGAACATATGCATTCTGTCTTGTCTTCAACTGAGCTCTGAAAAACACAAAATGAATAATAAACTTGCTCCTGCACAGATTTTAAAGTCTTACACCTGTTGGCTAATAACTGAAAAAGACACAATCAAACAATTAAAGTTGCAAGCAGACCCTCGCACTGTCACGCACATCGCAGCCATCCGACACCGCGCTTATGAGCAAGATGTGATTTCCTGCATGGACTGCTTGGCGGCGGACGTATTGCATGTTTTGTATTACCACTTGTGTCCACTGTGTGGCGAGTCAAGGGTTACTTCCTGTTTTCAGTAGGTGGCGCCTTGACTATGACGTCATGTAGCGTGGTCACAAACTTTGGGCTACACACAGACCTCCACACAAGGGTCCATTCAGCCCTTCACACGGACTTCAGCAGATAACAAAGTTAACTTCACATGGACCCATGTGGCCAAGCACAGTAGTGGAACTGGCCTTCAGTTTAGCATGCTATCATTTGCTAAGGAGCGTTGGTCATATAGTCATTCGTTTTATAACTATTTGTCTCATAAAAATGGATTCAGTCACTTTTTATGTAGGAAAACCATCTTAAAGAAAATATTAATCAAAGCAGAGTGTTTTTTTTTACAGAATTTACAACATGTCTGGAGAGAAACTTTAAAAATTTGACTGGCATTAAATGAAAAGTTAAGGTATCACCACAGTCATTAGGCTTCATCCTCTGAGCATCATGCTTCTCTGTACCAGATTTCATGGCAAAATCCAAGTAGTTTCTTTCGGATAGTTCAGTGTGGACCGACCAACACTGGGACATTTCCATCCCAAGAGCCACTACGAGACACGACTAAAAGTTACAGCAGCTATGAGCTCAAACGTGCAGTGATTCAGCTTTAATTTTATTTTTTGTGTTTTAAAAGTCTGTCAGGAGATTATTTATAGGCTGCACAGGCTTGCCTTAAAGTTTAGCACCTCTTTAAAAAAGAGAAGCCGATCAAGACAAAGTCCAGCTGTGACATGTCTTCACTGTCTTTATCAGGTATTTTTGATTATGTATTCCACACCTCTAGCACAGGAAAGCTTTGTAACACAGGCGCCTCCTTTAAAATCTTTATAGTAATTAAAGGAAACAAGGCCCTATTTGTTGTGAGTGTCTGTGGCAGGATGTGTGATTTTTAAAGGAGAGATTCATTGGTCAATTTATCATCCAGGCAGATTTTTTTTTGACTGGAGCCGTCTGGTTCAGAACACACTTAGCCAATATTCATAATAAATTAATGGGGAGTCACATGGTGTTGTGGTGGTGGGGCACGACAAAGCCCCAAAAACCTGCATTCCAGCTTCACCCAGTTCTGTGACTATTTTCAGGCCACAGTACCATCTGAATGTCACATGAAAAATATATTTTCCTTGAGCAATTATCCATTTAAGTGTGAAGCACAGCACTCAGAGGCACACGGTGAATTTCTTGTAAACATGCCTACTGCTGTGTCGAATCCCTCCCTGTCTGGGGGGGGGGGGGTCAGTTAAAGGAAAAGTTGTGAGCTTGCGAAAGAGATGCTGATGGTTATCTCTCCCTAAAAGCAGTCACGTTACGTAGTCCCTGTGCTGATAACCTGTAGATGAATGTGAGGAATCCCCTGGATGTTTTGCTGTTTCAAATGTTTCTTCTTTTC
This sequence comes from Seriola dumerili, assembly GCF_002260705.1. Classification (NCBI taxonomy): domain Eukaryota; kingdom Metazoa; phylum Chordata; class Actinopteri; order Carangiformes; family Carangidae; genus Seriola; species Seriola dumerili. The sequence goes on from NW_019174393.1 coordinate 15,763,311, forward strand.
CAGTAATTTACAGTATGTACACTGCACTTACTCTAGAGGTAACACACAAGCTCGCATTCAGAGGTTAAAGGGCCATTCACACCAAGAACAATAACAATGTGAGCATCCACACTTTTTCTCAAAAGGTGGCGCCAAACACACACTTCATGCTCCAGCTGTGTCAGAGCAAAACACAAAACACTGATTCTGAGGGTTAGCACGTCTGGGTCCCAGCTGTTGTTCTTATTAGCATCTTTATAAATATTTGTTTTATGAAACCGTGGGTGGGTTTTTTGAACATCAGTGATGACTTTCTCAGCCGCTGTGTTGAACGTGACGTGTTAACCCGTCCACCAAGTGGTATACTTACCACTTTACTTCCGAGTAACGGGCCAAAGTGGCACTAGTGGGTGCAGCAGGCTGGCAAGTAAGTGGTGCTGTATTAACCTAGTAATGTTATTATTATGGATGCCCTGATTGATCGGCCAATTTCCGTTAAAAATATGTGAAGCAAAGTCTCAACTCCACACACGCTCCACCTCTTTGCCCATTTTTGGATTAACCGGGAGTTAGGTAGAGTCAGGCACTGCCAAGATGGCGATTGCAGAGCAGCTCACTTTGAGCTTCAAGAGTGCTCTTCAGAAACTTATGGGTGATGTCATGGAGGCTAGGTCCATTTTTATATACAGTCTATGGTTCTACTGTCTGTAGATTTATCTGTAATTTATTGGCTGTTAGTATTTCGTTAGTATTTTGACGCAGGTTCGTCAAATTGCTTTTAAAATGATGCCAAGGATATCGTTACTACCACAGTTGCTGTCATCCACTTGAGTCAGAAAATTTTTTACAGTTATTGTTCTTGGTGTGGACAACCCTAAAGAGGGTTAAGAAATTCTCAGACTTTTTTGGCTGATGACAGCTTTAAATCCAACAGAAAATCACGAACTTGCTCAGACCACAAGCTCAAGGCAGTGCTACTTTTAGTGCGTCCAGTAATTTTGGCGATACAAGGTTGGTAACTGGTTTCAAACCTTGTATGCTACCAGTTCCAGCCAACGACAGGGTCAGCAAAACACTTGCAAAGAGTAAAAGTTGGGGTATGCTCAAACACATAAATTTATGTGAAGCCTGCCATCCTAGAGAGATGTGTGTTGAATCATACAAATGGAAATAACAACAAACTTTGTAAATCAAAAGGAATAGTGTTTCACTTATACACACAAATTTGACAGAGGTAGTTGTATGAAGAAAAAAGGTCCTGTTTATACGTCATTTGAAATGTCCCGTATGTGGAATACACTTTAATTTCCACTTAGCCACATCTATGCATCTTTGTTAGCCTGATTGCTATGTCTTGGTTTTCCAGGCAACATTCAAATCAGAACAAATGCAACCACATGCATGATTCACAGTTAGAGACATTTATAAGACTTCCTCAAGCTCTCAGTCACCCTGCTCGCTCACCCATACAGATCAATGCTTATCGTGTAGTCGCACTGATCGGGGACGAGATAATTGCAGTGCAGTGCATCCTCCATATGATTTTATGAGTTGAAATCACTGGAGCCGCCTCTCTTCCCGTTTCCAGCAACGGGGAGAATGACGACTAATTTTAGTGGAATTTCAGTGCAACTTTATCACAAGGGACAGAGGCCACTTCCACAGACTTGGGAGGAGTAAAGACACATAACTGAATGATTCTCGGAGCGATGAAGGCATTTAGACCATCTCAACATCTGGTGAGCAATCAGATTTCAATCCGTTTTGAATGCTTGCATGAATTTACACAGAGCTTTGCTTTGAGATAAGATCACAAAAAAAAGAAAAAATTAAATATATTAGAATTTGGACACTTTCAGCTGCTGTGTGTGAATCGAGCCAACTAAAGACAGGAAAACAGAGTTTGTCAGTTTTGTTGTTGCACAATCGTGTCTGAAAATACATTCACCTTGATGCATTTGAAACAGGTGGACTCATAATATCCTGACAGTCTTTTGCTGCACAACAATATATTTTATTACATTTTGTCTTTCGGGAGCATTAACATCTATCACCTTGTTCTCTTTTCCCTTATCTCTTACACACATACACACACACACACACACACACACACACACACACACACACACACACACACACACACACACACACACACACACACACACACTTTGACTTTCAATGACTAAATTTATTCCCAAACCTTAGTGTAACCAACACCTCATTATGAGCCTAACCCTCAACTCAAGTCCTTGTCCTAAAATAACTTCTGGTACAGCTGAGGACGGGCAGAGTGTCCTCACTGGGGAGGTGTTTCCTCGTCTTCCCGTCCTTGAGCAGACATTTGTTCCAACAATACGCATAGAAATACAGAAGACACACACACACTTTCTCATTATCACCCTGCACACTGAGCAAATTATCACTCACCCACCAAGCCTCATTAGCCTCTGCCAGCCTGAATGTCAACATCATAAACTACAGTGAGGGTTTTTATGACTGTGATTATGGCAGCAGGAGGGGAAATTAATTTGTCTGACTAAAGGCAGTTTCACGGGCCAGGCGCCTGATTTACAAAGAGATCCTTATTCATACACTTGGATTTAATAACTACAGCAGATGGAAAGAAGCTGAGAGAAAACTGAAGGTTATGTCAATGTCACATTAAGTGCTTAATGTCACATTATCAGAATGTCATAACTTTGACTTTTATAACTTTGGTGACCAGGGGTTCTGCCTTTACCATGCAGGAGTAGCTTGGGACACTGTGGAAAAGAGGCTGGAGCAGGACTAATGCAGTGGAAGTAGAGCACATGTGCTCTTCTTACTCCTTTTAGAAGCAGCCACAAACATAATGTACCTTTGAAACATGATATTATATAAATAGATATAAGTATGTGATGTCCAGATATGTTCTGAAACAAAGATGTTGAAATTACTTTTTTAGCAAACTATGTGTTTTGTGTTTTGTCTGGGCTGCATTTATGTGCAAGTTCAAACTATAGATTAATGAATAAATCATGAATCACTCATCGGGGACTCACATTTGTTAAATCCATGAGTCATGGTTGTTTACATTCACGACAGCAAAAGAAAAGTTTCATATTTAATTGATTTAAGACCTTTCTGTCATTATGGTTGGTTTTTAAATAGCTTCAGTCAACACACTGAAGTGTTGGTATTTATTCACGGCAGTTTACTGCTCAGTTGTGCCGCTTTTTAATTGATTGGGTGGCTAAAACTGGTTTTGGGTGGCTTGTTTTAAATTGGGCTACTCTTTGTTAGATTTGGGTTTGCTAAACCAAGTCTATGAATGAAATGTAACACCAGTAAGTCAGTGAGGTATAGTGCTTCATATGTAGTGCACTTATGACACACGGTTTAATTTAACTTATCACATAATCAAATGTTAGACTGACTTTATGATTAGTTTCATCATGTTGAGAAGATGAAGCAGAAGCTAAACATCTAGCTAAGCAGTATTATTGGACGATAACATGGATGTAGTTGGTTGTAATTAACGTAGAATTCAGCAGCATAGGTGATTGAACACAAGTAGTTTGTATTGTGAATGATTTTATTTAGTTATTTGTGTCGAGCAAATGAAGCAGCATTATAAAATCCATTCAGAGGATAAGTTGCAGTGCAGGAGGAGGTCAAGGTAAGCTAATAAGCCAGGCTATAACATAGCTAAGCTAGCTTTCATTTCCACCAGCACTGTGGAAGCAGCAGAAGCTGTCCAAGTGTAACAGCCTGACTTTGTCATGTTTCTTTGCAAATGAAAAGAAAGGTCAGAAGAGTGAATGATGACTGAGAGCATGTTTTGCTGCTGTTTCATCCCTACATGGTAACGTTAGCTAGGTAGAAAAAAAATTGAATTCACTGTGCTGCTCTGAAGCTACTGGCAGATACTGGCAACTTTTAAGGTGGAATGTTTTCTTGCGTGTTACTCAGTGCATGAGTTGATGCTGTGAATCAATCAATACACCTTAAATGTCAATATGACAACTCTGACCACTCCATTAGTTTTTATTTGTTCTCTTGAGTAACATATGCTTTAGTGATGATTGGATCTTCAAGTTCTTAAATTTCAACTGGAGTTGTTAAAGTGCAAATATTCTATTTCCTTACTTGGAGATAAAAGTGGCGAAGTGTTAGTTTGGTGTGCTCCTATAGCGCTACACCTGGTGAAGTGAGCCCATGCACACTGCACACTTTCATGTGCACCCTGAATGACAGGCACACAGAGAGGGTCAGTGGAGAGACTGACACTACAGGCCCGGTAAAAAACTTTACAAATTTCTTTGAAATCCCACTGGAATTTGCCCTGGCATGCAAGATGGTCAGCCCAACTGTAAAGGGCTTTCTTGTACCTGGGTCGTGTGTGTGGTAATACGCTAAATATACCTTTCTCTCTCCTTTCTTTCTCCTCTTCCTGGTTTTGCCACATGTCTCCACTTTACCCGTTGTTTCAAATTAAAAGCCCTCTGCTGAGTAATTACACTTGCCAACAGCGGTGGCAACAGCTGCTCAACAAAATATCATATCCCACATCAGACTTAAAAAAACAAATACAAATACATAATGACAATTGTTTGGATTTGAGCCTCTGACTGGGCTATTTGGTGTAAGACAAATCTCAATCTGTGTGTGTGTGTGTGTGTGTGTGTGTGTGTGTGTGTTTGTGTGTGTTTGCGCGTGTGTATGTCTTTGATTGTAAGGTGACATTGCTGCTGAACAGATGCCCCTCCCCTCATTAACAGATGTATCATTAAGTCATTATACTGCTGATGGGAACAAGTCACCTCTTTTTGTTTGCTGCCGTCTGTGTGTTCAACCCACACCGCTTCTCTCCTTCTCTCTCTGAAAGACATGGGAACCTTTAGTTTTACAGAGAATGCGTGTGTACACTGGATTGCAACATAAACAACTTCCCATCCCTCTATAAAATGCACATCGCCACCTGCTTATCTGTGGGAATACCATAATTACTCTGGGTGACACAGAGGAAAAGCATGCTGGTATTTTTTTAAGGTTAAGGGCTTAATTCATTTAAGTGTAATAATTTGAGGGGGCTGTTAATTTAGCAGAGGGGGCCCACACATCTGAGGGAAACCCCTGTGGTTACAAAACATTCTTGTGCTGTCAAAGCTGAAAAGTTAAGAGGGAAAGCTGCTTTGTTTTTACCCTACAAGTCAGAGAGAGACTGTTCTTCTGACAGCTGTGGCGGCAGTTGGACGCTGTTCATATGTGGAACTTTATGAATGAGGGTTAGTCAGTCTGTTTTCCTCAAGGGAAAAAAAAGTATGAAAATAAGACCAAAACAGCTTTTCTGAGAACTCTTTAAGTGGCAATAACACCTCCCTGGGGCTGACACCACCAGCCCATCCTGATCCACGCTGACTGGGAATAAGCATGTGGCACATCAACATTGACTTTTCAACGCATGCACAGACATACACAAGCATTAGAAAACTGCTCTCCGACATGATGTTATTCCGTGCAGATCTCCACTGATCACCACAGGGTTTTTAAACTCAAACGACCAAAGGGCTACAACTTCTTAAGGCTGTTTATGGCACCAGAGCTCAGGACATAACCTCAGCCAAAAGATGATTGCAGTAAATACACATGTTCTTCTGTGGGAGGCCGTAAGCCGAGAACCACGGCGCAGCAGCTGTGATGCAATCCGTAACTAACATGTCCAAAACGTGTGTTTTTGATTGACTCCACATTGAGGAGTTGTAAAGAGTCATGAAGACTGCAGGAGAAAAGAGACACCATGACTGATACTTTAACAAAAGAAGAAGAAAAAGATAACCTGTCTACTTAATAGCCCAGTTGACTTAAACGCTGATTCCAGTTGTTTGACAGCCTAACCTATCATTACATATAAACCAGAACAATTTGACCTTTTGTAACTCCCTTATAAGCCAACAGCAGCTGGGTGTTCCCGTCAGAATCATCCTGCTGGTCCGGGGATTCAAATTGGCAACTTTCCCATCACAAAACTGCATCTCCACCATAAAGGGACCTTATTGAGACAAGGCTGTGTGTGTGTGTGTGTGCGTGCGTGTAGTGTCATTCTGCTTGTTTTAAATGCTCGTGCCAAGCGTTTCCATGTCTCACTCTGAACAGAATTGTGGGTGTTACAGCCACATGGTATGTTGTACATGTAGCAGCATGTTTGTCTTCATACCGAGACATGCACACACAGCTGCTGTTATTTACATCATGGTAACAGACAGGAAACCAAAGGCTCCCACAAGAGTTTCACAAGGTTCATCGGTGAAGGGTGCAGAGAGGCTTTTTGTGGTTATTGTTACTTAAGAAGGAAAATGAGTTAAGTTTGTCTCTGTTTGTCTTTTCAGATCTTACAGGTGAATCTAGTGATGTCCATCCTGCTGTATGTGATGGTCCTCGTGTACCTCTATGGTATCCAGGCAACCAACATGGATAGCAGTCACCAGGGGCAACAGCAGCCGAGTCCCGACCCTTTAAACTCTCTTATCATCCAGCTGCTTCAGGCCGACCTGACGAGGGGGAAGACCAGGGGGAATCAGAGCCAACAGGGTAAAAGCAGGGACACGGAGCCCCAGGACACGCTGCCTCCTCTCCTCAGTGCTAACTTTCCATTAGAGGACCAGGGCGATGCGGAGCAGTGGGGGACGGGGGGTCGCAGCGGCGGGAGCAGTGAAGGCGTGATGGACCAGCAGGTGATGCTGTTGAACTCTGACCTTATCAGGCAGCACAAGCGGTACAACTCACCCCGGGTGCTGCTGAGCGACCGACCGCCACTGCAGCCGCCCCCGCTGTATCTCGCCGACGACTTTGTGAGCAGCGGACCGGAGGGCGGGGCGGCGGGAAACAAGACACGAAAGAAGCGTTATGCTGAGCACAGAAGCTACCGCGGGGAATATTCTGTCTGTGACAGCGAGAGCCAGTGGGTGACAGATAAAACCCAGGCGGTGGATACCAGGGGGGACCCTGTTACTGTGCTGGCCAAAATTAAAACTAGTGCCACGCAGGACATTAAACAGTACTTTTATGAGACGCGCTGCCGGACCCCCAGGCCCTTTAAGGGGGGCTGCAGGGGCATTGACGACAAGAACTGGAACTCGCAGTGCAAGACGACACAGACGTACGTTCGAGCGCTGACGCAGGTTCGCAATTCAGTGGGCTGGAGGTGGATACGCATAGACACGTCGTGTGTCTGCGCGTTGTCAAGGAAACGTCACAGGACGTAAACGCAACAACCCGAGCCCTGCTGGGGACTACCTGTTTGGAATTCTACTTCCTATGTAGGATTTTACTTCCTGTTCTCAATGCTCCCCCACCACAGGATTATGTGTCAAGGTGGTGCAGAGCAACAATCTGCTATACAATGATGCTTCTACTGAAGAAATCTTGGGTCCTTCAAAACAATATTTCACATTAACGTGCTGAAAATCCACAAACCGGCGCTGCACCGCTGTTATGGAAGAACTCGCTCGAGAAGGGGCAGGGAGGGAGGGCCTGAGTGTGTGAGGGAGAACTGTACATATAAATTATTTAAATTATATGAAATGCATGTAGTTTTACATGTTATTATATATACATATATATATGTTCGTATATATATATATATATATATGACGTATGAATATATTTGTGTTATTTATTGAAAGAAGTTTTCAAAAGGAAAAAAAAAATGTCTATAAAAAAGGAATGAAACAAGCTATGAACTCATTTTGAGACTATGATACAGAGCTGGGCTGCAAAGGTGCTTCACAGTAAGACTTTACATGTGCCTTGACCAGAGTGGCTGCAGAGCAGAGAGATATGACACGGAAGCTCACAGACAGCACCTGCCGCAGATGTTTTTTTGGGGGTGAACCTGAGAAGTGACAGAGCTGCAGGGGCCTGTTCTGTCCTGCAGCCCAATGTGGGGCCCAAATTCATAACATAATGACACAGATAACTGCAGTATATCAGAAGGTACAAGGAGTTCTGTGACCAAAAACACACTGCTCTGAGATTTGTGACCAAACATCGACTGTACTGTTATGTTGTAACACACCTCACGTTCGTTCATTCCACTCGGGGACAAAATAAAAGTTCTGGTTTTCCTCAGGCCACGTTGATGCTGTTCACCACATTTTAATCTCAACTGGTATCATGAGCTGTTTTTGTTTCTTCCTATTAATAAAATCATATATTTCTAAAAGTTGGAAACACTTCATTAACAAATACCCATTTCATTTTTTTTGGAAAGAAAGAAATATATAATAATATTGTGATGAAGATGATGTAGGTGAGACCATATTACACTGGTGTTACAAATACTACAGTCCTTCAAAACATTAGTTGTGGTCCGGCAGCAGTCATTGCAGAAGTCCCTCCCTCTGCTCCTGTGATAGAGGAGAGTTGGGTTCATTTACCAACACCTTCCTTTGAGAAAAAGCTTGTTCATGGCTTCGTGATGATGAGATGTTTTCTTTTAGTTTGTTAGTCTCTGTATTTAACATGGAGATTTCACCAGAAGCAACACAGACTAAATAAAACATGATGTTTCCCTACGTACGCAGCACAAAGGCTGTTCTGGTTTACGCTGAAGGATAAGTCTGGTGATATATTGTGGGTTTTTCTTATTGTCAACAGATCCTGTTAAAAGACACCAAAACCAACACTGGATTGATTTTAGTAACAAGTAGAGATGTCCCGATACCGATTCAGACACATGATTGATAGAATCTTTCTTTTTTATCCAATTTGACTGTTAATCAAAAAATAAATCAATTTTGAATTAAATAACACTTAAATAACACTTTCTACATTAGTGCCGCCCTGCCACATTAAAGCCTTACATACTGTACACATTGCCTTTTTACTGGTGGGACCATGTTGCGAAATTGCTGACTTAGAGCAGCAAAGAAGAATTGATTTCTGGGAAAACCGCTGTTTTATAAGAATGTGTAACTATACATTTAATAATAAATGATGTGGTATCCGATCGCTGCATAGATTTGCGTACTCACAGATATCCGATGCAGTATATTAGGCAGTATTGAGGGCATTTCCTATATCGGTATCAGGACAACTCTAGTAACAAGTACTGCCTATATCTTACTCCTCTGAGCTCCACTGTGGTCTGAAAACAATTGAAACACGTCAGTGAGATGCAATGTCGCACTGGCCATCATGTTTCTTCATTATAATGAACATGGGCACACAATACGCCAGCTTTAAACATTCTACCAGATGCAGCATTTACTCCTGTTTGAGAACCTTATGACATCGTCCAGCTGTTTTTTTTTTATTATTTCTCCTCTTTTAAAAAAGAAAATATTATATATATTATAATATATTTACTGAGAGATGAACTAATGTATGGTTTTGTCTGATTCAAGCATAATAAGTAAAGGTCCCGGTTGTGTTTTCCGGTCTGATGTTGAGGAAAGTCCAGGGAGTCCACAGTTCAGCCAAAGTGAGAAACAGTGATGGTTGATCAGAGGTCTGATCAATAGTCATTTATTCTGCTATCTGATCAGATGTTTCACACTTCACTTGTCTCGCCGGTTACAGCACATAGATGGAACTAAATCTTTATCAAATGGGGTCAGCGGTCAAAAGGTGTGTGTGTGTTTGTGTGTGCGCGCGCGTGTGTGTGTGTGTGTGTCTGTGTGGCGCGGGGCGTGGAAGAGAAGAAGAGAGAGGAAAGAAAGTGTGTGCAGGTGTGTGTATGAGTGTGTATAACAGTGATGCTGCAGCTCCAGCCTCCAGCTGCCTCGCATCATTTCACTCACATTGCAGACAGTATTGTTCTAAACAGATGGCAAGAATCAATTACGGGCAGGACTAATGCAAAACGGATGCAGGAAGTATCTAGAGGGACTTCTACAATGGCTCCCACTGTGTGCAGCACTAATGCAGGGTAAATGCAGGATGAACTCAAAGTCACACTGGTATCAGATACAGTATTTAGAGTTTGGACAATGCAGAGGGACATGCTTTCTATTCTTCATAAGCAAGTACATTACAAGGATCCAATCAGAACTGAAAAAAGAAAAAAAATATCCTGCCTCAAAAGAGGAAGTTTCAGACGTAGTGAAAAGGAAAAGCTCAGAGACAAACCTGATCTCTTGTCAACGACCATATCCGTGGTGAAAATGGTACAACCCTCTGAGAGCAAAGTGGGAGATCAACGAGTAAAGGACGACCTACACGCAGAGAGACTCGTCAGACAGACAGGCAGAGGGAAAACAGAGGAAACTGAAAAAATCGACTTAAGCAAATCCCTGAATGCACCGTGAGACAGAAACAGTCCAGAGGCAATGAGGTTGACAAAGATATGAATCAGTCATTATCAAATTCCTCAGAGGTTACTGCGGGGCACAGAGATGCATGTGTTCACAGTAAAGGTATGTTGTGTGTAAGACAGTGCCCGAGGAGGTAGGAGGACTTCCAGTTCAAGAGTAACACACAACAGATGATTGCTTGTGTGACAGCAACATATGTGCTGCGTTACTACGAAGTATGAGTCAACAGTCAGAGCAATAATGGAGACTTTTCAAACGGACTCATTTCCCGGGAATAAAACTTTTAAAAAATGCATATAAAGTGTTTCAGGCATGAAGCGATCCACAGAGTCAGGTTCAGAGGACAGCTGTGGGATAGAAGAGGGGGATGCTGCACATATGTTTTGTTTCTCGCCATTATCTAGGGAGGATTGGTATGTATTTGTTTTTTGTCAACTTGAAACTTGAAAGGAAAAAGAAAGAAAAATCGACCTTTGAACACTAATGAGACGAAGGCGGGTAAGGTCCTTGTTTGTGCAACCAAAAAAAAAGACTCTTTTGTTGTGTTTGCATTCTTCTTCATGGATCATCGGCCAAACACTGGGCGTCATGTCCAGATGTTCCTAAGAGCTCAGATAAGAGTTTAACAGCAAAAGGTCCAGATTTTGGTGTCAACAAAACAGAACAAAAAGCCCTTTAGCCCTTGCTAAAGCTGCTATTGTGCATCAGTGGTTAGCACACGACTGCAAATTTCTCCTGGTAACTATACAAGACCATTAGCCTGATACTACAACCCCATCCCTATCATCATCATCATCATCATCATCATCATCATCATCATCATCATCATCATCATCATGACCAAAAATGAACACTACAAAGCCCTTTAATGTATTTTACATTTGCCCACAAGCTTGTTAGCTGTGGTTAGCAGGTGACACTGAGCTAGCATCGCTGCAAAACATCCTGTTAGATCACCAGAGCGCGACTGAATGACAGGCTACTATCCTCACCACCGTTATTGATGGGTGAAGTCAGTGGGAATTAAATGGACGCCAGAGCAGATAGCATGAAATGGGTATGTGAAGTGATAGAGGAAGTGACGAAAGAAGCCTGCAGCAGAGCGCACATTACACTTTTGAAGATGGATTTTCCCCCCTCAAAAGGCAGATATTATGTTGTTGTAGCTGTGTTCATTTTCCCTGAACCCTGATTTGTTCTAAATGTCACAGGACTTCAGACCCAAACACACCAGCATCTGTGATCTGGAGGAGGGTTGCATCTCTCAGTTGGACTGTAAATGTCTGTACCACAACACACAGGTGCCGCACAATCTATAAAAACCTCATACGCAACTTCCATTAGGTTCTATGAGCGTCTGGTCCAGGTATTTGGTTATTATGGCACTGAACTATGTGAACTCAAAGCAAACAGACATATTTTCTGCAGCTGGATGTGGACCAAACTCAAGCACTGGTTTCAGTCATTCTGAAGTCACTGGTTATCCATATTTGCCAGATTAAAAACATTCTGGGAGCACTGAATCAGAGTGTGACTGTCTTTATTTGATTGCATTGGTTTCTCAGTGGTGTGCAGCCTGCTGCTTATAATCAAGTGTATGTATGTATGTTTTGTTGACACAGTAGAAGCCAGTGTGAGAAATTTATCCTGCTGGTTGCTTTGTGTCAATTCCTTCAGTGCCAGCGAGGTATCCCTTGGAAATGTTTATTTTGGTCAATTTAGTAATTCCTGATTTACATCCAATGGCATTGTTGATTGGAACACAGGAAGTGGTGAGGTGGAAACTAAGGATATGGAGGTGAGGCTGGAGGATTGAGGTGAGGCACATTAGACACAAAAGCGGGAGACCAGAGTTTTTGTCCTGCCATGAATCTGAAATTAAAAATTTCCTGTTTAATAACTGTAACCAAGATCTGTCCCCAACCTTAACCAAGTTCTTTGTTCCTTAAAACCAAACATCCCTCCTTAACAATCCTTCCTTAAAGGTCAACATATACTATAAAGGTAGATGTCCATGTGTTGTTTGATTATAAAGCAGGTCTAGGTTCTATATTAATACTGTGAAAGTATCAAAGCCTCAGTCCACAGAGAAATGCACACAGCCTGTATTCAGAAACTGAGCCTTAAAACCAGCCGTCAGGACTTCTGTAACTTGGTGATGTCACATTAAAGCAGTCACCGCTCTCCGCCATGCCCCAAGCCCCGCCCACCTGGACCCACCATTCAACTTTGCAGGATTTGGTTTCTCTGAGTGTTTTACCTGAAAACTAGTTTTCTTGTCATTTCTGAGATGTATCACCGTTCTCGCAATATCGGAGACCCGGAGAGTTCAAAGCACTGCAAGCGTAAGAAAACACATGCAAATCGTCAAAACACAAAGACAGTCTGGAAACATCTTCACAAAAAACAAGGGGGAGGCACCCCGGTGGCTCACCTGGTAGAGCTCGTACCATGAAGGCAAAGTCCTGACTGCAGCGGCCCGGGTTCAAGGCCAACCTGTGGCCCTGTGCTGCATATTGTCCCCTCTCTCTCACTGTTGCTATCAGAATAAAGGCACAAAATAAGTTTAAAAAAGTGTGCACTTGTTGTTTAATGCTTTTAACTTCAAAAGTCACAAAGCACTGAACAACAATTGCGTCCCATGTTCATCACTTCTCAGTGTCCCCTGGAAACACTTCCGTTGTGTTGTGAGTATTTGCATGTGTTTTCTTAAGCTGCAGTGCGTTGAGCTCTCAGGGCCGCTGAATAAAGGGGGTCAGAAGGACTTGTTAAACACGGTACAATGAAAAGAGGTTGATTGAAAGCAATACGAGGCACACATCTTGGCAGTGAGTTCAACCCCGTCAGGGCACCCTTCAAACTCCAGCTCAAGTCATGAGGTTATCCACTGCTAATTATCTCCCAACAAAGCGTGTCACAAAATGTGACAACATCAATTAGACCTCCCATGATTATCCATCCCTCCTCTCTGCCTCCCATCCCATCATCCTCAGGCCAAAGACAGTTTCCTCGCACCTGGAGCTAGGATCAAACACGCCCCTCCTGAGGACTGTTCACACAGGGGTACACGGGGGTGTTTGATTTATTGTTCATTTGAGGCAGGTGAAAGAATTGGTTGGAGGGAGCAGCAGAATGTGGCGTCTCTAATGGCCCAGGGGTTTTACAGAGGGGTAAATCTGACTTAAGGAGATGCACATACATGCAGAGCTGGGATTTGAGGCGGTAATCTCCTATTCTAAGAGGAGCTTACCACTTGTCAGGCTGCAGCGGAGAACTGATCAGCAGCACCTTCGGTGTGCTGACTGAATGTGTGCTTACATTTAAAGTGCTTTAGGTGCGCTTGATCGTAAAGGGAAAATTTCGCTGAATGAAAGAAAGGTAAGCCTCAGGCGGACACTCTCGGCGCAGGCCTGAGCAGCAGTGAACGTAACCTGTAATTACTGAAAGAAAGTAGCACATGAATAAAGACAATTTTCACTTCCGCCTTGTTCATAAATTTGAACAATCCATGCGATCCAGTGCTTTCTGAGGGTGCAGCAGCTGCCCAAAGAATTAAAACTACTTAATTTTAATGTTTACATGTGCAAAACTGACATGTTAGTGTTCTCCCGCTCACAGTGCAGACGTTGCCAGCTTGTTTAATCGGTGATATCACGACAACGTACAGCTCCAGACTGCATTAGTAGGGGAACATGGTAAAAGTGGTTGTAGGAGCAGCCAGGATGATTTGCAGAGGTGTTGCTGAGACACGATGACAAGTGAGAACTTTGTGTTAGATGCCTTGATTGACTCAATAAATATAATATGAGAATCAGTTGAGGGCAAAACCTCAAATAAACATTCTTAATGGCTTCTAAATTAAATTTAAATTCACTCATTCATTCAAACATTTTTTTCGTTTTGTGGCATTTCTTCCCAACACTGTCAGCTATGAGTAAAGGCTCCCAGGCGTCCTAGAAAACCTGAAAAACCTGCATTGTTTAGATAAAACAGAGCATAATATGACATGAAATGTTTAACTTTTGTAGCGGTAGCCTACAGAATTATAGATTTCACGCAGTAAATAATTTTCTCTAATTCAACTTTGAATCTACATTTAGCTAAAGTCCAGTCTAGATTTATCAGTAGGGAAAAATTGTAGGCTACTGTTTAGTTAATTGTCTTCAGGCAGCAGTGGTTAATTCATAAGAAAAAAGTGAGTCAGGTTATGAATTCATAATGATGATAATAATAATGAATATTATTTATTCAAGTTCTTGCGATCAATTTCATAATTAATTAAGCACGTAAAAGATGATTTCATAGATAAGTATAGCCAAGTTTAGAGTGAACTTATTTTAAATCAGACTCCTACAGATAGGAACATATTGGTACCGTGACATATGAGCTAGGTCATCACCGAAAATGTTCTGGAAAAAGATTGGGAAGACTGAAAAATTATGTTGCAAGTAAAGTCCATGCTTTAGTATTTTCCACCTACTACTATAAATATACCAACAGGTAGCATAGCTGCTCGGCCTGGGTGTGAGGCTCTTGACTTATATCCCTGTTGCACACTTGACAGGCAAGAGAAGACGATGGATTATATGAGGAAATAGGATTCTTTCAGTGTTGGACAAAACCGAGTTGACAGACGTGGGTGTAAAGAGGGCTTGCTAAACTTCAAGAGGTTTTTCTTCTCAATCCCGTGTTGATACCTTTGGGGTGGGGTTGGTGGAGTGTGTGTGTGTGTGTGTGTGTGTGTGTGTGTGTGTGGGGGCTTTGCAGGGAAGGGTATTCTGTATTCTGGGCAGGGATGTTCCTGCTGAGCTGTGTGCGTGAGATCCCTGTCTTGAACTTAGACACTGAAAGCTATTTGGGGACTTTTCATACAGTCAGCTGAAAGCCTGAAGGTCACAGGTCACGAGTGTTTGCAGATGGCAGGATCACAAGGATAAGAGGAGTCAACCAGATTTGGCAACTGTCATTCTTGTCACTGTATTTCTGACCAAAGTTCTTCCATTTTCACCATAAAACACACTTTTTTTTTTTTTTTTTTACCGAGTTTTTTCTTGTGAGTTATTTAATCAGAAAATATAGAACTAACAAACAGAAGCATTAATGCAGCTGAAACTACTGCTGAGCCACGGAGGAGGTTTGTGCTCTATGTACAATGACTCACAACAAGATAAATTAGTGAGTATAAGAACAGCTGGTGGATTTGAGAAGTCTCAGGAGATCAAGGGTCTGGCCTCTGTCCCCTTTTAGAAAAGCTTGATGATTTGTGCAGGACATGGATTTGGAGGAACTGACATATCTCATTAGAGTCACATATGAACTGTGTGCACAGCTAATACAGACCAATGGAGAGGTAAGGAGATTTCCATCACTGTATGAAAGGAAGTGGCTTTAAAAAATAAGAGTCTCAGTATCATTGGGGTCCATTAGAGACACATGATGAGCTGCTGATATCCTTAATTTTACAGTGTAGGGTTTTTTTTCAAGAGATTGATCTCAGTTATTTCAGTAATTTGGGGGATTTCATGAAGTCAGGACTGACACACAAAGAAGCCCTTTAATCACACTTTTTATCTGATGTTTAAGTTGCTAACTGTCCCAGGGCCCCAGAACCTCAGGGGCCAATATGAAGTGCGTGTCACGTGGTTTGTGGTGATGTGAATAACTATGAATGAGTCGGCCTGTTAAAGGGGCACTGCAGTCATTAGGAGCAGGCCGCCTCCTCCACCAGTCCTGTAGAAACAGCTGAGTCATGTTTTCTGTGTCTGGCTCTGGAGGGAACTCTCTCCACAGGCTGAAGAAGACTGAGACAAACCTGATGATGTCAAAGAAGTGACCAATTAGGAAGCGGGAGAATCTTGGTAAAAGACTAAAAGTCAGCTTGTCTCACCCTCTCCTGTTCTGACTCTCCCCCAGCTTTATGGAAGTGCAACACTAAACCACTGGAGTCCCCCTGTAATGACTACTACACCACGAGCTGTAACGATTCAATTTTCTCCTACATGAACTTTTACATTCTTTGGTTTCTGTACCAAATTCATCAATTACTTCCTGAGAATGTGCATCAGAAACAGTATGACTTTATTTTGATCCTGATGGGCCTCTATAACCAATATGATGCATTACAAGCAGTGCCAATGGAATGAAATGGTGCACACGTCCTGATTCAGTGGTCATGATTGCTTGTCCATTTAAAAACAATACAACACTAGATACAGTACAAAATTGTGCCTGATTTTGCCGCTTGTTTTTATCTGCCAGCCTAATATCAAATAAACCCAGAACAAGATTACATCAGTCTAATAATATTCTCTTTTTTTCCAACAAAAACAGCTCAATAATAATAACAATAATAGTATTATAAAGCAAAGAAACACTAGTAACTTTTAATTCATGGTTTCACGCATAAATCACTCTAAACTTCTGTTTATCCAGGTGTTAAGCGACGTCTGCAGCGCTGCAGCAGTCAAACCAGAACCAGCACCCTAACCCTAACCCAGAGAAGTTATTTGTTGCCAGATCTGGCGAGAGCGTGTTACTTAGACAGAGACAGGTCTAGATCAAAGTTAATTTTTCTTCTGATTTGTCTGAAAAATGACATTTTTGTGTAAAATGGTTGGACGTCTTCTAAATGTTTTGAAGATATGAAAGAATCGGTCATAATCTATATCAGGTTCACTTCTCCCAATGGAGTGAATAGACATGTTAAGGTTAAGGTTAAGACATGACAGCTTTGACAAGCTTTGAGTCTTAAAATAACAATTAAATACGGTACAGAAAAAAAAAAAACGTGGGAAAGTCATCCATTCATTTTCTAAAACCTGCAAACATTGAAGGATTTCCATGGCGTGTGGGAGCCCTGTCAAACATATATCTCGCCCTGCTCTCATGCCAAAAGCTCCGACTTTCCGAGGATTAAACGGTGCTTTAGAGGGCCGGGTCGTACCCGGAGCAAGTGCTTCGTTCAACATCAGACATTCCACAAAACAGCTTTGAAGGATCTACTAATTCCATGTTTTTAAACTGCCGGCATCAAGACACACGTCCTAATATGGTCCTCGAGGAGCCCAACTCATATTATTGCCAAAAATAGGTATGTCCTGCAATGAATTTTAAATCTACGTATGCTGAGCCTCGCTTCAAATGATCATTAATGATCAGACAAGTCGCCCAGTGTGTTGCTTTACAGAAGCAAGCTTATTCTTTAAGGTTGTTTTTTTGATTTACAGTGACATTTACCGTAACACGTCTGCATTCCTGTCGCTCTCTACCATATTAAGAGTTAAAACAATTTACCAATTTAACCTTCAACAAATCAGTGATCAATGTCTGAAGTATTTACAGCATCAAAAGAAACTTGAGAAATGTTTCTGAATTTGAAGTGTATCTTCGTGTGTAATGTGTTTCCCTCTCTACCAGCCAGTCACCCAGCGACAGTGCTGGCAGACGTCCCTGACATTGAAAGGCAAAAGAAAAACAGAGGCATTGCCAAACGTTTGATCAAAAGGAGGGGGAAAAAAAAAACCCGTTGGAAGTCTTAAGGGATTTTTGAGCTACAGTACATTCAGTATTGACATTGGCAGCAGTTGAGAAAAGCAGCCCCACACAGAGACCCTTAATTGGGTGACAATGAGAGGCCTGTGTACATGGCAGGAGCTGCGCCCGCTCTGGTGTGTGCACATTCATCAGGGGAGAAGAAAAGAGGAAACGGAGGAAATGGGAAGGTGCTGTTCACCCCAGATGATTGGCAGGAGAAATTTCCTGAGGTGTGGGGTCGTGTCTGAGCGGGCCTGCACTGAGAACATCTGGAGTTAAATGCTATACTGACCACCCACTGGGTCAATGTATGTATGTTCACGTGTGTGTGTATATGTGTGTGTGTGTGTGTGTGTGTGTGTGTGTGTGTGTGTGTGTGTGTGTGTGTGTGTGTGTGTGTGTGAGAGAGAGAGAGCGACAGAGAACAAGTGGGCGAAAAGCACTTCTCTATATAGGGTTAGACCTTAAGGAGTGTTTCCTCTACAGTGGTTTCCTATTGGAGGAGAGGTGCTGACACACACACACACTCGCACACACACACACACACACACACACACACACACACACACACACACACACACACGATCTTTGGATCACAGCACTCCCTCAGGTCTCCTTCACAGAATCTGCCTATGTGCTGCATCTCTGAACTGTCAGGTATAATTCAAGTGGACAGACCAGCAATCGACAGCCTGACACTAAACTAACACAACTCAACAGTGACCTTGATATTGTTTTTTTTCACCTAAAATCCCTCTTTCCATGAGAACCACAGACTTATTCACATCAAAACAAATATACTATCATGACCCCTTGAATCATCATATAATTGCTATTGTCGGAAAACACAATTACTCCATTGTCCTTTTTTTTTTCTATTTTCCCTTTTTGACTTGACAGAAGGATCACAGTACTTGGACTCACTTTTATGGCTATTCTGTGAATTTACAATAGAAGGATAAAACCAAAGTGAGAACAGCAGAGGAGACTCAAAGTTTTACGGTTTTAATGTTTATAGATAGATATCTATCTATCTATCTATCTATCTATAAACGCAACAAGGCCTTAAAGGTGGACTGGTGAGTAGATCAGTTTTCATGTTCGTCCCCGGCAACCTCTGTAGTCTCATTTACACATTTGTTAGCAACCGGCCCTTTTTAAGAGACGTAAAAAGTTAAAGAAATCAGGACTGGGGTATTTACTGATGTAGAATTCAGTCAATTTCAATCACCTAACCAAAACCTCATAGGATTTAAGTACTAAGTGCTACCTAGTTTCCAGGTTCAAGGACTCATTCCTGCAGCGTCTGTTTATGAATTCGAGCTGAAACATTTTCAACTTACAGATGCGTCTTCACATCTGTTTTTGCTCCTTAGTGCGAATTTGCAACTGTTTCAACAACTCAGGTCCTTCCGTTGAGTTTGTATGCGGTTATAATGATTATAAAACTCACAGCGCACCTTCAAAGGACACTTCCACTGGACTGGTATCATCCTCGCAGTCCAATGAACGTCAGGTCCTGTCAGGTCATCGCAATTAGATATTCCCTTTCTTATCCATTTGTAATTTTTAATGATCATTTCATTCTGCCCTGCAGGTGAACAGTAACTCTGCCGCTGTTTTCCTCCTAAAACCCAGTGATCGGTCACGCCACTGGATATGACTCCAATGCAATAAATGGATGTCTACTGCGTCATCCAGCCAAACATGTTCCTAAAACCGTTAAAATCAAGGGAATGTGTCAAATCAAAAGAGCCTTTGTGCATTCCCCTCTTCACCCCTCTCTCACCACCCCTGAGCCATTTAAATCTCCCTGAGAATGAAATTAATGTGACAGGTTTCTATTTTAGTAAAGGATGTTTGTCTGTGTGGTGTTGGTCATTAAATAAAGCTAACCCTTGTCTGTTTGTGTGGTTCGCCAACTGATGATGCACACCCATTCAAAAACCTTGTATGTGTTGAATAGTTGGGGTCGTATTATGGCTTGAAATCCTCTGAGCATACAGATTCAAAGCTTTTGTTTTCATCTGGCAAACAGTTCAAGGTGGGCTCAGTTTGTACAGCTGGGCCTCACCGGGATAAAAAAAAAAAAAAAAATGGATGCATCAGCATTTCAGACTGTAAATTGATCCATGTCTGATTGAGTATGTGTATGCATCGCAGAGCTTTTGAAAATTGATTAAATCCAATATTCTAAATGCCACAGAAGGGATAAAAATGATAAAGAAGGAAGGCCAGTGAAAACAATTCTTCATTCTGAGCGCAGGCATGCAGCAGCCATCTTTCCAGGGTGAAACACCGATGTGAAACTTTACGGGGTGCTGCACCAAGACAAACAAAAACAAACATTTTTCCCCTTCACATCAGTAATGGCGTCAGTTTCTGTCTATATTTCAATAAATGTATTGCAATGTTTTGTATTAATGTGTTCCAATATGTTTGATTTTTTTATTGTCTCTTATCTCTCTTTCTGAACATCAGAAGATTTTCTCTTTTATAGCAGAAAAACAAGCCATTCAACAGCTTTGTCATTTCATTTGATTGACTTGATCATAAAGGGAAATTGACTGGCTGTGTGGGCAGGAATAAGAACTTAGAACACAATAACAAGAAGTCACAGATACAGACCACATGATAGACGTTCAGTGATGGAGACAGACCACGTGATACCACACCATACTGGCAAAAGGAAAACAACACAAAGAGCTGCAACATTGCAGCATCTATAATGTGCAGCACGAATAATGTGCAGCATCATAAATGTGCATCATCAACATTGCACAGCACAAATAATGTGCAGCATCAACAATGTGCAGCACCAATAATGTACAGATTCATTCATGTGCAGCATCATGAATGTGCAGCATCAACAATGTGCAAAACCGATAATGTGCAGCATCAATCATGTGCAGCACCAATCATGTGCAGCACCATTCATGTGCAGCATCAATCATGTGCAGCACCATTCATATGCAGCACCATTCATGTGTAGCAACAATCGTGCAGCATTAATCATGTGCAGCACCATTCATGTGCAGCACCATTCATGTGTAGCAACAATCGTGCAGCACCATTTATGTGCAGCACCATTCATGTGCAGCACCATTCATGTGCAGCAACAATCGTGCAGCATTAATCATGTGCAGCATCAATAATGTGCAGTCAGGGCCAGAGACAAAACCATTACATTTTGGTGTGGATCCACTTAAAGGCGCAGATCCAGGATTTTTTAAAATACTTTCCTTAACAGTGCAAGATTTTTTGAAACTTTTGTCAATTTCTCAGGAAATAATGTTTGGATCTTGATGTAAAAACATCAGACATATTTATGGTGTTGAGATCTGAGTTTGAAATAATAATCTAGATCTGATGGAAGAAAATGTTTGTCTGTGGTGGAGGTATGCGCTTACTGAGTGAAATTCTAGTTGTATATTATAATATTTCAGTCGGGACCAAAGTGGTAGACCGACCGCCTGACCAACAACAAGAAGTTTGAGTCATGTTTCTAAAAAGTGAAAATGGTTTTAAAGTGTAAAAACTAACTGAGAAATGTGCAGAGAGCCTGTGTGCTAGACTAAAGTGAAGCCTGTCTGACAGACTGTCTGACAACACTAATGCAGGATAAATTAAGCTAATACAAGGCGGACTTCCGTAATGCCTGCTACTTTATGGTACATGGGGAATTCAATGGCTATAACTCTTGTTTTTATAATATCTCTAAAAGCCACAGCACTGTCTCATCTAACATCTCAGATTCCCTAGACAAACCAGATTACATACTGTAAATTATTGTTTCAGGGGTCTTTCCTCCATTTTCTTAAACTTGTGAAGATATTTTTGTTACCCTCTGTGGAATCAATCCTTTGTGTGTTTATGGTTTTAAACTCTTTACAGCTCAGCACCAGGATTTAACAATGAAAAACCTTGAGGTGTTTTTCCAGTGTATCATTTCCTACATGACTGGTCTCTATCCCATGTCACATCACACCCTCACACAGGACCGGGTTGGAAATGTGAGCTCTCAGCTTCAGCAGAGAGACGGAGATCCTCTCCTGTTCCCATAACTCTCTGACATAATGTTATTTTAGTCCCTGTTCAAGTGGAGTTTTAACCCGGTCACTCTAAATAATACGTTGTCTGATTCTCTCACAGCTTGAGTGCCCCAGTTTTGGTCATAAAATCTGATGTTTATCTTAGAAAGTAACGAAAAATGGCAACTCTGGTCTCTGAGGCAGATGAATCGCCACGAGAAATATCATTAATTTTACTTTGGGTCACATAGGGATGGTGTCATTAATCACTTTGTCTGGCTACCAGACAGATTTTACTAAAATGTATAGCCTTCGTCTTACACGCGCCAAGTGGAAGATTTATGTTTTCTGGAAAGCATAAATGCACTAATCGCACTGATTTCCTTTGGTAGAAAGTAGGATTATTCAGAGTAACTGTTAGTGGAAAAACACATTGCTGCTGAATTTGTAGCCATGATTTGATCATCCTCTGGCTTTTCCTCTAGCGCCACCATGAGGTTGACCTTTGTTGTCATGAGTGAATCTCTAAACAATTATTGATCTTCCATGAAATTTCAGACATTCAGGTTCCCCCTTGTGATGAACTGTAATAACTTCATGGATCCTGTCTTTTCTATTAGCGCCCATATGTCAATGTAGGATATGTACATATATTAACTTTCCTTATATGAAACATATGTACATGCAAAATAAAAAACGTAAATGTAAAAATTATATATAAAACCTATTAAACATTGAAACAATTGAAATGTCTAGCCAATACAAATATGTATGTGTGCTTAAATTGTAGACATGTTACATGAAATAAATCCATCCTAAAGTGTACAGTACATGGGTACAGTACAGTAATGGGAAGAAAGACATGTTTAAAATTAATAAGAAGAACTTATAGAACTTTTATGTGTATGTTATTTAATAAACATTCACATATAAATTAAATGTATATTGTTAACATTTATGGTTGCAACATGTTTTCAGTGTTTTCAAAATTTCTCATATAGATACTTTTAATAAATGTAAATATACAAATTTTACTAAGAGCATTTCCTATATGATATAAACCTACAGGATATCTTCATATATCCAGAGGATGTATATGTGATAATAATATATGCTAATAATATAATAATATGGTATAACCTAATAATATAGGTGACATATATGGCAACATCATTCGTGATACATGTGTCATATATTACATTTATGGGGGCGTTTATGTTAGCATTGTTACTGCTATCCTGTTATCATTAGCATTTAGCTCATACCACTGTGCGAAAGTACAGCCTCACAGAGCAGCACAGCTGAAGACTCAAGAGTCTTGTTAAAATATAATTTCTCACTGCTGTGAGCAACGCAAACAAAATCCCATTTACCTAAATTGTAGTGGCGGATATTTGTTGCCAGAGGTATTCCTCGTACAACCGTACCAGTGTGGCATGGCCATCTGAAGCCAAATCATGTAAACTGAAGAAATGAATCAGATGGCACGCTAATTAAACATGTTCTGATGTGTTAAATCCAATGTTCCGCTTCAAAGTTGATGAGTATGGAAGCAGTTGTGCGGTGAGACTCCTTGGGCCCAAATGATGCACTCTGAATGCAATGAAGTGTCTTTGAAAAAAAAAAAAATGGCCCCAACACGTGTGGCTTTCTGCATCGATGGGGATGATGTTTGACACGGTTTGAAACATCCAGCATACAACAAGTTCATCCAAACACACATACACACTCCCGCCCTACGAGAGATTGAGGTCAGGGCTTTTGTCCAAACAGTGTCTCCTATAGGCACAACTCTGCACCCACAAACACACATACTGTGCTCACACCTTAAAAAAAAAAAAGGCAAAGAAGGACCCCCACGGTGCCCGTGCGTGGGCTCACACACCCGAACACACACGTACGCTTGCACTACAGTGAGTGTCCCGAGGGTGGAGCGGAGTCCCCTGAGGCCTGGTGCCGCGCTGAACAATGGGTACTGAGGGGAGGTTAAGCCTCTTGCGGCGCACGACTTAGTGGCCAAGGGATCAGGCATTAAGACACAAGGCGTGTTAGGAATCCTTCATGACAAGAGCTTTCACAGAGTCACTCCAGGTCACCACACACACCAGCTCGCTCATGTCTGATTTCAGCCAACGTATTAGATCTTTGGGATGAAAAAGGATATGATGTCATGCAGGCATCGTGCCACAGCTGTGATGCACTTCAGTCTTGTGTCATTTCAATTGAACTCTGCACTTAGTGAAGCTCAGCAGTGCACTTTTATCTGAGCTATAACACAGCTGTGAAAGTTTGACTGCAGCTGTGCGGGGCCATCACAGAGGAACTGACCCTGAATCTGAAGTCTGCTTTATGGTGTTTGAAATTTAGAGGTTTGTCTTTCCTCAGACCTGCATTCTCTCGCCTGCCCAGGATTAGAAGATTAAGACGGGCCAGTGAGGGTCAGAACAAACTGAAAATATATTTATCCAGGTTAAGTGAGCCTTGAAGAACAAAGTCCTGTTGATTTCATTACAGCTTTGGGAGGCTGTCTCTTGTTGCCGAAGCCATCCAGGAGCGCTTATGTCTTCTTTAGTAAGAAGAAGAGTAGATTCTTATCTCCTACCACATCAGCACACGACAGTCTTGTCTTGCCCCGTCTAAAGCGACTCGCAGTTAACACAACTGACAGTTATAACCTGGGGTCAAAACAAGAATTGCTACCCCAGGTGAAGGAGTTCAAGTATATCATGGTCTCGTTTACAAGTAAGGGAAAGATGTGTGAGATTGACAGTTTCACCGACTCTCAATTCATGAGTCACTGTACGTTCCAACCTTCAGCCATGGTCATTCGCTTTGGGTAACTCCCAAAAGAAAGACTGGAGATAGTAACACAAATACGTTTGCAGGGTGGCAGACATCCGAAGGTCGGGAAGGGACCAGTGGGGCGACCAGGCAGCGGGTGACAAACATAAATTTAAAGAAAAGCAAAAAAAAAACATCTAAAGCAGCATAATTTTTTTTATCAAGGCAGCCATGATTTTTTTAAAATTGTGGATGTGTACGAGGCAGCCTTTCACCCCTCATTCCAGCACTGAGGATGCAGCTGACTGACTCACCATGGATATTTGGACCGATGATTACCACTAAGATCAATAATCATCTTTGTATCATAAAGATCGACAACAAGCACAAGACGGCAGATAACGTTAGAGCAGCCGTCTGTAAAAACACCATCTGGATGAGTTTTAAAGTGAGTGAGTGTGTAGACCATGTGTGTAGGTAGGGGTATGGATTGGGTTGCGAAGCCTTTCAGATCGGGGCTGGGTTTGACAGATAATTATGGGAATCGGGTCAGTTCCAATACTGATCTTTGCAGATGTGGGACATGTGCAGTTTTGCCTTTGGATCGGTAAGGACGCCCCCGTGATGTCTTCAGAGGTTTTCCACAGACCCTGGGCCAACCCCGAGCACGCTGGAGCAATTACATATCCTGTCTTAAATTAAACAACATAATATGTTTGCAACTGCTAAACTAAAACAACATGCTTTTTCTGATCTGACCCCCAATCAGCCAGACGACATTATTTGTCTGTGCCTTTCAAATGAAACACAGCTGAAGCGGAGATATGTTTTATGATGTGACAACGCCGTGGTTAAGCTTTGGTTAGATCAACGCACAAAAACTATTTGGTTAGATTTAGGGAAAAATCATGGTTTCAGTTAAATTAAGCAAGTAGTTAAAGTTGGAGTGCGGGAGTTTTATATATAAAATAACGACCATTACACTCTAGCTCTTGCCAAATGAGTTCACACAATACTGACCAGGTAAATCTCTCTGTACTTCGCAGGATACTGTAGTTTTTTACATCCGGTGTCTTTAGCGACATTCCTGTGCTGGCCCACAGGTACTGATGATGCGTTTTTACTTCATCCAGCAATGATTGGTTGGCCAGAACGGAAGAGGGGAGTGAGCGTAGCGACGGAGACGAGTTGGCTAAAACAACTAGGAGTACGGCAGAAAAACCTTGGAAGCGTCCAAGAAACGTTTCTGATGCTCCAGACAACAAAGAAACTCTGTGTTCAGAGGAAAGAGTGCTGTTGGTGTATTTACTCTCACTGCCAGAAGGTGGAGACAAAAGTTCCATGCTGCAAGTTTAAGTTAAGGGAACTTTACAGTCATGGTTACAATTACAAATGTGGTTAAACATAAAAAAGAAACCAACGCTGACTGCCAGTTGGAAATGAGAAGTGATGAGACTGTCTTCCATTAAAAAAAACAAAAAAACATACAGTACAGTTACGTTTTTGTTGCTAGGTGACATCTAGTGGTTGTAATAATTATGACAGCAGCAAAGGAAGAAGTCTGGTGACGTAGTATAAAGACAGACAAAGGAAACACAGGAATATGACACAGGAGAGCAGTGTTCGACTCCACGTTAAACTAGCTCTTTGGCGTCCTTGACCACGTTGCTGTTATTGTAACCATGACAACAAAGATCATCAAATATTAAGGAAGTACTTAATTTAATCCAAACCATAATCTTTTCCTACCAAGCCATAGCCATTTATTATTGCAACCATAGCGACAAAGATCCGGTACGGCTGGGGTGTTATTTCTGGAGATGCTCCTACGGGTCGTATCCACCCATCCTCTCCAGCTTCCTCCCTATGATAATGTCACCTGATTCCTCCACTCACCAAACAAGATTCATAATTAAAGCAGCCAACGCAGGGCTTTGTCGACTAACAGTAAACAGACAGTATGTTGTTTTAGGGCATTCACTGATTTGTTTTTCTTGGGGAAGACAGTCTCCAATGTCTTGGGATCCGCCAGGAGAAGCTGTTGCCACTGTGACACAGACAGTCAAATAAGATGGCATGGAAACTAAAATTCAAGCCCAGTGGGACTTTCACATTGTGGCTCGGTCCTGAAGTAATTTCCCTTTCAAAGTACACACCCGATCTTATGACCGTGGAAGTGCTAATAAGCCTCAGAACTTTTCACACTGGGGGAAACTCCAATGTGAGTAAATTTGTTCTGTGGCAGGAACTTAAAGTTTGCACAGGTTTAGGGACGAAGCCAAAACAGAAGAATCGCTGTTCTCTGCATTTTGTCCCACATGCCCAAATAAGATCATGAGAAAAGTTGTGTTATAAAAGATGGATTACAGTGGCATGAATGAGTCCAAAGGGGTAGTAAAGACATTGACTGGAAATACAGGCTATATATGGAACTTGACATATTCTGTGCAATGTGACAATAGGCGTCTAGAATACAGACAAACACATGTTTATTAAAAACTTTAAATGAGCTGTTTAACCTCTAATGAATCAGTCCAACCTTAGGAAAAATATGTGTTTAATAAATGTTTCGAATTTGCTAAAGGGGTGTTTCATATATTTCACTGGGGGAAGCATTTGAAGGCTGAAGCTGTTTCCTGTTATGAGCCAAGTGATGAGTGATGTCAGGGCTTCAGGGATGTTCAGAGATCAAAGGTCAGGGGTCACGGCTTGTTGCTCATTGCAGGGTGCTGAATGTACAGAGTGTGTGTGTTTTTGCGCACTGCATAAGTGCACATGTTCTCTTTGTGGTGTTATATTTAAAGTTAGTTTAACTATTAACTACCTTCTAGCATGATCTGCAACATTTATATTTCCCGCTTATTGGATCCTCATGTTGTGGTAAAAGTTAATATTTTGGGAAACTGCATATTTCTATGTAATAATCTGTTTAATCATCAGGCATGTTTGTAATAGTACAACAACATCATTATGTCTGTTTTCAATGTAGCACATGCACACACACTCCAATGCACAATAAAGAGGACATTATTTATATAGTTTCCAGGCTGCTGGACTTTTGGGATGTTTCATTATGGGGTTAAGAACCTATAAAAATCTATTTATACCTACAATCCAGTTAACATGCATTATTCCAGAGTGTCAGGATGAAAATGATCATCATAATCATAATCATTATCATAAAGACCGACTAAAATGTACTTTGTACACCACTGTGATTCTGTCATACTTTATACTGCATCCACACTCTGCTTTCTCTTCCCCCAACAGCAGCATTGGTCAATAACCTGACCACCACCGCCAGGTCTGGAGCCGATTCTCCTGGACAGAACTGGTTCATGAATGGACTCAATTTCATATTTTGTATCAGCTGGCTGCATGAAACACTTGCACGCAATTCTTATGAAACATTAAAAAAATAAATCACTGTTTGTAATCATATTCCCTGTGGACCACAGTTTTTCACTGTGGTCCACAGGGAATATGATTACAAACCAAATCTGCACTGCATTCATTATTAGCTCTCCTATTGCTTCATTTTTCAAACCGCTGTGACACACAGAGACAGAAAAACTGGCACGTCTTAATGGAGCTCCAGATCTGGAGTGGTATTTTAAATAAATACATGGGAGATTCCACTGAAGTTCTGTCCATCAAAAATATCATTTTTTTTTTTTACCAAAAAACTAAAATTAACTGTTTATTATTGTTATTTTTATGATCTACATGACTGATGTTGAGTTTTTAATCCAGTTTTGTATTGTAATGTCATGCATCAATACTGCGGTTCATTCATACATTTAAAACTTCATGTAAGTGTGAACTTGCTGTGTCAAATGAAATGTGTGCTTCCATATATTATCCACAGTATATAACTCTTCATCTCATCTCATATCGTTTTCTGACAGAATCCAGTCAAATCGATTAGCTCTGCCTGTGAGAATGAATGTGCTGTGACACTGTGCAGAATCTGAAACTAAACAGACAGTAAACTGTCACTGCAGTCAGAGGGCTTACTCTGCTTTGACTTCAGGCCTGTTGATCTGCAGCAGTGGACCTGTTCTTCATAAATGTGTCAACGCTGTTGTAAGGTAGTAATTTGGCTCTTACAGTTGTGGCTGAGTGAGTTCACTGGAAACACTCTTAATGTGTTGTGTGTATCACACCGGCGGTTGATATGACTGTCAGGCTCCTAATTAGCAGCCTGGTGAAAGTGCTATTAATTAAGATGACATGATTATTGACTCCAGAGGGGAGCAGCAGGAACCAGGCTATAAATAACTCTGAAGCTGCATCTGTACAACGCTAACTAGGATTGATGTAGCTCAAAAAAACGACCAGGCAAAGAACGAATCCAGCACATGACTGTATGAATTAAAGAAGATGTAACATGTTAATAAGTTGGCTTCAGAGATCCTGTTTCTCAGCATTTTTAGTCTTTGAACTAAGCCAAATAAATGATGTACTGTATATTTAATTTATATATGCAAGTTTATTAAAACAACACACTCTTAAAAATGATATATGCTTCTGTGTGTTTTTCTTATTTATTTCTTATTCATTTTAAACATGTCTATCTTCCCATTCTGGGAAAGTGGTCTCAGACTTTTGGACCTTACTGTATAAAATGTCACAATATTTTCTTCGTTCATATGTTTTATATATGGAAATTCTATATACAGTATGTAAAGCTGCTTTAAAGTATTAATTGTTTTCCACTGAGTTTTCTTCTAATGAAAAAAGATTCTAGATTATAACATCGCAATACAATGCTAAGTGTTAAAACTGTTTTAGCGGTAGCAGCTCAATAGGTGACAAACAACACCTGTGTGGCCTTTTGGTGTAGGCAAAGGTTGAGATAAAGTGACCTGATGCCTCATACTGATCTCATTTTTGAAACAACATCTGAACTAATCCATAATGCTTCTGTCTCCTGGACTCTTTATTAGTGGCACAGTGGCACTTCTGCCACTGTGCTGTGGAAATGACTGACATGTAAGCTGCATGCCGTCACTATACAAGAACCTCTATAACTCAGATCTGGAACTTTGTGTTGGGACTCCCAGTCAGGTGAGGACGCAGGACGTATCTGTGGTTATTATGGGAGATTAAACAGCAGGTATTGATCGGCACGCAGCGGACACTGACAGGTTTGAGAAGACACAGTTGGCGTTGACCTACAGAGGTTAGTGACTGATTCATTTGAATCTAATCAAAGCTTATTTTCCCCCCAAGTATTACTCATGTCATTGCATTATTTCAACCAAGGAACCTGTCACAAAGTAAATGTCAGTTAAACTGTGAACATGTGTGTGTGTGTGTGTGTGTGTGTGTGTGATGAGCAGCGGACCTGTCCTGGACCAACATGACTCATGTGAGGCAGTTTCAAAGAATCCCCATGTCAAAGGTACGTTATTAACCGCTGGGATCCAGGGAGTTGTTATTAGTTAGTCGTTATTAGTTATTAGTTATTAGTTGTTAGTAGTTATTAAATCCACTTAAACTCACAGTCCCAGAGAGCGTTCATGATTTCCTTCATGTATTTTTTCATGATCGATCCCACATCAACCGGGCAGATGATCCTTCCTTGAATTGAGCCAAACTGTTTTTCCAAGAAGACACAAACAAGTAAACAGCAGCCACTTCCACTGTGAATTGAGATCTCGTGACTACAAGAGCCATGGCATATGATTCACATCATTTTCTAACTCATCCAACTATTCACTGGCCCTGCAGACGGAGGCACTGTCAGTTTAACTAAGATCAGATTCATCAGGTTTTTCCTTTTTTTTTTTTTGTGACTGACCTGTTTGTATTTCCACCTAAACATCTCCAAATTTGAAGAGTTCAGTGTCTATCAAGTGGTATTCACTTTCTTGGATGTTTTCATCTTTTCTTGTTTTATGACACTGAATCATAGTAGATCCAATGTGGGTTTGTTTGGTTTTTTTTTTGACACAGATCAATAAAAAGTATCCTTGAATGCACAAGTGGAAACAGATCTCTAAAAGGTGATCTTTGGACGATGTGATTTCTCCCCATTCGTCTTTGCTCCAGATCTGTCAGGTTACTTGTAAATATTCAGTTCAGTTGTACTGAGATGTGGAATCTGGACTCTGCCACTCAGGACATAATTTTGGCTCTGTGCTGGGAGTATGTTCATGATGATGTGCAGTGTTTGGTCAAAAAGCTCAAAGCTGGTCTCATCAGACAATAGAACCTTCGTCCAGGCGACAAAGAAGTTTTTACTTTCTCTCTGGAAAGTCTGGCTTTTTGTGGGTGAGCCTCCATCCACCTGTTCTTATGTGTAATTGCATTTTGTGCAGCATCAGTAGTGTAATGCTGACACTGTACCGGAGGCAAATCTCTCAATTTACCAGTTGGTCTTCGTTGGAGCCATCACCTATGATCTCTGAGTAGTAACGCCACAGGATCCCCCGGGAGGAGCCCGGATTTGGTTGATTTGGCTGCTATGATTTTATGCAATCGCTCAGAAAACAGTCAGCAAATCAGAAGAGAGGCTCTGTTGGTTGATTGGTTCACCGACCTGTTGTTACTGGAGCTCCAGAGACAAGCCTGTGAGATGTAAAACTACACTGAGATGATTTTTGGTTCTGAAAACCACAAATATATCTATAAAACAAATCAAACAAAACCCTGGAAAAGTGTAAAATATTGGGACAAACACATTAGGTTCACATTTGCGCTTTTGCTGATTTTCTCATAATTTGGAAAAAAAAAAAAAAAAATTGAATGGAAACTTACTGTAGCAACCAACTCACCAACAGTCGGACTCTCTAGATTCAGTTGCATTTATACCATAAACTGAAACCCCTTGACAACAAACAGGTAATCGGCATTTAACAAAGAGAGCGACTTCTGTCTTTGCCAGTGATGATTTAGTCCTGCCAAAGGAGGTGAATACTTAAAGCTGCACCAATGCAAAACTCTTTCTTAGGCACTTAGCTGTCAGTCAGCACAGAGACGGTTGATACGTGCAGCAGAGACAAGGGTTCAAAGCAAAATGTCACGTTTGACGGATGGTTGTTTTTCTTGTTCCAGTCAATGAGAGGTTTGTGTAAGGAGGAGGACTACGCATTTCTGGGAGTGTCAGAAAAGACGACAAGAGAAACGGCGGAAGGAGCTGGAGCGTTGGGGGACGACTGGATAGACGGAAAGGAGGAGAGGGTGAGGGATGAGCAGGGGCAGCGCCGCAACACTTGACACGCTACGCATTTGAAAACAATCAAAAAGGTATGCATCACTGTGTTTATGTGTGTGTGTGTTCCAGGTCCGCCGGCGACTGGAGAGGGAGCAGCAGGAAAGAGAGAGACTCCAAGAAATAGAGGAGAGCAAGAAGGTGAACACATGCAAATGTACATACACACACACACACACACACACTTCTTGGACGATACACATTCTACAAGTCTGTACATCTGTGCAGCCTCTTCAGTCTCAGTTTGAAGATTTAATGACACCAGCTCAGCCTCAGTGGCTTGTGGTTGTTTCTCCTGAGGACACACTCTTGCCAATGCACGCATTCAGGCGCGCACACACTCACACGCACGCACACACGCACGCACACACACAGGTTGCACCTGGGAGCCAAGCAGTTGTAATAGGAGTTGATCAGTATAATGAGTGTAATGACAGATTGTTCTTGCTGTCAACCCTATTTATTGGCAGCCACAATCCGAAGGGAAGGAAACACATGAGAGTTTAGCTCTGAGGAGAGCTTGTTTACTTTTCTTTTTTTTTTTTTTTTGAGGAATCATTTCTGACTTAATCATTTCTCTTTGTCGTTTTTACTTTGTTTTACATCTCAAGTGCGTAAATTAGTTGCCTTCTTAAACTGTTAGTGATTAGCACATGTCAGTTTCCTTGCTGCTTGTGTTTCCTTCAAATTTTAAGACATGCTTTTACATGTCATGAGACCAGGCTGTTATAATCAGCCTAATGGAAAGAGCGGGCTGAACAATCAGGCAGACAGGCAGTAGTGTGGCGCTGGATCGATGAGTGTTAATTTACCGTCAAGCTTCACTTCATCACTCGCGGCAAAATCAGATTCACTTCCATGGAAATGACAGACTGGGAAACACAACTCTGGCTCTCTTTCAAGGCTGTCGGGCTTATCGGTCGCGTCAAACTTCACTCACACACTTCACTGCACTAAACATACACACACACACACACACACACACACACACACTGGAGCAGGAACACACATATTTGGCATTTTGAAAAAAGAAAGTAGCTGCAAGTTCACGCTGTGGATTCATTCAAGAACACACAGTTGCCAAAACAGATGGACATCCTCATGGGCGTGGAATGCAAACACACGCGCACGCACACACACACACACACACACACACACACACACACACACACACACACACACACACACACACACACACACAACAGCTGTGGGTGCTTTGAGCAGCCGCCCCATTTCTGACAAGAGTGTGTGAGGTCAACAAGGGACATGGGCTGTTGTTGTTGTCAGTGTTTCCGCTGCGTGCGCGCGCACACACACACACAAACACACAAATGCACACATGCACGCACGCACACACACACACACACACACACTAACATACAAAAAGACAGGAAGCTGATGACAGCATTTACCCTGATAGAAAGGACAGTCACTCTCACCTCAGTATGGAATGTACTTTCCGCTGAACCCTGACTTAACCCCAGACACACACACATACATACATACACACAGGCAGACACACACACACACACACACACACACAGTGTACACAAACCCACACATTGTACCCGCAGACAGGCAGCTTCAGCATGAACGCAGCATCTGAACGAGGATAGTTTTGATTTCAACCTCACGCACGCACGCTGACCGCAGCCGGGCCAGAGGAGCGCCAGCAACACATTCACATTGTAATACTCTGGGTTTTACTGAGCAACCACTTCACCCGCATTGCAACAGATTAGACCAAAGTACCCTGAACAAAAACATTTATATGTCCAAGGGCCAATTTTAATGCCATTTAAAATTTGAGTTTTTTGGAAGAGAGGCAGAGAATCGTTGAGAGGTTTTCTCTAAATGTCCTCGAGAAGCCAAACCAGCGAAAAAACAGTGAGCAGTACCTTGGATAAAGTCTTGCATTCCCACCAGGCATCAATTTCAACTGAATTCAAGGCCTTGATCTCGACACATGAGCGCAGTTACAGCTGCTGTTCAACTCTTGATTCACCTGGAGAGAGTCTCCAACACTTTAACATATGTAATTTATGGTGCAAGGTTGTTAAGCTACAGGTGTTGCATATTTTGTGTCACATCTTTCTCTGCGCTGAATAACCTTAGGATGGTGTTCTGCAACATGAAGGCAGGAGAGAAATGTTTTGTTGTTTTGGTTTTTTTTACCAGGAAACGTTTTTTTTTTTTTCTTTGCAAACCTGGAAACTACATTCAGGGAGTGCAGTGTGATAACATACCTCCAACTCTGATAGATGACACTGCGCTGAGCTCCAAAGAATGCAAAAAGCCCTCTGGGCGGCAGAAATGAGAGACCGCATCCTCCTGGAAAAAAATTACAAGATAGGTCGTCAGTGTAAAGCAGCTTATTAAGACCAAGCAGAAACCTGCGGGGGGGGTGAAAAATGAAGCCAACACTGAAGTGCCGTAAGCTGCAGTTCCTTGAATGGCCGCTTGAGGCTGGCTCCAAAAGTGAGTCAATCTCCATAGACTCTGATGTTAAAATGTTCAAATTTACAGCAGAAATAAACATGTTTACATCCTGGTAGAAAAACAGATTTGGTCTCTATATTAATTTCCTCCTTCGTGAAAACTGTACAGGGTTACTGTACAGTTATGCACAATTGAGGGCGTGTCGCTTTGAGTAACAGGTGGGTGAGTGTGTGCTTGTCACAAACTAGCATGCACCGAAGTCTCCCTCGTTGCTCATTTTTGGATTAGCGGAGAGTTGGGCGGAGTCGGTCACTGCCAAGATGGCGACGGGTTGGGGAAAGCTGCTCTTGAGAAACCTGCGTGTGACGTCAGGGAGGCTTCGCCCATCTTTATATACAGTCTATGATTATGACCCATAGTTGGTTTTTATCATAGACAGTAAATAAAGATGAACGTAGCCTCTGTCTGTTTTTCGGCCTCTGAGGTTGCCGCTTGGTTTTTATTGCTAAGCAACCTCTAGTGGCCACAGTCATTATGACAGAAGCGAATTAGAAAGTTATACATTGTATAAAAAGTCCACGTCAGGAGGAGGTTGGGGTGGGTGGATGGGTCAAACAGCCTCAGTTGTGCTTTGTGCTTCATGCTATGTTAGCATGCTAAGACACCAAATTCATGTGCCTTCACAGCCCCGCAGAGCCGTTAGACTCGTTGAAGTAGTAATGTATTCAGAGTTTTAATTCCATGAATCTCCCACAATGATTTTTCATAACTCTGGGACACCTGTTGATGTCAATCACTAATCATTTCATTGATCATCATATTCAACTAATTTGTCCACACATTAGTCTTCCACTTTTGGGATTTGATGCCTGATTTAACCTCCAAATGAATCACTTCAATCAGTTTTCCAAGTTCCAGAAGATTTTCCTTTGCTTTACAGACAAAAGAACAGTGCATCTTAAATAACTCAGTCTCACGTCTTATTTAGAATTGCAGTAGTGCTGTAAACCCCCCCCCCCAAGTTTTCTAAAAGTATACAAATGTCCACAGTGTGACTGGATTTATAGAGTAAATATTATAATGTGTCTGTGCTCCCTTGGGACGTATTCCAACCTCTGCAGACCGTTTGTATGTTCTCAGACTGTTGTCCACGCTGACTGCACATGCATCCCCGCGGGCCAGATGGCTAATTGGCACCAGGATGTTGTGATTGGATCACAGTCAGAAAACAAGTGTTAACACAATTTATCAATTTGTCCGTGATCGCTAATTTTACGGCAGTTTGCTAAAAATGTGCTGCTCACTCTTCACACACCGTGACGACTGACATGTGTGTATGGAACATGAGTGAAGTACTCATTCAAACAGTCAAATCAACTCAAGGCCTTTTTGGAAAGAATGTCCTGATTGTTTGCCTGAGTGTGTGTATCAGTGTGTGTGTGTGTGTGTGTGTGTGTGTGTGTGCGTGTGTGTGTGTGTGTGGCTGTATGTGTGTTCAGGATGTAATTGGGGAGGTAACAGTTTAACTGCTTTCACCTTCACTCCATATGTGTCAGCGAGGCTTCCTTTTTAAACTGACTGACATTAAACTAAATGCCTCCCTTGCTCACATCAACTTCCTCCACATATTACTGCTCCCCCGACACTCAGACACAAAAGCACACACACACAAACACACACACACACACACACACACACACACACACACACACACACACACACACACACACA
>NW_019174393.1:15810467-15815399 GCF_002260705.1 Seriola dumerili
ACACACACACACACACACACACACACAGTGTACACAAACCCACACATTGTACCCGCAGACAGGCAGCTTCAGCATGAACGCAGCATCTGAACGAGGATAGTTTTGATTTCAACCTCACGCACGCACGCTGACCGCAGCCGGGCCAGAGGAGCGCCAGCAACACATTCACATTGTAATACTCTGGGTTTTACTGAGCAACCACTTCACCCGCATTGCAACAGATTAGACCAAAGTACCCTGAACAAAAACATTTATATGTCCAAGGGCCAATTTTAATGCCATTTAAAATTTGAGTTTTTTGGAAGAGAGGCAGAGAATCGTTGAGAGGTTTTCTCTAAATGTCCTCGAGAAGCCAAACCAGCGAAAAAACAGTGAGCAGTACCTTGGATAAAGTCTTGCATTCCCACCAGGCATCAATTTCAACTGAATTCAAGGCCTTGATCTCGACACATGAGCGCAGTTACAGCTGCTGTTCAACTCTTGATTCACCTGGAGAGAGTCTCCAACACTTTAACATATGTAATTTATGGTGCAAGGTTGTTAAGCTACAGGTGTTGCATATTTTGTGTCACATCTTTCTCTGCGCTGAATAACCTTAGGATGGTGTTCTGCAACATGAAGGCAGGAGAGAAATGTTTTGTTGTTTTGGTTTTTTTTACCAGGAAACGTTTTTTTTTTTTTCTTTGCAAACCTGGAAACTACATTCAGGGAGTGCAGTGTGATAACATACCTCCAACTCTGATAGATGACACTGCGCTGAGCTCCATGCAACATGAAGGCAGGAGAGAAATGTTTTGTTGTTTTGGTTTTTTTTACCAGGAAACGTTTTTTTTTTTTTCTTTGCAAACCTGGAAACTACATTCAGGGAGTGCAGTGTGATAACATACCTCCAACTCTGATAGATGACACTGCGCTGAGCTCCAAAGAATGCAAAAAGCCCTCTGGGCGGCAGAAATGAGAGACCGCATCCTCCTGGAAAAAAATTACAAGATAGGTCGTCAGTGTAAAGCAGCTTATTAAGACCAAGCAGAAACCTGCGGGGGGGGTGAAAAATGAAGCCAACACTGAAGTGCCGTAAGCTGCAGTTCCTTGAATGGCCGCTTGAGGCTGGCTCCAAAAGTGAGTCAATCTCCATAGACTCTGATGTTAAAATGTTCAAATTTACAGCAGAAATAAACATGTTTACATCCTGGTAGAAAAACAGATTTGGTCTCTATATTAATTTCCTCCTTCGTGAAAACTGTACAGGGTTACTGTACAGTTATGCACAATTGAGGGCGTGTCGCTTTGAGTAACAGGTGGGTGAGTGTGTGCTTGTCACAAACTAGCATGCACCGAAGTCTCCCTCGTTGCTCATTTTTGGATTAGCGGAGAGTTGGGCGGAGTCGGTCACTGCCAAGATGGCGACGGGTTGGGGAAAGCTGCTCTTGAGAAACCTGCGTGTGACGTCAGGGAGGCTTCGCCCATCTTTATATACAGTCTATGATTATGACCCATAGTTGGTTTTTATCATAGACAGTAAATAAAGATGAACGTAGCCTCTGTCTGTTTTTCGGCCTCTGAGGTTGCCGCTTGGTTTTTATTGCTAAGCAACCTCTAGTGGCCACAGTCATTATGACAGAAGCGAATTAGAAAGTTATACATTGTATAAAAAGTCCACGTCAGGAGGAGGTTGGGGTGGGTGGATGGGTCAAACAGCCTCAGTTGTGCTTTGTGCTTCATGCTATGTTAGCATGCTAAGACACCAAATTCATGTGCCTTCACAGCCCCGCAGAGCCGTTAGACTCGTTGAAGTAGTAATGTATTCAGAGTTTTAATTCCATGAATCTCCCACAATGATTTTTCATAACTCTGGGACACCTGTTGATGTCAATCACTAATCATTTCATTGATCATCATATTCAACTAATTTGTCCACACATTAGTCTTCCACTTTTGGGATTTGATGCCTGATTTAACCTCCAAATGAATCACTTCAATCAGTTTTCCAAGTTCCAGAAGATTTTCCTTTGCTTTACAGACAAAAGAACAGTGCATCTTAAATAACTCAGTCTCACGTCTTATTTAGAATTGCAGTAGTGCTGTAAACCCCCCCCCCCAAGTTTTCTAAAAGTATACAAATGTCCACAGTGTGACTGGATTTATAGAGTAAATATTATAATGTGTCTGTGCTCCCTTGGGACGTATTCCAACCTCTGCAGACCGTTTGTATGTTCTCAGACTGTTGTCCACGCTGACTGCACATGCATCCCCGCGGGCCAGATGGCTAATTGGCACCAGGATGTTGTGATTGGATCACAGTCAGAAAACAAGTGTTAACACAATTTATCAATTTGTCCGTGATCGCTAATTTTACGGCAGTTTGCTAAAAATGTGCTGCTCACTCTTCACACACCGTGACG
This sequence comes from Seriola dumerili, assembly GCF_002260705.1. Classification (NCBI taxonomy): domain Eukaryota; kingdom Metazoa; phylum Chordata; class Actinopteri; order Carangiformes; family Carangidae; genus Seriola; species Seriola dumerili. The sequence goes on from NW_019174393.1 coordinate 15,812,870, forward strand.
ACTGACATGTGTGTATGGAACATGAGTGAAGTACTCATTCAAACAGTCAAATCAACTCAAGGCCTTTTTGGAAAGAATGTCCTGATTGTTTGCCTGAGTGTGTGTATTTGTGTGTGTGTGTGTGTGTGTGTGTGTGTGTGTGTGTGTGTGTGTGTGTGTGTGTGGCTGTATGTGTGTTCAGGATGTAATTGGGGAGGTAACAGTTTAACTGCTTTCACCTTCACTCCATATGTGTCAGCGAGGCTTCCTTTTTAAACTGACTGACATTAAACTAAATGCCTCCCTTGCTCACATCAACTTCCTCCACATATTACTGCTCCCCCGACACTCAGACACAACAGCACACACACACAAACACACACACAAACACACACACACACACACACACACACACACACACACACACACACACACACACAGCATGACAGAAATGTTAATTGATGACAGGCCCTGTCCATTGAGAGAAACTGGCTTCAGCCATCTCACATGTATCCCATCTGAACTGTTTAAAGATTTCTCACTTTCCTCTCTCTCACACGTGTGAAAATTAAACATTAGAAGCACACAGCAGGAAACTGGATCCAAGAGAGCAATGTCAATACAGACTCCAATTTGAGGTCAGGGATACACAACCAGCGGGCCCAGCACTTTTCATCACTCACACACGCACACTCACACACACACACCTCACTCATGAGCACGCCTTACTCAGAGCTGCAGCCCCAGCAGGATATATGAACTCTTATATCATTGTATCAGAGGAACCTTGTAACTTTCAAAATTATAGAAGATATGTCAGTGCAGTAGGAGACCTTGGTGTAGGTACGAAATCTATTTAATAAGTGAAGGAGATCAGGTAAAGAAGTGCACAGCAAGAGCTAGTCAGACATGTTGGTGTGTTGGACGTGTTGGATAAGGAGGTGCTCTCAGAAGAGATGAGGCTTCAAGAGAGTCTTGAAGATAGAGAGGGACGCTCCTGCTCTGAAAGCATTCAGTAGCTTGTTGCACCATCAGAGAACCACAGACTGGAACAGTCTGGACTGAGACCGTCTTGTGTGCAGGGTTGGTAGCGCCAAACGTTATTCCTTGAAAGAACGCAGTGGAAGAGAAGGAACGTAAGGCTGTGTGATTGAGTTCAAGTACATGGAGCAGACCCAGAAGTCACTCTGAAGGCAGCATTAGTGACTTGAGACTAATGAAAGAGCAGACAGGCTGGTGCATTGTGGACCATCTGTAAGGGTTTCACTGTGTATGAAGGGAGGTCCACCAGAAGAGCATTGTAGTAGTCAAAACAAGTGATAACCATGGCCTGGACCAAGAGCTGGGTCCCAGCATTTAGCTCATTCCAAGAACCCTCAGAACTGACTTTTCCGATCCAAGATTCTGCTGCATTTACTCCTGGCATTTATTTATGCTGCAAATATGTAAGTGGACATCTGGATAGGGAAAAATGCGTGTTAACGCAATGTGTAAATGCATGCAGCATTGTGACTGGAATTAAATCAGTTTGGTCAGAGCACCTCTAGAGGTGGTTTGGCTCGCACTGTGACTGGATTTCATCACGGTGTAACTGCAATCTGAACAGAGAGTTCATGTTCTTCAAGACAATCCGCCCAGCGAGTTGAAATGCCACCAAATTCCACGTCTTCCAGTTTTAGCATAAGTGAGCCTGACAAAAGCAATAAGTAACAGTCATACCTGGTAAGTCACAAAATAATTTAAAAATCAATGATATCTGTTTGTGTCAGTGATCCCCTTGACCTCAAACACACCATGTTCATCCACATTCACTTAACAGAATCCAGTAACAAAATGGGGAAGACCAGGATAATGATGCTTATTGACACTTGGTGCAAATGTAAAGACCTGTGGATTCAATGTAATTATATCTATAATATATCCAGATACCACATGCAAATGGGGCCAATACAGTGAGTCATGATGTCACTATACTACAGCATAAATTTTTGGGTGGCCAAAGGAAAAAGCTGCACATTCCCATATTATATCTACATGAAAACATAATGGCAAATGTATTAGTAAACTGTTGTCTATTTAAGCATATAGCACAGGTAGAGCAACATTAGCATTTATGTGGAGCCATGTTTCTGAACAATAGTCCAATATTCACTCTCTTTTTATATCAGACTCTTTAGCTGCTGGAAGATCAGATGCTTACCACTAACCGAAACAATGAGCTAAAAGATGCTAAATTGCTCTGTAAAGCTGACGGGAACTGCTAATTCTGCATTTATCACTATGAGCGACTCCTTTGACATTACACATAGTCATTTGATCCATTGGCAATATGAAAATATTGATCAGTGCAGCTTTAAAATTGAATTTTTAAATTCCCATAATGCCTGTGTTTCAGGAGAGAGAGCAGCAGTGGCGGACTCATGTAGCAGAGCTGACCTCCAGCCAGGAGAAGACTCTGCCAGACAGACTGGCAAGACTCAGGAGATTCAGGGTGAGGATGACTGACTGACTGACAGACAGACAGACAGACAGACAGACAGACAGACAGACA